>NW_026442097.1:747500-1347500 GCF_026898425.1 Galleria mellonella
GGCCGGTGGTAAAACAAAATGTTAAATATATTAATTGGGTTATAGGCAAGAAGATGATGATAATGATGGTTTCCAGGACTTTGGAGTTGATCAGACAGAGTATATTTCAATCAATAATGCCTTTGTCAGATCTACCTCTACCCGGTTCCTTTTACTGTTAGTGCAAGCGGGGTTACCATTCCATTTTCATTCTATAAAAACCTCCATAGAGTTATATTATAAAAATTCAATAGAAGACATTATTAACCGCACCTTGTCCTCCACCAATATTATTTCTAAATTTCGATGCTTTCAACCGATTGCAAAAAGAATACTTATAATCGGCTCAGATTTTGTTAAAATGTCATCTGTGGATATAAATTACAATCCTTCTAGAATAGATTAGAAATATTTTTTTATTCAAGTAGACTTGTTTACAAGCTCATTTAAATCGTCAATTGTTTATGATTGTACCGCTGGGCTCGGGGTGTTGTTATCAGCTGGGAAGAACCCGCAAGTAACTCAACGGTTACTCTTTCCAAATTATTATATACAAGTTAATTTTACAATTGCATGAATATTAGGCCTGTAATTTGAATTACAAAGACAGATAGATAATTTATTTGCATTACTTACAGCACACAAATTTATAACAGACACAGATATACATAAAAAGCGATATAACATAAATGATTAAAAAAAATACATAAAACCGAGTACAATTTTTCCTTTCGTGCGTGTGCCATAGCAATACAAAATGGCCACAACTCAGTTTATTGCTTCGCCCTCAAAAGAGCAAAGCACTGATATTCTGTTGCGGCCAAAGGGAATAGAGTAACAATAAAACAATACTATCAGACTATCTATACAGTAAACAGACAGATACGACAGTTTATCTAGCAGACAAATGGAACATAGAGCTTGATAATTCTAAGAAATTACTCTTCTTCGATGTCGGTTCAATAGGTAAACAATCCGTCTCTCCCCACAAATCTCGGAAACCGAAATCAGGTGAACGTTCCATACCGCTTCCTTTGTCGTCTGCACATTGACCTAGGTCGAGTCTAGACTGAGTCTAGACTGAAAATTAGATCCGGGGTGGCTGCTGAAGGTGTATTGGTCTCGAAACGCGACGGAGGCACAGTATAAGTTACAGTACTATTTGAAAATAGTAGAATTCAAATTAGACACGAAATTCCAGTATTGTCTTGTAGCTATTTCTAATATGTAGATGTCAAAAAGTTGGCGATTCCCAATTTGTTTACATTTTTAAGCGACTTCCAAACGCAAGTTTTTCACATTTAATTTTTTTTGCAACTTATGCAATTCCGTAAGCGATCCTTAATGTGTCAATCGACTTCAGAAAAAGGAGGTTCCTCGTACGTTTTATTTATTTATTTATACTTTATTGTACATAAAAATTACATTGTTATTATTTATATTTATTTGTATCACATTTCCATATTTAGAAATAATAGAATTTCCTTGGTGCCTCCGATCAAACTGTTTATAATTACTCCTCTCCATCCAAAGGTTGCCTGCAAGAGATCGCTCTTAGCGATAAGGTCGCCCATTGTTTTCTCATTGTGATTATTTCTTGTAATTATTTATATTTATAATAAGTTTACTATTGTAATCTTTTAGAGGAAACAGTAAAGAGTATCTATCTATCTATCTATCTATCTATATTTGAGATAAGTAAGCTTAACTTTGTAAGAGTTCTCTTCCAGCAAACCCTGAGTGGAAAGGAGCATTAATTTTTTATGTTTATAATTCCATCAATTGTAGACCGATTTGGAAAATTCTTTCTTTTATATAAAAGGAAATACTTTCAGATCACTCTTTTAGAGAAATCTCATCAAAATGTGTTTGACGATTTGATTTTTAAAATAATATACTTTGTTTTGCCATGATCAAGGTAAATGTTTTTTTTTTTTTTTTGTAGAGCAAACTTAGTCGACTGCAGAGTAAAACTATAAAAAATATCTGTTGGCGATCTAGCAAATGTTTAATATTTTATTTTTATGTCATGGCAAACCCCTTCCTTTGCTTGAAATACCGTGACGAACAGACGTGTTTTTTCTGTGTTATTGTGTACGAAATACCTAGTAAGTGTCCTGTTTTATTACAAGTGTCCCTTCATTCACGTATCCAGCAATTAACTAAATTCAAATTTGAAAAGCCACAAGGTTTAGGTTGGAATTCGAACTTGCGATCCCTGAACCACAAGCGTTGTCTAACTAAGCCGTCGCGGATACAAGGGAAAGATATGTGAAATTAATGGGTTTTTCTTTGCTTTATTTCAGGTGAGTGTGTGAACACTGTATATAGATGTGAAGAAGGGAGCCAGAGTGATGTAAGTTTTATTTTTTTTTTATACAACTTAGAATGGCAAACAATCTGACGGCCCACCTGATGGAAAGTGGTAACCGTCGCCTATAGACATGAGCAGTACCATGGACATAACAGAGTATACTGTTTCGCCCATGATGCCCCACATGCGTTGCCATTACTGAGGACTCAGATGTTATTCCTCTGTACCCTGTAAATTCACGCCATATCCCACCCTTCAAACCGAAACACAGCCATGCAAACACAACTGCTTCACGGTAGAAACACGAATGGTACAGAGGTATCCAAGCAATCGACTTTTGTGTTCTCCCTCTGGTAAAATCCTCCCTCTGGTAGTATTTGTATTAATTACTAATTAACAATTAGTATTGATGTTTTTTAAATGAGGGTAACCGCAAAAGAAGCAAAGCCACCGACACATCCTGAAGGATCAGCAAGCTGAAGTGGTAATAAGCTAGGCACGTAGCTTGAAGAACCCACAAACGATGGGGAGGAAAGGTTCTTGCGTGGTGATCCCGTACGGGCTAAGGCAGTGTAGGACGACTCCACACTAGATGGAGTGACGACCTGAGATGCATTGCAGGGAGTCTGTGGATGCAGGTGGCTCATGATTGTTCCTCATGGCAGTCTATATGGGGGGGGGGGGGAGTGGGGCTATGTCCAGCAGTGGACAGTTAACAGCTTATAATTGATTTTTGTTTGTTACCTCATCAAAATAAGAAGGAGACTGTACAAAAGTCGTTTGCTTGGGTACCTCTGTCCCATTCGTGTTTCTACCGTAAAGCAGTTGTGTTTCGGTTTGAAGGTTTTTTTTTTGATGGGTGAAAATGGTATGGTAACCCCGTCTGCGCTAACGGGATACGCTGGCGGAGCACCACTGAAGGGTGATAGATGAGAATGAAAACAGGCCAGTTAGCCCATCATGATGAATTCATCAGGAATTAACCATGATAGTTTCCAGGGAGAACCGCGAGGAGGTCGACCTGGTTGAGTATATTGTTAGCAATGGGATTCTCAGTCTCCATTACTAACAATCTCTTTCCCCCCCGGTTTGAAGGTTGGGATATGGCAGTGAATTTACAGGGTACAGAGGTATAACATCGGAAAGAATCCAGATTGGTGGCGGCATGGTGAGCCGGGTCGTTAAGCTCCCTATAATATGGTTAAACACACCGATGTCTAGCTCATTCGTCATACTCGTGAACGGGTGCTTCTAGTCCATACTGGTCTGTTCAAGAGTACTATGATTGATTTACTACAGCATGGGATTCTTCAAAAGGGGGTAAAGAGGTTTCTTCAGGGTCGGCAACGCGCGCGTAATACCTCTGGTATTGCAGGCGTTCATAGGCTACGGTAACCGCTTACCATCAGCTGGGCCGTATGCTTGTTTGCTACCTCAGTGGTATAAAAAAAAAAGAATTTGGACCGTACCGCTGTGCGGATGAATGGTCACTTTCACCAAACGTTCGACCTGGTTTCGCAGAATTTACGCTTAATCTACCGCGTTGAATTGTAGCAAATATTTCGCTTTTTTTTTTTAGTGTAATCTATAATAGAAAACAAACTGACGGCCCACCTGTATGGAGAGTGGTAACCGTCGCCTATAGACGTGAACAGTCGCGGGCGTTACGTACTCGGTTAAAAAACAATCTTATATTGTGACACAGTATAAAGAACTATACTTTTCATCCTTACACTGTGATACCAATCTTTACTAATATTATAAATGTGAAAATTTGTTTATTGTTTGTTTTTTACTTTATGGCGCCTTAACGAATTAACCAATTTCTATGAAATGTTTTTTTTGCAACTTAGAATGGCAAACAAGCTGATGGCTTACCAGAGGGAGACTTTGTACAAAAGTCGATTGCTTGGGTACTTCTGTCCCATTCATGTTTTTACCGTGAAGCAGCTGTGTTTGCATGACTGTGTTTCGGTTTGAAGGGTGGGATATGGCAGTGAATTTACAGGGTACAGAGGAATAACATCTGAGTCCTCATGGCAATGGCATGGGGGTTATCATGCGCGAAACAGTATACTCTGTTATGTCCGTGGTACTGCTCATGTGTATAGGCGACGGTTACCACTTTCCATCAGGTGGGCTGTCAGCTTGTTTGCCAATCTAAGTTGTGTGAAAAACTGTTACACGTATTTATCCATATTGATTGAAATAATACAATACATAATAGTAGGAAACAATTGCTCGAAGGCGAGCTCAAGTCTACAAAAACTGCATAAAAAAAATCTTACTATTCCAGACATCGCCGATGACTTATTATCCCGGGAGGAAAGGGATTGTTAGTAATGGAGACTAAGAATCCCATTGCTAGCAATATACCCAACTAGGTCGACCTCCACGCGGTTCCCCCTGGAAACTATCATGGTTGATTCCTGATGAATTCATCACGATGGGCTAACTGGCCTGTTTTCATTCTCATCTATCACCCTTCACTGGTGCTCCGCCAGCGTATCCCGTTAGCGAAGGCGGGGTTACCATACCATTTGCACCCATCAAAAAAGACTTGGAATCCCAGTCAGTAATATACCCTGATGACGCGAAGTCAGGTAATACTTGCATACTTGTACTGTCACATTTTTTATTGGTAACATTATTGCGTGTTATTTTAATTAATTATATCCTAATGCTATATATATATATATATATATATATATATATATATATATATATATATATATATATATATATATTTTTTTATACAACTTAGAATGGCAAACAAGCTGACGGCCCACCTGATGGAAAGTGGTAACCGTCGCCTATACACATGAGCAGTACCGTGGACATAACAGAGTATACTGTTTCGCCCATGATACCCCCATGCGTTGCCATTCCTGAGGACTCAGGTGTTATTCCTCTGTACCCAGTAAATTCACGCCATATCCCACCCTTCAAACCGAAACACAACCATGCAAATACAACTGCTTCACGGTTGAAACACGAATGGGACAGAGGTACCCAAGCAATAGACTTTTGTACAGTCTCCCTCTGGTATAGATTAAAATTTTGATTTAAAAACTAAACTTTCGATCTGATTTTGATAGATAGGGACCAATCTATAAGGACATTATAGATTGGTCCCTATCTGTTATGACGAATTGGGAACCTCCTACTTTTTAAGTCGGTTGAATATTATAAAACTACTGATACCGCGAAAACGTTAGCAAAAGAGGCGGCAAAATTATATCTGCGCAATTTTCTCTTTTTAAATTTTAAACATCCGGGAATACTGGCAGTTCGAACAGAGTTATGGCGCTGGCAAGCTTTTACCGTCGATAAAGAATTCCGTGTTTTATTTTTAATTACAGCTATGGCCTTTATTTTCTATTTAAACGATACGTGACATTTCTTCGTGTCCACTGAAAGGTAAATGACGTCTTAATATTTTTTTTAATTGATTCAAAAGTAGGAAGGGTTTAAAATTGAAAAATACAACGAAAAATGCTGTAAAAACTTTATATATATAAAAAAAATAAATAAAAAAAAAAAAAAAGCATAAAAAATCCCTGAGTCTTCAGGAATGGCAACGCATGGGGGTTATCATGGGCGAAACAGTATACTCTGTTATGTCCACGGTACTGCTCATGTCTATAGGCGACGATTACCACTTTCCATCAGGTGGGCCGTCAGCTTGTTTGCCGTTCTAAGCTGTATAAAAAAATATAATCTATAAGTGAATTACTTTATTGGTATAATTTAACAAAGTAATGAATAATAACATTAATACTGGCAAACAATGTGTCTATGGCATACTGCGTTCTGGTTTTGTTTATTAATCAGTATGGATCAATGAATGATTATGAATCATTATGTAGTCATGCGCAATCAATCAATTCTTACAAAAAACTGTACCTAAATGTGCAAATTTATTTATTTAAATTTGAATACACCTAGATAGTGTAAATGGCGGACTTAATACCATATGGCGTTTTTTTCTTTGATAGGTGAAAATGGTATGGTAACCCCGCCTGCGCTAACGGGATACGCTGGCGGAGCACCAGTGAAGGGTGATAGATGAGAATGAAAACAGGCCAGTTAGCACATCATGATGAATTCATCAGGAATTAACCATGATAGTTTCCAGGGGGAACCGCGAGGACGTCGACCTGGTTGGGTATATTGCTAGCAATGGGATTCTCAGTCACTATTACTAACAATCCCTTTCCAACCCCAACCAAATGACGTTGTATGTTAGTTGACCGATAAGGGGGGGGGGGGGGGGGGGGGGTTGTTAGTAATAGTAGTTAGGGGGAGGTTAGTCCTGATTGCTATTAATACACACTATCAGGTCGACCTCTACGCGGTTTCCCCTTGAAACTCTCGTGACTAATTTATCGTTGAATTCGTGATTGATAAATGATGTCGGACGAAAAACTGCTTAGATAAAAGTGAAATACAGTTTCAGGCAAAGCAAAACGTCTAAAATATATTATGATTCTAAGGTTTTAAAAAAAGAGAACGCAAATGATTGGCCTGGTATCCTTGGTGATGTATTCACTTGTCAGAACCAGGATCACTGACCGGGATATGTTTAGTGACAGGAATTGGCCTATTTTATCCACCTTCATCCCGTATAAGTACATGTATACCAAATTTTATAACAAACCGTTGAAGTGCCAATAAACAAACGTACTGTAAAATTTATATATTTGTTATTTTGTTGTTACCTGAAAAAATAAAATTATGTTTAAAAAAAAATAAAACGACTTGTTTGAAATTGTTAAAAATTAGAATGTCCGTACTAAACTTAATACATGGATACCCTACCTTGTCTTGGATGTCCTAAAAACATTCCCGGATCTCAAGAGAGTTGCAGATTATTGCGTAGTAAATTTAAATTTATAATTCTTTAGTAAATGTAATAAATTAAATAACTTAAAACTCTTTTAAAATTAAATAAATGCCATTATAAAAATAACTAGCTATTAGTCGCTGTCTGATAGAGTAGGTACTAGGCTGTCATAACTGTAATAGAGGTGTGACGTCATCCCTATTAACTTATCGAATCGAGTTTTTTTTTTGTCCCCATTCCGAGGCAAAGGAACTAATTACATACATCTATTGCTCTCCACGGTGATGGTACTCTGATGTGTGTAGTTTTAAAACGTGATCGGCAAAGCAAGATCGGTGCCAAGGTTCGCATTTGCTATTGCGTCAAACCAAACGTGTGTCGTAGCAACATCTGTCTAGACCAAACGACGCCGTACACGTTTACACAGTCACGCTTTAATCGATTTATTTACGTTCTTTAATTGTACAGTTTACACTTGAAGCGGATTTTTTTTTACTACATGCACTTACCGTAGATGGAGAAGTATCGAGCGCTTTTGTTGTTGCTAAGTGCGTCTTGTCATGCAGCGCAAGAAGTTATTTTCCGCTCGACAACAGCGGATCTGTGTCAGAAGGGCTCGGGGAGAGGTCGCGTGACGTCATAATCACAATGCATTCTAATTTCAAACGAGTTCCAAATTTGAAAATGTACGTTTCGTTTTTCAACCTTTGCGCAATGGTATTTAAGTGTAAAATTAATTATCCGGCAATAGATTGGATGCTGGTTACCTTGCTACGAATTTTAATAAAGGTCATATGTTTGTTTAATGGATTGCGCGATTTTGTATTTAATGCGATGGGAATAAAGATTGCGTGGATTAGTTTTAATGATTATCTTTAACTATTGGCAAAAGATATGAAGGTCTGTAATATTAGCATACAAAGGCCGACGTTATTGCGTAGTGGCCACTATGTTTCTTTGTGTTTACTACTATTACGTATTATTCCTGTCATTTTTGGATGATTCTATTTTTGAATTGTGGTCAGAATTGCTTTGAAAGAAAAATTGTATTTTTTTTTTCTAAATACTATCGAGAATGGGAAACCAGCTTTCAGTCTAGCTGATGGATAATGGTAAATGTTGCCTATAGGCACGAACAGCACCGTGGACATAGCAGAATACATTATGATGCGTATGGTAGCCCTTATGCATTTGCACTGCCATATTTACTCTCTCTATATTTCTCATCAAACCGAAACTCAGCCATGAGGCACTATGATTTTTTACCCTACTGTCCAAAAAGGAGTGTAATGTTTGCAGGGTTCATGTATACATGTGAATTCCTTTATTCCACTGTTAACGTCTAAACCTCTTAACATATTTGGATGTATGGGGTTTCTTCACAATCCTTACATCATCTCGAATGGAACTGGCTGTATTTATTTTTAAATAGTTCTATTTGGGGAGAAAGGGATTGTTAGTAATGGAGACTGATAATCCCATTGCTAGCAATATACCCAACCAGGTCGATCTCCTCGCGGTTCCCCCTGGAAACTATCATGGTTAATTCCTGATGAATTCATCATGATGGGCTAACTGGCCTGTTTTCATTCTCATCTATCACCCTTTACTAGTGCTTCGCCAGCGTATACCGTTAGCGCAGGCGGGGTTACAATACCATTTTCATCCATCAAAAAAAATTAGTTCTATTTTTAAACGACGAAAAGAAAAAAAAAGTGGGTTGTTCTCAATTTTGTTGTATTTTTTTTAAGATTAATACCTCATAACTCTGTCTTTTGTAATTTTTTTCTATCTGAAAGAATAAACTTACTTTACTTACATTCCCTTAGAATTTTTATTAAAATCAGTTTAGCATTTTAGTTTTTAGATCAAAATAACTGGTTTTGTCACCATTGAAGACGGTTTTTTTTATGGGATACAATCTTTACTTATTTCGCAAGGCAGTCGTGTTTTTTTAATGCTCCAAAGTCTTTCCGGTTAAATGTTATTTCTGCCTACCCCACACGGGATTCAGTTTGAATATATTACCAATCGACATCTATTCATATCCACAGGGAAATACTTTGACCCTGCATTGTGTTAATAGAATGTTCTATAAAACGTCACAAAGGTCCTTTATACCATTAATTAGTTGATAACAGATTGACATACAAGCCAACGTGTGTATTATATATTTGAAACTTTACCCGTCAGTTATAAAGTCTAATTTTGTTTGTTTGCGTGTCGATTACATTGTACGAACTTGTGCAACGCTTGTGGACTATGTTTGAAGCGTGGTGGCTAATGTAAATTATCCTATGTTCTAAATTGAACAATTTCAAAAGAAAAATACACTTTTTTTATGCAACTTAGAATGGCAAACAAGCTGACGGCCCACCTGATGGAATGTGGTAACCGTCGTCTATAGATATGAGCAGTACCATGGACATAACAGAGTATACTGTTTCGCCCACGATACCCCCCATGCGTTGCCATTCCTCAGGACTCAGGTGTTATTCCTCTGTACCCAGTAAATTCCACCCTTCAAACCGAAACACAGTTATGCAAACACAACTGCTTCACGGTTGAAACACGAGTGGGACAGAGGTACCCAAGCAATCGACTTTTGTACAAAGTCTCCCACTACTAAACATGGTAATGGAATGGTAACCCCTGTGATATGGGTATACGTTGGCTGATAATTCTTGTTGAATACGTCACGATGGGCTAACTGACCTGCTTCATCCTCACCTATCATCCTTCACTGGTGCCCCGCCTGTCTATACCTATAGCGCGCGATTTTTTTTTTTTGATGGGTGAAAATGGTATAGTCACCCCGCTTGCGCTAACGGGATACGCTGGCGGAGCACCAGTGAAGGGTGATAGATGAGAATGAAAACAGGCCAGTTAGCCCATCATGATGAATTCATCACGGATTAACCATGATAGTTTCCAGGGAGAACCGCGAGGAGGTCGACCTGGTTGGGTATATTGCTAGCAATGAGATTCTCAGTCTCCATTACTAAACAATCCCTTACTAGCATTCCATTATCATCTATTAAAAAAATACTGTTCAGTTACCGTTGGTAACGTGGGCAAATAAAAAAAAAAAAAACAATTTGGCGAGAAACTAAGAGGAGGAAAAATATAAATAAAAATTGGCAACACTGTTATCATTTTAAACATATATATATATATATATATATATATATATATATATATATATATATATATATTACGTAAGCAACATTATGTTTATGTTTGTGTACAAATCATACACGTTTATGTGTGTGTGTACTTAACACACACACGTGAATGTGTACGTATGTGTTGTGTGTACACATGTGTATTCTATACTGTGATACGTTTCCACGCGCCATGTTTTATTTGTCGTTCCATGACACGTGGAATGATATCACTGTAACCTGGAAACGATAGAATACAACTTCCAAATTGTTCCCAATTCGTAAAACAAAAACAATAAAGGTATTGTTTTTGTTTTTCTGTTAATCTTTTGGGGTCACGTCTTTGAATCGAAATGAACCGATTTTGATTGGTTTTTTTTGTAATCGATTTTGGTTTACGAGTTGGTTTCATTTTTATCATCATCATTTCAGCCATCATCCGTCCACTGCTGGACATAGGCCTCCCCCATAGACTGCCATAAAGAACGGTCCTGAGCCACCTGCATCCACTGACTCCCTGCAATGCATTTCACTTCGTCACTCCATCTAGTAGGTTGTCCTACACTGCGTAATGCGAAACCGTATATTTGTAATTATTACATAAAAAAAAAAAAACAAAAACATTCGCCCTATACTATGTTTGTCCATACGGGGTCGCTACTCAAAAACCTTTCTTCCCCATCGGTTGTCGGTTCTTCGAGCTATGTGACCAGCCCGTTGCCACTTCAGCATGTTATCCTTTACTTTATAATACTAAGTAGTGGGTGGGTGGTAAATGGGTACTAATACCACCTGTTGCTAGCAATATACCCTATCAGGTCGACCTCCACGCGGTTCCCCCTGGAAACTCTCGTGACTAATTTATTGAATTCATCACAATGAGCTAATTGATCTGCCTTTTTATTCTCACCTATCACCTCTCACTGGTATCCCACCAGTGTGTGTACCGATAGCGCTGGCGGGGTTATCATGCCATTTTCACCCATAAAAAAATCATTGTGGTTAATTTTAGACGAATTCTTCACGATGTACCAACTGACCTGCCTTCATTCTCACCTGTCATCTATCACTGGTGCCCCGCCAGCGTATGCCGATAGCGCAGGCGGGGTTACTATTCCATTTTCTTCCATTAAAAAATAAAGTAATAGATTATTATAACTGAAAGAGAGAAAAGATGTCAAATACGCATCTGTCCTCTTCAAGTCTGTAGGTAACAGTTTTAACTTCCCACTAGTTGGCCAGTGAGTTTGTTTAACATTCCAATTAGTGTAATAAAAAAAAAAACTTAAAAATAAATATTCCACACTGCAACGTCCCGTCACTTCGCTAATTTATGGTCAACCTACAAACGTAACGCGAACGCGGAAGAGCGCCGTCTATTTAAGATCGCGCGCGCGCAATGTTGACAAACAATCTACTGTCCCGCTCGTTCGTGCCCAAACCGTATATGTCCATCTCTCTCTAACATCATGGCCGACCGATTCGCACAGTATACGCGGAGATAATGTTACGTTGGCGTTATAAATATTTATTGTTGATCTTTTTTTTTTTCTTTTTTGTTAATATGAAACGTTGAAGTGAAATGCGGTGTGGATACGGATTCATTACTTTTTATATGATGTTTGAACTTGTTGTAATGTTGTTCTAATGGTATTACAGTCGAGTGAGTTAAAAAAAAACAAATAGATTTTTTTTGATGAGTGAAAATGGTATGGTAGCCCCGCCTGCGCTAACGCGATACGCTGGCGGAGCACCAGTAAAGGGTGATAGATGAGAATGAAAACAGACCAGCTAGCCCATCATGATGAATTCATCAGAAATTAACCATGATAGTTTTCAGGGGGAACCGCGAGGAGGTTGACCTGGTTGGGTATATTGCTAGCAATGGGATTCTCAGTCTCCATTACTAACAATCCCTTCCCCCCCACAAATAGATTTATAGATCGTTTAGTAAAATTGTGTTAGTTAGTTTTAGTAAACAAAAACCGAGTTCACTTGTGTCAAAACTTTATTTGATTTCAAAATTGAACGACTGAATCGATTTTGATATTTCTATAGGACCAATCTGTAAGTATGTCCTTTGACATAAAAAAGAATGTTCCAAATTGGTCTGACTAGGTTATGAGGTAAGAAACATAGGTAAAAAAATACAGTCTAATTGAGAACCTACTTCTTTTTGAAGTTGGTTGAAAAAAGATATTTCAGTCCTGATAAAATTAATGTAAATTGAATTAATGAAGGATAAACGACTAGATCTTATATAAATATAATTAATTAAAAATATTTGAATTTAGAAGGCGGATTAGGATACATTATATTGAAAATATTTGAATTTAGAACGATGATAGGATACATTAAATTGAAAATATTTGAATTTAGAATGGTGAATAGGGCACATTAAATTAAAAATGTAATGTTCTACATTCAAATATTTATATTGTACGAGGATCGAATTCTCGACCAGCATGTGAGACGGGTTGCCAAATCGCCGCACCACGGCTGTCGTACAGACGAATTGAGAATATATTCCGTTTAGGAAGCCCCCCACAAAAGTGGAACGCGTATTATAGAACGGTAACAAACGGTTATTCTTGTTATAACTTCATTAACATTAAATCATTGTGCAAGTGATAACGGTACAGTATTATTGTACGGACATATATTTATATATGTACCTATATACAAACCTCTTTATTGTTCACTATGGGGATAGCGTCGTTGATTAGTTTTCAACCGAGTTCAAAAAATAGAGGCTCTCAATTCGATTGTATGTTCCAAAGAAGAATTTTTATGTTTGTTACCTCATAATTCCGTCAGTTGTAAAAAAAAACAAATAGATTTTTTTTTTATTTGAAAAGATATAGTTACAGATTGATCTCGTAGGAATTTTATCAAAATCCGTTCGGTAGTTTAGTTTTTAAATGAAAATAAACTGGTTTTGTCACAATTGAAGTAGGTGTTTTTGTCCGTGGAACAAAATCCGTTGTGATGACGCAAGAACGTGTAAATTAAGTAAGCAATAAGATCGTTCCCTAAAAATGCTATGTTTAAATGGATATATATATATATATATATATATATATATATATATATATATATATATATATATATATATATATATATATATATATATATATATATATATATATATATTAAATGAACTGAGGCGGCGTCAGTGAGGGGTGGCAATGAGGTCAGTTAGTCCATAGTGTTGAATTCCAAAAGAATCAACCACGATACTTTCCAGCGGAATCGCGTGGAGGTCGACCCGATAGGGTATATCGCTAGTGATAGGATTTTTAGTCCGAATAACTCTATTTTCCCACTTATTTATATGTTTATTTTAATGGATGATAATGGAATGATATCCCCGCCTGCGCTAACAGTATACACTGGCGGGCACCAGTGAGGGATGACAGATGAGAATGTAAAGACACCTGGGCCATGACACGGGGGCCTCGTAGACGCCGACCTGTCAGGGAATATTGCTAGCTTACCTCCTCTTTTACATATATTGCGTTACGGAACTCAATTGTTGGCAATCGATTCGCTCTTTGCAGCACTTGTAACTCTATTGTTATCAGAGTGATAAGCCAAGAGAGACGGCCTTGCGATTGCGATAAAATACAGTAAATGTGCGTTGCGTTCGCCACACGATTGGGTCAGTGGGTTTTGCAATGTAATTGCCGTCTTAGGTAACTTATAAATAGTGTATACGTAACAGTTAAAGCTCTTAACTACAAGTTGTTGTAACTTTTGACTGAGATCAAGTGCATTTTGCACCGCGAATAACAGCGAAATTAATCTTGCACACACACACATAGATAAATGGCTACGTTCCACTAAGAAAAAACGGGGTTCAAATGTGGTAAAATCAGTTATTTTGATTTCAATACTAAACTGCTGAACCGATTTCGATAAAATTTCTATAGGATCAATGTGTAAGTGTTATTCTTTCAGATAAAAAAATAATTTTCCAAATCGGTTTACAAGTGACGCAGTTATAAGGTAAAAAACGTAAAAATTACAACCGAATTCAATGCATCTTTCTTTTTAAGTCCGGTTTTTTTTTAAATGGGTGATAATGGATAGGTAACCCCGCCAGCACTAACGGTATACACTGGCGGGACACCAGTGAGGGGTGATAAATTTAATTTAGAGAGTGTTCCTATGATAATTTCAAGAGAATTCGGGTTATATTTAGTTGTATAGAAGCTGTCTATACCATCACCTCGTTGCCGCATTTCGGCTATCTGAGCACGTGACCTCCATAAGGGACACCATAGGCCACGGCACGCCACTCTCCGTGGTTTGCAATGACCCAATCATTTTTGGGTCACTTTCCATTCCGTTGTATTTTTATTTGCGATCTCCGTAGTGTACTTAAAGTACAGTACTTATGTTTTTTTTTTATACAACTTAGAATGGCAAACAAGCTGACGGCCCACCTGATGGAAGTTGGTAACCGTCGCCTATAGACATGTACAGTACCATGGACATAACAGAGTATACTGTTTCGCCCATGATACCCCTCTGGTAATTTCACGCCATATCCCATCCTTCAAACCGAAACACAGCTATGCAAACACAACTGCTTTACGGTTGAAACACGAATGGGACAGAGGTACCCAAGCAATCGACTTTTGTACAAAGTCTCCCTCTGGTAAGAGTTTATTTATTTTCAATCGACTTGTTTTTTTTTTTTTTTTTTATAGAACTTAGAATGGCAAACAAGCTGACGGCCCACCTGATGGAAAGTGGTAACCGTCGCCTATAGACATGAGCAGTACCATGGACATAACAGATTATATACTGCTTCGCCCATGATAGTTTCCCCTCATGCGTTGCCATTCCTGAGGACTCAGGTGTTATTCCTCTGTACCCAGTAAATTCACGCCATATCCCACCCTTCAAACCGAAACACAGCCATGCAAACACAACTGCTTCACGGTTGAAACACGAATGGGACAGAGGTACCCAAGCAATCGACTTTTGTACAAAGTCTCCCTCTGTAAAAGGATTGTAATTTTTTTCAAGTTAGTTACCTCATAATTCCGTCATTTTCTAACCCATTTGGAATATTCTTTTTTTTTTTATCTAGAAGTATATAGTTTCAAATCGATTGAATTCGTAGAAATTTTCATCAAAATCGATTCAGTTGTTTAGTTTTCAAATGAAAATATCTGGTTTGACCACGATTGAAATCACCAACTAATTAAATAATATTCTTAAATTTAAATTAAATAAAAAAAAAAAAACCGGAAATCAACAAATAAGAATCATGTCAAAATTTTGCGTGTTCTATATTTTTTTTAATAACTACCGGTAATAATATCTGACTAATTTTAAATTCTCGCCAGCCGGTGAAAGACGGCCATTTTGTTGGAGTGGGACAGAGCTATCTGAATTGGAGCGAACACGTGTCAGATAAATCTTCATTGTTATAATCTCCTGGTACTTGTTCTATTGAAGTGGTGGGTGAATTGAGTCAACGAGGTCACGGGTTCGATACCCCGCAGTGGCTGATTAAGTGTCACCGTATTAAATTGTTTTTAAATGAATCATTAAGTTTTTTTTTTATTGTTATTAAATTTTGTTATTAGTTAGATACTCTTTATTGTTTCCTCCAAAAGATTACAATAATAAACTTATTATAAATATAAACAATTACATGAAATTATCACAATGAGAAAACAATGGGCGACCTTATCGCTAAGAGCGATCTCTTCCAGCCAACCTTTGCATGGAGAGGAGTAATTATAAACGGCTTGATTGGAGGCACGATGAAAATTTTATTATTTCTAAATATGGAGATGTAATACATATAATAATGTAATTCAATTAGAAATAATAAAATTTTGATTGTGCCTCCAATCAAACTGTTTATAATTACTCCTCTCCATCCAATGGTTGGCTGGTTGATTTTTTTTTGATGAGTGAAAATGGAATGGTAACCCCGCCTGCGCTAACGGGATACGCTAGCGGAGCACCAGTGGAGGGTCATAGATGAGAATGAAAACAGGCCAGTTAGCCCATCGTGATGAATTCATCAGGAATTAACCATGATAGTTTCCAGGGGGAACCGCGAGCAGGTCGACCTGGTTGGGTATATTGCTAGCAATAGGATTCTCAGTCTCCATTACTAACAATCCCTTTCCCCCCGCTAGTTGATTATTAGGTGAACGACTTTGTTCTTTCGATGCTCTACTTTATCTGTTTTGATCGCTGTACTAGCTTTTACCCGCAACTTCGTCCACGTGACCGGGATATGTTCACTGACCGGGGATAAGAAGTAGCCTATATCCTTCCTCATCACATATAGTGTTTACCAAATTTCATAGTGATTGGTTCAGTCGTTAAGCTAAAATAACAGACAAAAAACATCACACAAACATTTAAAATACTGGAAAGGCAATGGGATTCTCCAATCCCTTTCCCCCAGAAAGGGATTGGAGAATCCCATTGCTAGTAATATACCCAACCAGGTATATATATATATATATATATATATATATATGTGTATATATATATGTATATATATATATATATATATATATATATATATATATATATATATATATATATATATATATATATATATATATATATATATATATATATGTGTGTGTGTATATATATATAATATTATTTGCTTATATGTATTTTTTTAAGTATATGTATTTTACTGCTCATGTCTGTAGACGACGGTTACCACTTTCCATCAGGTGGACCGTCAGCTTGTTTGCCGTTATAAGTTGTATAAAAAATGATGGTTTTTTGTGTAGAACATAATCTAAATTATTTAAAGTAGTCTATATTATACAGTATTTTAAATACAGGATAGTATAATAGAATTATGCTATGTCCAACTCTATCCCATATAGTTAAATACATAGCGATCGATTCAGCCGTAACGGCGCCTCGAGCTAACAAACAAACTCACTTTCACATTTATTAGTAAGGACAAATACATGAAAACAACCGGGCGGTAACCGTGTCAACACGTAGCATGGGCTCGCTTCGGTCGCTTCGGTCGCTTCCGGCTATCTACGCGCTGTAGTGATGCGCCGACGAGTCGACTTCTTAATTTTCTTTATAAATACCCACGTTGTATGTTTTTACCATTTTTTTTGGTAAATTTTATGGGTTCGCGAAAAATTTGAGAAATTTGGGGTTTGATTTTTAACAGTTTTTGAAGTGAAACGAATATTTATTTGTCAAAACACTTTTACAAGGGTGATTAATTCAGAAATGCGGTTTAGCCATGGTGGTATATTAAGTGCTCGACTGACATATAAAGATATTCTGACACTTGGCTACGGTTGACTGGGAGAGAATGCTTCCAGCATTAAGTACGCCATGTACACATATTTGTACTAATGAATAAATAAATAAATAAAAATATATACATGCAAACTATGCAATTGGGGGAAGTATTGCTAATATAATTTCATTCTAATTTTGTATGTTAGCACACTAGGTTTATAACATTGATTTGGCTTTTGCTGTCATAATGTTGCAGTTATTTTTCGTGAATAAATAAAAAAAATAAAATATTTCATGGTATTTATATTATATACCGCTATCGTCATCACCATATCAGCCTATACGTAACGTAAGCCTCCCCTTTGGGGGGTTTTGCCAGTAGTTGGCACGCTTGACAGCAGGAGTGTTGGCTTGGCAGGCTTTGGACATGTTTTAAGAGATACGCCGCTGTCCATCCCTCGCCGTCCATTAGTCGCCTCTTACGACGCCCACGGGAAAGGAAGGGGTGACCTACGGTAAACATATGGCTGTACGGTTTAAAAATATAAAATTATGTATACTTATACACACATATATAAATGCTCAATCTAATTGCATAGTTTTTTTTTTTAACAAATGGTAATGGAATGGGCACCAGTGAGGGATGATAAGTGAGAATGAAAAGGCAGGTCAGTTAGCAGTGGGGCCATTAGTCTATATTACTATCTATACCCAACCAGGTCGACCTCCTCGCGGTTCCTAATATGCCCTATATTGCTAGCAATGGGGCTGTCAAACTCCATTGCTAACAATCCCTTTCCCCCCAAGCTGGCCATATTGGTAATATATGTACGGATTGTGTAACACGAGCTTCCACAAGTGGTCTCGGAAGCGGTTCACCTCAGCAACAAAGGCGGCTGGGCGGACCTTGGCCTAGTTGCATGCACCCCGCCCACGTACAGCGCTTCAGCGCTTCACCGGTCAATACTAATATGTATAAATTGCACAGCGACCTTACAAATGTTGGGTTTTATTAACATTACGTCAGTGATAGGAATTAATTAATAGTGTATTTTAAAAAAGGGCGAGCACGCGAGAGATATATCTTATATATAAAATTCTCGTGTCGCGGTGTTTGTTACCAAACTCCTCCGAAACGGCTTTACCGATTTTTATGAAATTTTGTGTGCATATCGGATAGGTCTGAGAATCGGCCAACATCTATTTTTCATACCCCTCAATGATAAGGGTGACCCTCTCCAAAATATTTATTTTTTTATTTTTTTTGACAAATTTTTCCATTTGTATTTTATTATGATTTAGCATTGTAAAATACATACAGTTTTACGATCAACCCCTATACTTTAATTGCGATTTTTATATTTCGCAATAAGTGGTAAAACAACGTTTACGGGGTCAGCTAGTATATATATACTACTACTGCCACTCACTACGATTTTCAGCGAGTCTCTTCACCTCTTGATACGACACTACACCAACTATACATACATACATACATATATATATATATATATTCTACTCAGCTTAGTTAGTAAAAGAAATAAGTATATTTTCTAAACATATATATATCTATGTATGTTCAATAGATAATTGACTGTCTATGAATAAAAATGACTGAATATGTCATAGTTTAAAAATGTTGTCAACCACTGCACTATAACCAGACTTGGTGTCTCTTCCTTATATTAAAAATAAACTGGTAAGTGAAATTCAGATATCAACAACATTTTTATAATATAAAGTAATATTTTATCTTATAAGGGTGCCGCCTTGCACCCGACCTTGGCCCAGTGACGATTTTACCGCTCAGCGCTTTCAGCGCTTCAAATATTATCTCTAATGTCCAACACAAAGAGTTGGACCGGCAACTCGTTTTAATATATTTTATTAATAATTTTGCTCCCAATTTTGTTTGTTATAATAAAATAATATTATTAATGTAATATTATATTATTATTTTAATACTGAGAACAATAATTCAAGCCAATCTCCGATGATGCTTTACCAATTTTAATGAAATTTTATAAATAAATGTATTCATCATCGTCATTTCAGCCATCATCCGTCCACTGCTGGACATAGGCCTCCCCCATAGACTGCCATAAGGAACGGTCCCGAGCCACCTGCATCCACTGACTCCCTGCAATGCATTTCAGGTCGTCACTCCATCTAGTGGAGGGTCGTATTGCTTGTATATATATATAAAATAACGGTATTGTTTACTCCAAATACTTTCACCCTCCGGCGGGTGGGCTAAGGTAGGGGATTTGCCTCAGCTTCAACCTCCGACGCTACTCCCGGGTCACGGGAACTAACGCCTTCAGGCGGGCGTTCTAAGTATAGTTTTTATCCTAACAAGTAAAATTGACTATTTAGGTGGCTGTTGGGGGGCGATACGTTTGCTGGATCAACTAATATTACGATAAATTTATTCAAATTTATTTCTTTTTTTTTTAATATATATAAGTTTTTTTACTTTTATTTTATACTATCGAAATGACACAAGCTTACAGCCCGCCTTATGGTAAACAGTTGCTGTATGTGCAATACAACGTGCCTTATTAATCCTGAAGGAACCTTATTGCCCCATTTTCGAAGAAACCTATAATAAGAGATAACATTTTATCATAATTAATAATTCATAGACATCAAAGCTGATGAAAGAGTTTGAAAAGCGCTGCAGCGCTGTTTTTTACAAATCGCGTTCTATTTTTAAACTGGGGCGTTGGCAACAAGCGCCCGCCAAAATAGGTCGTTTCAAAAATAATTAATATTTTAGTCTATGGTCGTTTAATGGACTATTGTATAGAGAAAGGTAAAATACGGTTCGTTTTTAACCGACGGCAAAAAGAGAGAGGTTCCCAATTCGGTTGTAATTTTTTTGTTTGTCACCACATAACTCCGTCAGTTGTAAACGAATTTGGAAAATTATTTTTTACGAGTACCTATTCGAAAGGATTGGATTAAGACATAAAAAAAAGCAGAAAATCGGAAAAAATAACAGAAAAATTGTATTTCTATTCCAGATGCACAGCTGCGAGACGTTGCCAGCGGCGCCGGCGACGGGTCCAAACCTCCTCCTGGAGCTTGGGCGGCTCATCATCAGAGCGCGGAGCACGAGTCCCGTGTGCCGCGCGCCGGCCGCCACCCGCGACCGCCTGTTGCAGGCGAAGCTCCTCGCCGCCAAACCTTCCACCAGCCAACAAGTGAGTTATGATGTCCTAGTGTCTAGTCCCCACACATGCTTGACACCATCTGCGACACTCCTTGTCGCCAGGGGGGAAAGGGATTGTTAGCAATGGAATTTGACAGCCCTATTGCTAGCAATATACCTTATTAGGTCGACCTCCACGTGGTTCCCCCTGGAAACCATCGTGAACAGTTCTTGTTGAATTCGTCACGATGGGCCAACTGACCTACTTCATCCTCACCTATCATCCTTCACTGGTACTCCGCCGGTGTATACCGATAGCACGGGTGGGGTTACCATTCCATTATCATCTATTAAAAAAAGACTCCTCGTCTCCGAGCCTTCCACCAGCCAACAAGTTAACGACAAACACGGCGATTGCTCTGATGGAAAGTGGTAATCTTCGTCTATACACACGAACCAAATTAAGGGTCCTGATTTTTTTTTTCTGTATGTCAATAGGCTACGTGGTTAAAGAGTTTGAAAATGACATTTTTTTTTTTTAATTCCCCATTGTAGGTGCAGAGCCAGCCGAAGCCGGAATGCGACGAGGCGCGGCCCGCAGTGGAGGCCGCGCTCAATGATCACGTGCAGGCTCTATGGAACGATCAAATACCCATATGCATCGAGGTGATCGTTGTTTATTTATTTATTTATGCTTTATTGACCATATTACAAAAAAAATGTCTGGTACAAAAGGCGGCCTTAATACTATATAGCATTCTCTCGCAGTCAACCTTGTTTACAACATCGTTCTACTACCACTATTTCTATGTTCTAATGCGAAATTTTGTATGATTACATGTTTATTACTGTTACATACATAAACTGAATTAAATTTTTGTCAAATTTAATATAATATGATTAGGTTATGTTACTTAGAACTTTAGTTCGAGACTGTACAAAAGTCGTTTGCTTGAGCACCTCTGTCCCATTCGTGTTTCTACCGTGAAGCAGTTGTGTTTGTATGGCTGTGTTTCGGTTTGAAGGGTGGGATATTGCAGTGAATTTACAGGGTACAGAGGAATAACACCCGAGTCCACAGGAATGGCAACGCATGGGGAGTATCATGGGCGTAATAGTATACTCTGTTATGTCCATGGTACTGCTCATGTGTATAGGCGACGATTACCACTTTCCATCAGGTGGACCGTCAGCTTGTTTGCCATTCTAAGTTATATATAAAAAAAACTGAAATATATTGCCCAACCCTAATTGATTTTTTTAATGGAATGGTAACTCGCGCTAACGGCATACGCCGCCGGGGCACCAGTGACGAATACTTGAATGACAAGCAGAATTTATCTTGTAATTTATATATAAATAACTAACTCAATGACTGGATAATATTGTAACAGATCCTTAGACTATTTCTAAAGTGAAAGAAGTGTCGTCCTCCTCTCTCGTACTCGCTGTGCCCAACACGGTCCATAATTGAAATGTTATCTACAAATTATATTATGGAACGCAATAAGAAATAAATAAAAATAAAAATACTTGACAGGGTGTGGTAGTTACTAACAGCATTACTAACAATCCCCCTCCCCCCCCCCCAGGTGCTGCTGGCGCCCGATTGTGCTGACTGCTACTCGGCGCTGAGCCGCGCGGACGCCAACTTCGACAAGCACACGCAACGCGCCCTGCTTCTAGAACGGTGGACGATCAGCGCGCTGCTGCACAAGTCAGTACCACCGGCGTCCAATTGTTTATTTGTTTATTAAACTTTAATGCACCTAGACAGTGGAAATGGCTTGGCCACCTCTGCCACATTCGTGTTTCAACTGTGAAGCAGTTGTGTTTGCATGGCTGTGTTTCGATTTGAAAGGTGGTATATTGCGTGAATTTACTGGGTACAGAGGAATAACATCTGAGTCCTCAGGAATGTTAACACATGAGGGTTATCATGGGCGTAACAGTATACTCTGTTATGTTCATGGTACTGCTCATGTCTATAGGCGACGGTTACCACTTTCCATCAGTTGGGCCGTCAGCTTGTTTGACATTCTAAGTTGTATAAAAAGAAATATATATATGTATATTATGTAATAATAAATAATATCAGATTAAAAACTATTCAAATACGAGTGAAATGAAAGAAGCAAAGCATTTTTCTATTTTTTTTTAATTAGCTATCATTTTTTTTGTCCCCATCCATTCCCAATTTCTGTCAGCTATTAATTTTTGCGCTGTCAGTGTACACTGGTGGGGCACCAGTGAGGGTTAGATGTGGATGAAGTCCGGCTAGTTAGTACAACGTGACTAATTCCCCAACAATTAATCATGACGGTTTCCAGGGCATGATCCCATCTCTCCTACAGGTACCGTCAGGCATACAACGTTTGAAACGCGCCCTGCCTCCACGCGGTTCCTCCTGAAAACCAACGTGATAGATTTGTTGCTAAATTTGTCAGGCTAACTGACCTGCTTCATCCTCACTGATCATCCCTCACTAGTGCCCCACTAGGGTATACCGTTAGCGCGGGTGGGATTAGCATTACATTATCATCCATTAAAAACAATAGTCAATGTAAAAATATCCACTTTGTAAATTACAGAAACCACGAGATACCTGGGTTCATAACGTCGCAATGGCTGCTGAACGCGATCAGGTCGCAGCTGCACTTCTCACAGTTGTCTGCGTGGCTCGCCACACTCAAGTCGAAAGGCGACGAGGCCTCCTCACCCACCGAGCGCAGGTATATGTTCTCGACTTAATAAGGACAATGGTCTTTTAGGTAAAAGCGTGCCATATTATTTCTTACTGTCATTTTAGACAGTTTTGGTACTGCTGAGAATGTTAAACTTACAGTACACCTGATGGAAAGTGGTAACGGTCATCTATAGACATGAACAGCAGCGTGGATATCAAAGAATAACACCTGAGTCCTCAGGAATGGCAATGCATGGGGGGTATCATAGGCGAAATAGTATACTCTGTTACGTCCACGGTACTGCTCATGTCTGTAGGCGACGGTTACAACTTTCCATCAGGTGGGCCGTCAGCTTGTTTGCCGTTCTAAGTTGTATAAAAAAAAAATGTCTCTGTATACTGTAATTTCACTTTCCTACCATAAAGAAAGTGAATTTACATACATAACTAATTGTGCCAAAGTATTGCTACTTTTACGACGACTAAAGCGTTTATCTCTCTCACAGATTACATTATATTATCTATCTTTTAGACTAAAATTCAATAAAATTCCATATATTTTTTAAATATCTTGGAAAGTAGTCAAACCATTTTCATTATTGGGCAATATGCATATCGGAAAATCAATGTGAAACCTTTTTTCAGACGCAAACTCAGCCGTGAGACATGCAACATCAAAAAACTAGAGTCCAACTGCGACGAACCAACCGAACAGGACCGCAAACTGCATATCGTCTACTCCATAAAGATACCGGGCGAGAACCACATGTCAGAGTTTACTAGGCCACCGACAGACCACAATTTTCCCATCACAGACATAGGCGAGAGCATGTACCTCAAAGTGGTTCTACAAAGTCTCCCGCGCGTCGACGAAATACCCGTGGTCAAGTGCAATTGTAGGAGAAACGGCAAAGACCCAACTAATATCCAGGAGGAATTGGTTGGGATACTAAATGATCTCACTTTAGGACCTAGGTCAACTAAATTCGCGTCCGACTTCAACGAACCAGATAAAGGGAAGAAGATTCTAGACGACAGGATGCACACACCGTGCAGCGAGAACGGCAAACACAAATGCAACTGTGACGATGAGTCGGACAGCAATCACAGATCTTCCACTAGGTTAAGTCAGGAGCCGAAGAAGTTAGACGAGCGACGGCTGAAAGAGATAGCGAAATACAAAAGGCGGTTGCGAAAAGAGAACAAAATGAAAAAGCTGTGCGACAGTACGTCATCAGAAGGGGACAATTTGAAGCCCAAAGAAACGCACACGTCCATACCTATACTGCAAGCGGCCAGATTTGACAGGTTTAGAGCAATCGGCTGCTACAGAAACCAGACGTATTTGACATTGCCCGCCAGTAGGATAGAGTCCAAATCACCCTTCGTCGAGACCGTGAGCATTCCACCAGCAGAGTTTAAGAAGACCAACACTGTTTCCACGCAGACGGACGATTTAACTTGCCAGTGTGGTTCGCCTTTGTTGATGAAATGCGACGGCTGCTCCGACAGAGGAATGGTGAGATCGGAAGCGAATTACAATTTAGCTCTTCTCGATCAGTCAGAGGTGCTTTTGGACGCGATAAACAAATGCCAAGAGCAGAACGGCGCAAGAAGGAAATGCGAGGATGATGACAAGGCGTTGAAAAAGCATAAATGTGATAATTCTAGTAGTAACATAATGTGTGATAAATATAATAATAGTTTAGACGTAGAGAGTGAGTCTATTATAAAGAGACCCAAGTTGAGACGATTTTATCCCGTAGTGGATCGGATAGAGAAGATTGTAGCCGAAAGGAGTTCGAAAGAAGCGGAGAAAGATATGGAGGAGTTACATTTGAGGAATGACGATACGGTGTTCTCGTTGAAACCGGAGACGAAGAGACAGAAAACCTTCTCGATAAGCGAAGATTACGTTCTGTACGAGAAATGTGATTACGGCACGATTGACAAGTGCGATATGGAATCTCCCTCCGAGGAGAACGGGTTCCAGTTCCCGGACCCCAAGAAGGGGCAGGACACTGTGCCGTCCCCGACGGAAATGGACAGGTTTAGGTGGCGGTTCGATTCCGCTGCGTCAATGGTGTTCCACACGAAGACTGGTTTACCACTGACGTCCAGTCCCGCCCCCTTGCGGAGGGGGAACAACTGCTTCGATTTTGATGATTCAATCAACGGAATTTCTGGTATAAAGAGGTTGGTAAACATTTTTTAATTTGAACATTATATATATTATATATCAACCTACTTGATGGTAAGTGGTAACTGTCGTCTACAGTCATGAACAGTACTGAACAGCATCAGGAATATCCTTACTAATATAAATGTGACAGTGAGTTTGTTTATTTGTTACCATGTAGTCTAAAAGTTGCACCAATAGCAGAGAAGTTGGGAAGTAATATATTGGTTATGTCATGTGTAGGAATGAAAGCCATGTTCTGAGGAAGGAGTTAAGTATGAAAGTGGATGGATGTAAAGAAAAGGGACGATTGAAGGAAAGGTGGATGGACTGCGTGAGAGATAATATGCATAAAAGAGGAGTGAGCCCAAGTATGACGGTTGACCCCTGAACTGGATTTGTGAAAGACATACTGTTCCGACCCCAAATAAATGTGAAAGGACAAGGCAATGATATGTTCAGCAGTGGACACATAATGACTGAGATGATGATGATGATGACGATGAAGGCAATGATAAACTAATACGAAAATGTATTTTGTTTTCCAGTGCCCTGTTCCACCCGATCTCCCCCCTGTCGCCTGCGCCGCCTACTTCTCCGTCCTCCCCACGTCCCATTTCACCCCTCCCTGTCCCCACCTCTTCCTACATCCCCGCTCCAAAACCTGTATCCACACCCGCCCCCGTCCCCACACCTGTGTCCGTCCCCGCCCAAATTACCGCTCCCGGCACACCGCCGCCCAAGACGAAGAAAGGACAAACTCCGAAGTTGAAGATTGGGCCCAGCGGTGGACTACTGGGTAAGTGTTAACTAAATATCAAAACATTATTTTATATATATACAAATTTTGATCCACGACTTCGTATTTTTTTTATACAACTTAGAATGGCAAACATGCTGACGGTCCATCTGATGGAAAGTGGTAACCGTCGCCTATAGACATGAGCGGTACCGTGGACATAACAGTTTGTTTATATTTTCAACAAGATCTATTGAGACAGACATTACAATACCTTCGTGCCTGTCCGTTCTTCAGGCAGCTTCGAGGAGTGCGCGCTGCAAGGGCGGCTGGAGCCGGTGGCGACGGTGGCCGGCTTCAGCGCCGAGCTGGGCGCGTCCGGGGCCTTCTGTCCCCCTCACCGCCGGCTGCCCGTCACCGTGTTCTTCTACGCGCCGGGCGGGACCAACGCGCCGTACATGGTGAGTGATACGAAATGACTCATGCGTCATACTCGTGAACGTCATTAAAAATAACACACACATTCTCTTTTTAGTGTGGGTGCACTTTGTGTTAACATGTATACGTACACATACATATGCCATTTATTCCCTACTCCCCCTTTTTCTTCCTTTCCCGTAGGTGTCAGCTGTGTCCCTGTTAAAACATCTCTAAACCTTAACTGCGGTTGCTAACTCACCTGCCAAGCGTAGCAACTACTGACAAAACCTCACAAAGGAGATACTTATGTTCAGCAGTGGATGGTTAAAGACTTTTTTTACACAACTTAGAATGGCAAACAAGCTGACGGCCCACCTGATGGAAAGTGGTGACCGTCGCCTATAGACATGAGCAGTACCGTGGACATAACAGAGTATACTGTTTCGCCCATGATACCCCCCATGCATTGTCATTCCTGAGGACTCAGGTGTTATTCCTCTGTACCCAGTAAATTCAGAATAAATAAATAAATGTTTCACGTGTCCAGGGTCACATAAACTTGGGCCCTTCCGGCTACCGGGTGGCGCGCTCGGGCACCATCCAGGTGTCGCTGTTCAACCCGCACGGCACGCTGGTCAAGATGTTCGTGGTGCTGTACGAGCTGACCAGCATGCCGCCGCTGGCCAGGACCTTCCTGCGCCAGCGCACGCTCTACATGCCGGCGGGCGCCGACCCGGCCGCCGTGCTGCACCCGCACAATCTGCATCGGTGGTTACGCTACCTCATACACTTGCGGTTCGTGATGCTCTTTCATTTGTTTTTGACCGATTTCAAAAAATGGACGTTCTCAATTCGATTTTTTTCAAATATTTGTTAAGTACCTCATAAATCTGTCAGTTGGGGGGAAAGGGATTGTTAGTGATGGAGACTGAGAATCCCATTGCTAGTAATATACTGGTACCCCGCCAGTGTATACTGATAGCACGGGCGGGGTTACCGTTCCACTATCACCCAATAAAAAACAACAGTTTTTTTTTATGGGTGAAAATGGTATGGTAACCCCGCCTGCGCTAACGGGATACGCTGGCGGAGCACCAGTGAAGGGTGATAGATGAGAATGAAAACAGGCCAGTTAGCCCATCATGATGAATTCATCAGGAATTAACCATGTTAGTTTCCAGGGAGAACCGCGAGGAGGTCGACCTGGTTGGGTATATTGCTAGCAATGGGATTCTCAGTCTCCATTACTAACAATCCTTTTCCCTCCATCTTTGAGCGTTGGCAGTCACACATACTAATGGTAGCGGAATTAAACGAAATAATTCTTCAAGTAACGGGGTACCACTTTCCATCAGGTGGGCCGTCAGCTTGTTGTATAAAAAATTTACATAAAATTTCTATCATTACAGATTTATGACATCGAAATCCGGGAAACTGTACCTTCACACGGATATACGTATATTAGTATCTAGGAAGGCCGATTTGGACACAGCCACCGCACATTCCACTATATTCAGACCAATTCCGACCAATCAGAACAAAGGTGACGAGAAATCGAGCAGTGACGCACTGAAATCGACCAATCAGAGCGCAGCATTGAATAATTCGACCAATAAGAACGGGACAGATTTGAAACCGGCCAGTAGCGATGCTAGAACGACCAATCACACGCCGAACAGAGTTTTTGGCGGGTGTGGTGACTTTGAACGCAGCGAAATGAAGGAAATTGGTTATGAGAACCAAAATGGCGTATCGTACGAGCTGAGGAGTTTCACGTACGCACCGGACAATCCTAGATATTCTCCGCGGTAGACACGAGATCAGTTTATGTTAGTGCCTGCCCTATAATATTATTTGTGTTAATAAATATATGTACTAATGAGAAAATATATTTTTGGTTTTATATAATACATGTACAGTTTTATTTTATTACATTAGAGAATTTTTTTGAAGGACTTCTTTGAGCCTTTACTTAGAAACTTTTAGTACATTGAATCGTACAGTTTTAGATAGTGGTCGACATTCATCGATGGTCACTACGTCTCCTAGCTCCACGTCTCTGAAGCAAGGCGACAAATGTACAGACATGTTCGTGTGGCGTTTCTCGAATCTGTTACACTTGGGCAGGTAGTGGAGGTAGTCACGTCTGATCACCATTGTCCTCTGCATCTTCATCTGCACCGCGTCGGTGAGGATTCCGCCACTACAACTCACGTTGCCGGGTTTACCAGAGGGAAACTTTGTACAAACATCGATTGCTTCGGTACCTCTGTCCCATTCTTGTTTCTACCGTGAAACATAACTGAAGACTGACAGAACTGAGAACTAATGTTAATATTCTGTTACCGCAATATGGTATACATAGAATAGATTTAGGAATTGTACCGGTTCAGTTAAAAGATGGGACGTCACAATATTTTTTTATGTCTATGATGCTGTTCGCAGTGGCGTAATTACACCATTTGTCTAGTGCTATTTGCCTATGGCAAATTTTTTTAAAATAAAATACTTAGGTACAAGTTAAAAAAAAATTCTGAGCTCGGGGCCTCTTGGGCTGGGCCCCTTTTGGGTCGGGGGCCCGTATCATTTTGCCAGCCCTGCCACCTTATTGTTACGCCACTGGCTGTTCGTGTCTATAAGCAACGGTTACCACTTTTCATCACGTGGATCATCGGTTTTTTTTCAACTATGACTTTCATAGAAGACTTATATTGCAAAGAATTATATATAGAAAGGTGTGCGTAAATGAAATATTTATTATTTCATACAATTCGTTTAATAAATAGTCATACAACACATTACATACATAATAAAGTTCATACAATTTATGGCGACGACTTAAAGACAAGTAGGTAGGTACATGCAGCTATGTAGATAACATACCTTTATAGAATTCCAAAAAAAATAATAACAAATCAAGTGATATATCCGCAGAAACGTTTACCAATATCCTTTAAAAAGAAATAAGTCTGTACCCACTAGATGGCGCGACGAGCTTAAATGCATTGCACGAAGTCCGTGGACGCAAGTGACTTAGGATCGTTCCTTATGGCAGTCTATGGGATAGGCCTAGGCTTAGCGGTGGATAATTTAAGGATTAAAATAATGATGTTGACTTCAAATGCATTACCATGAGAATTATTCTAGAATGATTTAACAAAGTGCATAAGATAAGCGATGGAAATCAATATACCCAGATCTTAATTTATTAAATTAATCTTAAAACTACAATTAAATAAATAATTACATCTAATTGACTGGCTGAATTAATAAAGTTGCGTTAAAAATATTAACAAAAAAAAAAGAATATAAACATGCTCACGACTATAATCCTTAAGAGGGTAGACAGAGGCGTTTTTCGCCATTAACTAACGAGGAAAGGGCTGTTACCAGTGGTTTCCATACACAATGGAGATATTTTGATAGCAATTATGCGTCTCCTTAACGTAATTCTAAGGGCTAGTAGTTAATTAGTAAATAAATATATCGAGAACGCTGCTTTTTTGGTGGCGTGTGGGAAAATTATGTTAAATCAATGAAATCTCATCTCGGAGTTCAGCATAATCCTACACTTCGTACGTTGTGATAGAGTGTAGGCGATAGTTGATTAAATAACGAAATTTTTGTGATATTTTTGAGTTAATATTAATCTGTAATTTTTTATTTATAATTATTTGTTATATAGAGTTAAGCGAACGTTCCTAAATAAATTTTTAAGCAATCTGCCACACACATTGCTACAACGCACAAAGTACAGTGTACCTATATAACTATATTTCACAATTATTACTATGGTTTTTAATGCTTTACAAATTTTAATAAATTAATTCCAATTAAAAAATTAATAAATAATATAAAATACTTAACAGGTACATAACTAATTAAATTAAACGCTTATTCTAAACCATTCACTTTGGACATTCCAATAAATACTTAAACGTAATAGAAATATTATTAATCCACCTGGAATTTGTTCCATTTACGCCAAATACCCAACAAGTGTTTGACGAAAGTGGAATTTTATGTAACCAGAATATAAATAATATAAAAAGACGCCATGTCGACACATACACATAACATCCTTGTATGTCGGCTTAAAACCCAGTGGCGCAGGGAGATACCGGGGTAGTAGGGTTCACCCGACGCCCCTACCTCGCCTGCTTACCATCACAGCGGGTATTAAGTGATGGCAACACACACAAAAAGTAGTATAAAACAAAAACCAATTTGAAATAACGCGACCGTTTTAAAATGACCCGACTGTTCTTTAGACATTTTTTTTATGGAATGTATGTATGTATATACATTTTTATTACATGTTTGTATGAGAAGATAAAATGTTTTGTTATGAACTGCATGCGTGCGAAGCCGGATGCGGTTACTAGTTGTAAGATATTGTTTAAAATAGTCACTTGTACTTTGTTTCACTGATTTTTTTATACTACATATTTTTTTTTTTACAATTATTTTACTATATTTACACGTGTTGCCAGTCGCAAAATATATCTATAGGAAATGTGAAAACGAATCTATCAAACGGAAGACTTGTTCTTGTGATAGATAGTTGATAGATTCGTTTGTACTCTGCCTAGGGGGACAGGTATATTTAAAAAATAATCATTATAAACGGTATAATTAAAAATCTATCAACAAGGCACAGTGTAGAATACCTAGTAGGCATTGGTAATATAAGTACCGTTGCAATATCTATATATCGGCTTCTTGGACATTGATAGCGGAAAAAGACCCCGTACCCTTCGGATATCTATATTAATTTCGATCGAGTTCTTCATTTAATATTGTGTAATAGTACATTACTGCAGCGGCCAGCAACTGAGGCATTGATGGACGAACGTGCAAATGTGGGCCGAGGCACAGCCGAGGCACACATACGTAAGTCCATCAATGCCTAGTTGTGGCCAAGGCTTGTATAGTATTTTTCTCAAACGCTAACCGCTTACCATCAGGTGGACCGTATGCTTGTTTGCCACCTCAGTGTTATAAAAAAAAATCTTTTACCATCTCTTTATATTTTACAGGTATTAAAACTGTCTAATAATTGTCTAAAATTCTGAAAATCCATTTCACTTTTCTTCAAAAATTTAATTTCTCTAAAACTTCGCGAACAGAAAACATTTTATACAAAAATTGCGAAAAAATACTCTATCTGGCAACACTAGATTCATATTATGTTTTGTAAAGCCCGTTTTAACCCTCCTACCGTCTACAGTTTTAATCTTTAGTTAGTAGAGGGCGGTAGTACTGTAGGGGGCGCTCCTGTGCCGCGTACGGTGAGTTGGGTAGGTCATCAATCTCTATATCTGCTTCCTGGAAGATAGAAAATACAATCAAAGTTTATAATTTAGGTTTTTGCTTTGTAAAAAAGTTTAATTCTGACCAAGTTATTACTGAAATAATATGGAAATAAAAAGGGGGAAGGATATTTTTTTAATAAACGATAGTGGAATTTTAACTCGTTTGTGTTAATTGTAACTGTAAGTATATACTTTTAAGTATATATCAGAGGGAGACTATACAAAAGTCGATTGCTTGGGTACCTCTGTCCCATTCGTGTTCTACCGTGAAGCAGTTGTGTTTGCATGGCTGTGTTTCGGTTTGAAGGATGGGATATGGCGTGAATTTACAGGGTACAGAGGAATAACGCCTGAGTCCTCAGGAATGGCAACGCATGGGGGGTATCATGGGGGAAACAGTATACTCTGTTATGTTCATGGTACTGCTCATCTATCTATATGGTCTATAGGCGACGGTTACCACTTTCCATCAGGTGGGCCGTCAGCTTGTTTGCCATTCTAAGTTGTATAAAAAATAAAACTTTTAGCTAAAAAAAGATTTTTCCAAATCGGTTTACAACTGAGTTATGAGGTAACAAACATAAAAAAAAACAATCTAATTGAGAACTTAGTTCTTTTTGAAATTGAAATAGTTGAAAACATAACACAAAAAAAAAAACAGACGAATTGAGAATCATCTTGTTTTGAAACTTATTCAAAAATCTATATAAATTAAATTGTCAAATCTTAAAATCTTTAAACTAAATTTCTAATGTAAGTAGTATATTCATTTATTTTAACGTTTATTATATAAGTAGGTAGGTATTTTTTTTTTTGCGGATGAAAATGAAACGGTAACCCCGCCCGCGCTAACGGGATACGCTGGCGGAGCACCAGTGAAGGTGATAGATGAGAATGAAAACAGGCCAGTTAGCTCATCATGACGAATTCATCAGGAATTAACCATGATAGTTTCCAGGGGGAACCACGAGGAGGTCGACCTGGTTGGGTATATTGCTAGCAATGGGATTTTTAGTCTCCATTACTAACAATCCCTTTCCCCCCAAGTAGGTAGGTATTGTATGTATTTATGTAATATTTTATTATATATTTTAATATTTTATTTAACTGTATATTCGTTTATGTATTAATAGTTGTAGCACTTCAGCTGCCCGCTAACAACATGCTTTCTCGCTGTACTGGGTTGACTGGAAGAGATCTCTGTTAGAGATAAGTCCACCCTTGCTCACAACATTTATAAATACATTATTCTATATGTAACTTACAAGTGCAATAAAGAATATATACTGAGCAAAGGTACAGAGTACAGGACGTATCATCGGCGTCATATACTCTGATGTCCAGACACTGTTTATGCCTATAGGCGACAGTTACCATTTTCCATCAGTTAGGCCGTCTGCCTGTTTGACATTCTAAGTAGGTACCATTTTTTTTATGACATCTACGTTTATTTATAAAAAGAAAATATTTTTATCACATCTTAAAAAAGCATCCACTGATATTACTGCAAATGGCGTCTTTGTTAATTGACCAAAGATCACTTCCTTCTTTGTGGGTGTCGTTAGAGACGACTAAGGGAACTCAATACTCGAGGGATGGGCAGCTACTCTCTTGAAACATCTCTAAAAGCCTAACTGCGGTTGCCAACTCGCCTGCCAAGCGTGGCAACTATTGCTAAAACTCCCTTTATGCAAAAGGCCTATATTCAGTAGTTGATGATTAACTCTGATATGTGGGGGGAAAGGGATTGTTAGCAATGGGGTTTGACAGCCCCATTGCTAACAATATGCCTTATTAGGTCGACCTCTACGTGATTCCCCCTGGAAACCATCGTGAACAATTCTCGTTGAATTCGTCACGCTGGGCTAACTGACCTGCTTCATCCTCACCTATCATCCTTCACTGGTGTCCCGCCGGTGTATACCGATAGCGCAGGCGGGGTTACCATTCCATTATCATCCATTAAGTACCCGTAACCGACGAGCGTGTATGACAAGATTGATGAATGTGGAAGAAGCGAAAGAGGTTTGTTTGAATCGAAGCATTTGGCGTTCCATTGTTTCTGCCTACCCTAATGGGAGACAGGCGTGACAGATATGTATGTATGTATCATCCATTAAAAAACTCTGATATGTTGATGTTCCACCAACTGCTGCTTTCAGAAAGGAATCCTACTTACAGGTGGCTCCATACTCCTGGACCAGGGTCCCCATCCGCCGTGCTCCTCCTCATGGTCGTAATGGTGCTGATGCTGAGCATGCTCGTAGTAGATTATCTGAAAGTTGAAATAACCAGTAAAAATATGATGGAGAACAAGAAATGAAAATTTTAAAAAAAGTAAAACCTAATGATTTATATCCCTATAGTATAAAATACTGTAGTAATGATCGCTACAGAAATTGTATAATATATAATTTATATAAATATTGCGAAATATTTGAACCGTACCATAGAGGGAGACTTTGTACAAAAGTCGATTGCTTGGGTACCTCTGTCCCATTCGGGTTTCAACCGTGAAGCAGTTGTGTTTGCATGGCTGTGTTTCGGTTTGAAGGGTGGGATATGGCGTGACTTTACACGGTACAGAGGAATAACACCTGATTCCGCGGGAATGGCAACGCATGGGGGGTATCATGGGCGAAACAGTATACTCTGTTATGTCCATGGTACTGCTCATGTGTATAGGCGACAGTCACCACTTTCCATCAGGTGGGCCGTCAGCTTGTTTGCCATTCTAAGTTGTGTAAAAAAAAAAGTTATAAAGGGCTAACGAACCCGACGTCCAACCAGTTACGTTAATTTCCATACGTTAATAACTCAATAAAACATTCAGAGTTTTTCAAAAATCAATTTTCATGTATTATCGATTTTGCTTGTCATAAACTAATCGATACATCTAATCGATACAATTATTCGAATCTCTTCCACGATTGCGCACGCGTGCAAATTTTTAATTCGTATTCGGAATGTGAGATATCAGTATGGTTGCTTTCTCTCGACCTGATTTTAGGGTTACCACTTTTTTTTTAATGTTTTTTTTTCAACGTGCAGCTCACGGAACAAGTTTAATGCGTGTGAATCTTAGATTAAGATTATCTATTCAATGTGATAGACAAAAACATAGTAACATTAATGTTAAAGCGAGATAGATATATGGCCATTCGCTTGCGCACTGGAGGTTTTAAAGGACGGAAGTTTTTTTTTAATGAATGATAATAGAACGGTAAATTTGCCAACGATATAAGTATACTATGTCGGGGCACCAGTGAGTAGTAGGCATTTTTTTAAATGGGTAATATAGAATACCGGGGGGTGGAAAGGGACTGTTAAAAATGGTTAGGAACGGCCCTATTGCTAGCAATACACCCTATCAGGTCGACCTCTACGCGATTCCCTTTGGAAACCATCGAGGTTAGCTCTAGTGGAATTCGTCACAATCAGCTAAACTGACCTGCTTTCATCCTCACCTACCATCCCTGACTGGTGTCCCGCCAGCGTATACTCACCCATTACTAACATAACTCAGAATTGTTCATTATGGCAGTCTATGCAGGAGACCTGTGTTCAGCAGCGGACATATGGTGATAATGGATGATGGTGATGCGCTACCGGTGGGGCGCTAGTAAATGATGATATGAGGATGAAAAAGTCGATTCAGTTCTGTCCCATCGTGACGAATTCAACAAGAATTGTTCACGATGGTTTCGGTTTGAACCACGGATGGAGGTCGATTTAATAAGGCATATTGCTAGCAATGGGGCTGTCAAACTCCATTGCTAGCAATCCCTTTCCCGCCGAAATATAACTGCTGAGATGATGGTGATGAATCTATTCTACGCATAACTATCCATCAGATGGGACTGTTAGCTTATGTGACTTCTAAGTTCTCATTACTAACAATATACTTTGTCAGGTCGACTTTCACGTAGCTACCCCCTGGAAACCATAGTGTTGAAGTACAGGTGTACTCATCGCGGTGGTCTAACTGATTTGCCTTTTCATTCTCATTTATCATCCCTCACTGGTGCTCCGCCAGCTTATACCGTTAGCGCTACACAGTCTAAACTTTATACCCAATCCTTTCTTGTCTCGCCTCTATGATTTCATAGACAATCTGCCAGCGATTGTATACGTTATTCTATGTCTATGGTTAAAATAAAATAAAACAAATATGCTCCAATAATGTGACCTCGATATTAGCTATTACTAGCGGTACTTAAAGGCATTTTTTGTCCACCATTGCTGTTATGTCGTACGTAATAAGGTAGGAACTAACTTTACGCTCTTATCGATAGAAACGTCCAATGTCTCATTAGTTTATTTTAGCTATTGAACTGTTGTTATCTCTTTCTTTTATGCTGCATTCCCAATTGAAAAAGAAAGAGAGAAAATAGGTAAATTTTATTTATTTGTTTATTCTCTTTTTATTTTATTTATTTTACACTTTATTGCACCATTTATAGAATAGTAACTACATTTAACTGTAATGAGAAGTGATACAAAAGGCTGCCTTATCGCTAAGCAATCTCTTCCAGACAACCTTTGGGTAGAGGGCATTGAGAAAAAGACAAAGGGTAGGTGGCACACTATTATAGATATATTCTTTATTGCACAATAAAACTTTGTACAAGTGGCGAGCTTAATGCCATATGGCATTCTCTGCCAGCTAACCATTAGGTGAAAATAGACAGCAGTATCAAGGGTAGATGTAGTCAAAAGTATTTGACATATTTTTTTTATACAACTTAGAATGGCAAACAAGCTGACGGCCCACCTGATGGTAAGTGGTAACCGTCGCCTGTAGACATGAGCAGTACCGTGGACATAACAGAATATACTGTTTCGCTCATGATATAACTCCCATGCGTTACCATTCCTGAGGACTTGGGTGTTATTCCTCTGTACCCAGTAAATTCACTGCCATATCCCACCCTTGAAGCCGAAACACAGCCATGCAAACACAACTGCTTCACGGTAGAAACATGAATGAGACAGAGGTGCCCAAGCAAACGACTTTTGTACAAAGTCTCCCTCTGGTGAATACATGATATTATTAAATAAAAATTTTGCTTCAAAATCCGAAAATGAAATAAATATAGAATACACAATTTACAATATTTTAAGAATACTGATCATAGTCAGATATATTAACAAAATAAAAAAGTCAATAATAACTAATAAGAGAATAAAATTCATTCGTCATTTTCTTCTGTTGCATGTGTGCTATTATGTGTATGTTTATGTATATATATATATATATATACATACATATATAGACAATCTTTATTAAAATGTATTACAGACACAGCCCTTGGAAAGCCAATGTAACCACTAATTGTAGAGTCAGTAACCCGAGCAGTGACAGTTCGCGTTGATGAGCAAATGTGTTAATGGGTATATATATATAGGGTTGTGTGTGCATGTATATATATATATATATATATATATATTATATTTATTTTATATAAATATATTGTATATATATATATATATATATATATATATATATATATATATATATATAATACAGTAAATATTAATGAGAAGTGATACAAAAGGCGGCCTTATAGCGAAGCAATCTCTTCCAGACAACCTTTGGGTAGAGGACATTGAGAAAAAGACAAAGGGTAGGTGGCACACTATTATATGAATATTATATATATATATGCTTGTGTGTGTATGTATATATATATATACGGTATATATGTGGTAAAACAACGTTTACGGGGTCAGCTAGTATATAAATATATATATATATATATATATATATAATAATAATGAGTGGGGATAATATTTATATTATTATATTAATTGTTTATAATTACTCCTCTCCACCCAAAGGTTGCCTGCAAGAGATCGCTCTTAGCGATAAGGTCGCCCATTGTTTTCTCATTGTGATTATTTCTTGTAATTATTTATATTTATAATAAGTGTACTATTATAATCTTTTGGAGGAAACAATAAAGAGTATCTATCTATCTATCCACTGCCCATTCCCTGTTGTGATTGGTATGCAGACATCAATCCAGTCTGCTGTTCCACATACATACATAATCAGTGTGTTCGGATTAATATTCCGGCCGTAGTCCACCTATGTGGGACTGGGTATGTAGGTGTCCGGCTGCGAGTTCAACATCAGTTTCGAGTTACACTGACCTTGTACTATATTAGTAAATTATTAACGTCACGTCAACTATGTAGCCTACTCCCATAACGGCCAGACGGCTTGGCATAGTGTTAAATTGAATTTCCTTTCGTTTAAACTGACTTCAAAAAGACTTCAAAATAGATTCTCGATTCGTTTGTATTTCTATTCCTATGTTTGTCACCTCATAACTCCGTCAGTTGTGAATCGATTTTTTTTTTTGATGGATGATAATGGCATGGTAACCCCGCCTGCGCTAACGGTATACGCTGGCGGGGCACCAGTGAGCGATGATAGGTGAGAATGACAAGGCAGGTCAGTTAGCCCATCGTGATGAATACACTTGGAATTCAGCACGATGGTTTCCAGGGGGGACCACGTGGAGGTTAACCTGACAGGGTATATTGCTAGCAATGGATCTAGAAGTCCACATTACTAACAATTCCACCCGCAACTTGATGTTTAGAAGACAGTAGGATTATAAAAATACTAGCTTTTACGCGTGATTTCTTCTACACCGGGATAAGTTCATTGACCGGGACAAAGGCCTATATCCTTCTCCGTCCCATATAGTACGTAAAAAAAAAATACAAAATTTCACAGTGATCAGACCTTTCTTTGCATAGTGGTGGAAATTTCCATCATAACATTGAATGCCCAAAAAATATTTAAACGAACAAGTTCACTTTAAGTTGATCGTGTCTGGATACTTTTTAATGTACATTGCAGTAAAAAAAAAACATGGCTGTCAAATTTACTTCTCTAACCATTTTTCCTATAATTTTGAACATCAATTATATAAACTTGATTTATATCACCAATAAAAAAAATCATGCAAAGAAGGGTTAAGCCGCTAATACGCTACAAACAAAGAAGTAAACTCACTCTCACATTTATAATTTTAATAAGGATTAAAAAGAAAAATAAAGGCACGAATAACATTTGTCTGTGGGGTTTAAATTAAATAAATTAATATCATAAATTATAATTATAATTATGAATGTAATTAAAAGATTAATTGGCATTATAATTTGCCCCTTTCACTGACTATTATATTACTTAGCCCCATTATGACACTTTCTTTTTGAACCGTACTCCCATAGAAACTTCTCGAGCATTCGTTTCTTATTATAAAGTAATATGCAAGCTTAGCTTACGTCATAGAAAGTGGACGATGTTAATTGTGAAGTATGAAAGATTTTTTTATTTATTTTTTTACTTTTATACAACTTAGAATGGCAAACAAGCTGACAGCTGATGGGAAGTGGTCACCGTCGCCTATAGACATGAGCAGTAACATGGACATAACAGAGTATACTGTTTCGCCCATGATACCCCTCATGCGTTGCCATTCCTGAGGACTCAGGTGTTATTCCTCTGTACCCTGTAAATTCACGCCATATCCCACCCTTCAAACCGAAACAGCCATGCAAACGCAACTGCTTCACGGTAGAAACACGAATGGGATAGAGGTACCCAAGCAATCCACTTTTGTACAAAGATCCCCTCTGGTAATCTTAAGCTTTCTATGCCGTATAGGTTCCGGCATAGAATGGGTCATCCTTTTCTGTCCCGTAGGTGTCGTAAAAGGCGATTAAGGGAACTTACTAGAGGGAGACTTTGTACAAAAGTCGATTGGTACCCAACCTCTGTTCCATTCGTGTTTCTACCGTGAAGCAATTGTGTTTGCATAGCTGTGTTTCGGTTGGAAGGGTGGGATATGGCAGTGAATTTACACGATACAGAGGAATAACACCCGAGTCCTTAGGAATGGCAACGCATAGGGGGTATCATGGGTGAAGCAGTACACTCTGTTATGTCCACGGTACTGCTCATGTCTACAGGCGACGGTTACAACTTTCCATCAGGTGGGCTGTCAGCTTGTTTGCCATTCTAAGTTGTATAAAAAAAAGACTTAATGCTCGAGGAATAAGCAAAAGCATTCTTTTTAAAACATCATCAAAACTCAACTACGATTGTCACGTTCGCCAAGCGTGGCGACTATTGGCAACATCCTCCTTTTAGAGGAGGCCTATGTCCAGCAGTGGACAGTTAACGGCTAATATAATAATTATAAATTATAAACATTGTAAATACACACATATCTGTCACGCCTCTCTCCCATTAGGGTAGGCAGAAACAATGGAACGCCAAATGCTTCGATTCAAACAGACCTCTTTCGCTTCTTCCATATTCATCAATCTTTTCATACATGCTCGCCGGTAAATTACTTACTGGTACTTTGTAAATCTATACTTAATAATTGTTGTTGAGTGTAATTTATATATATATATATATATATATATATATATATATATATATATATATATATATATATATATATATATATATATGCCACAGGGCAACCGCTAGTATAAATTAATTTTGTATTTTTTTTATTTTATTTGGGAAACAAACAGTACATTAATGTTTCTAGTAATAAGTAATTAAACGAGGTTCGTAATAGATAAAAAGTAATAAATAATTAAATAGTTGCGGTCGCATGGTCGCGTTCCTTTTGCCGAGTATGGGACACTTTTTGTATATGTAAAAACCAGTGCTGTGCGGCTGTTTACATTGCGTTGGGACACTCACAGCATCAGCTGAGCCGGTTCCTTTTGCCGAGTATGGGACACTTTTTGTATATGTTATTTATATTTTATATTGTAATTGTAAAAAAGATATGGGCAGCAGCGTCCCTCTTAGAACATCTTTGAAACCTACCGATAACACGAACGAAGTCGCGAGTAAAAGCTTGTGTAATTAATAAACAAAACCTGCCGTTTTCAAAGTCGGTTGAGAACAGATGCTCTCGCGGCAATACGAGTATTAATCTACGTCTGTAATTCTCCACAAAGGCCACGCGTCACCTAATGCGCTATGCACTTTCTCAACTGCATCCGGTTACGAGGTGTAAACGCGTTCTTGTGACCCCAATGGGGGTCATGAGTCAATGACTACACAGACAGACGTATCAACTGTCATTAACTGTATAGTAAATATATATGTATTTAATGAAATAACTACGGCAAGTTGATTAAAAATAATATATGTAGATCTTACATTATACCAGAGGGAGACTTTGTACAAAAGTCGATTGCTTGGGTACCTTTGTCCCATTCGTGTTTCAACTGTGAAGCAGTTGTGTTTGCATGGCTATGTTTCGGTTTGAAGGGTGGGGTATGGCGTGAATTTACTGGGTACGGAGGAATAACACCCGAGTCCTCAGGAATGGCAACGCATGGGGGTATCATGGGCGAAACAGTATACTCTGTTATTTCCATGGTACTGCTCATGTCTTTTGTTGATTGCTATTCTATGTTGTATAAAAAAAAACACATAGAGTGTCTCCATACAAATGCTTCGAGAAAAACAAGTCAACTTTTTCATACAATTTCGCGTGACAAATAGTTACGAGTGATTTCCTTTATAACTTCTATATTTATTTTGTCTTATAAATTCTGCATCTTTTTAATGCGTAAACACTCATTTTATTTACTAAATATCACGTCAAGATACATTGTATGCGTAAGTATATAGAACACTGATAAAAAAAACGAGTCAGCTAATTTGAAAATTAGCTGACAAGACATCTATGTGTCTAGATCCTTAGATTATATAGATAGAGCCTCAAAAATAGGTCAATTACCTATTTTTGAGGCTCTAGACATATAGATAGACAGACACTCTTCATTGTTTCCTCCATAAGATTACAATAGTAAACTCATTATAAATATAAACAATTACAAGAAATAATCACAGTGAGAAAACAATGGGCGACCTTATCGCTAAGAGCGATCTCTTGCAAGCAACCTTTGGATGGAGAGGAGTAATTAAACAGTTTGACTGGAGGCACGATGAAAATTCTGTCATTTTGAATACAGACGTAGGCTAGAGATTATGTGCCGAAAGAGAGATTATTATATGTACCATATCATGCTACCATACGATATCAGCGCATTGTTCACTGCTGACCATAGGCTTCCCCCATAATTAGGAGGATTTTGCCAGCAGTTGCCACGCTTGGCAGGCGGATTGGCAACTGTAGTTAGGCTTTGGAGATGTTTTAATAGGGACGCTGCTGTCCATCCCTCGCCCTTTCTTAGTCGCCTCTTACGACACCCACGGGAAAGGAAGGAGTGGCCTATTCTATGCCGGCACTTACACGGCGAACCTATATGCTATCAATTATGGTAAAAATTCTTAATTTGTCGGATTGATAAGTACTTATAACAATATGTTTTCTGGTAGGGGGGAAAGGGATTGTTAGTAATGCGGATTATCAGTCCCATTGCTAACAATATACCCTTACAGGTCGACCTCCCCGTGGTCGCCCCTGGAAACCATCGTGCTGAATTCTAAGTGTATTTATCACGATGGGCTAACTGACCTGTCTTTTCATCGTCACCTATCATCCCTCACTGGTGCCTCGCCAGCGTATACCGTTAGCGCAGGCGGGGTTACCATTTCATTATCATACATATAAAAAAAAAGTTTTCTGGCATTGATCTCTTTGTAGGGTCGAAACTAAATGTGGTACTGTGTAATTAATTTGTCAATTAAACGATTAATTCATGGACTGTGATATTTGGTACGTACTATAATATATAGGGGCCCCTAGTTTATTTTTGCCCCAGGATCTTTGGTTTTCTTTAATTGATGATAATAGAATGGTTACCCTGCCTGCGCTAACGCTGGCGGGGTACTAGTGAGGGGTGATAGGTAAGAATGAAAAAAGCAGGCCAGTTAGCCCATCGTGATGAATACACTAAAAATTCAGCACGATGGTTTCGAGGGATACTGATTCGATATCTATATATCGGTTTCCTCTGGACATTGGTGGCGGTAAAAAGGTCATCAGCCATTTCGATATCGCCCATATCGGTCAGATATCTATTTTTGAGATTTTTTTTTATACAACTTAGAATGGCAAACAAGCTGACGGCCCACCTGATGGAAAGTGGTAACCGTCGCCTATACACATGAGCAGTACCATGCACATAACAGAGTATACTGTTTCGCCCACGATACCCCCCATGCGTTGCCATTCCCGAGGACGCAGATGTTATTCCTCTGTACCCAGTAAATTCACGCCATATCCCACCCTTCAAACCGAAACACAGCCATGCAAACACAACTGCTTCACGGTTGAAACACGAATGAGACAGAGGTACCCAAGCAATCGACTTTTGTACAAAGTCTCCCTCTGGTTCCGTATTATTTAAGTTGTTTGTGAGGAGACATAAATAAATAATTTAATAATATTATATTTTTGAAGGTAACGACGGTGGTTGCACGGTTATGGAATTCAATAGCTGGTATTAATCCGAACAATTCTTCTAAACAATTCCCATAATGTATGCAATAAGAAAAAAACACAAAGAGACTCAAAATGCAATTAAATTTGCATTAATAATGCAATTTGCATTCCATTAAGAGTGATTTAACAAGTTTGGTAATTTTAAATGATATACATCACCTATCCATTCTCACTAGTATTGTTCTTGTACCTTGACATTGTAATGACGACTGTACAGCTTACGTCATCCATAAAAGTACAAAGGTGAAAGTCACGTGGACCAGTCAGTGAGGTCATTGACTACATACGAATATGCATACATACATTTGTATACTTATTATGCAATTGTAACTAGATGATATCCGTGTATAAGATTAAGTTTAAATCTCATTTAAAGAGAGAGAGTGAAATTTTGGGGAAGAGAGAATGAAAGAAAAGAGAGAAGTCTGTTTTTAACTTAATTGAATATTAGATTAACTGGTAATGAATGTAATGAGGTTATTGTAAATTAAATAATGAAATAAAGAAAGGAAGAAGGAAAGAAAGAAAGAGAAAGAGAGAGAAAGAAAGAGACAAAAACAGAAAGGAAATGGTCACGCTAGTGTGCGTTTAATATAAATGTGTGCATTTGATAGCAGAATATATATGTAATTGAATATGCAAAAATAACAATAAATTTGAATTTTAAATTAGTTATTTATCTAATTAATTCATGTCCAAAACATTTCTAATAGTTTAACAGTATTGCGTTTAAATAAATAAAGAAATAAATTGTTCGAAGCGTAATTATGTGAAAGTATTCAATCCCCCCCCCCCCCCCAACCCCTAATTTACATTATCTGTGTATATGAAACACTATAAAGTCTAAATGACTATACTAGGAGGGAAAAGGATTGTTAGTAATGGAGGCTGAGAATCCCATTGCTAGCAATATACCCAGCCAGGTCGACCTCCTCGCAGTTCCCCCTGGAAACTATCATGATTAATTCTAGATGAATTCATCACTAACTAACTGGCCTGTTTTCATTCTCATCTATCACCCTTCACTGGTGCTCCGCCAGCGTGTCCCGTTAGCGCAGGCGGGGTTACCGTACCATTTACATCCAACAAAGAAAAAAATCGACTACCCTCAAAAGTAATCGCATTTTAAACTGTAAAAATAATCAGAATTAATTTTCTTCATATTCCCGCCAAATCCTTTTCGAGCTTATATTGTGTAGTAGATGATTTACATATTAATCTCGATGTAACTAGACGACGTACTCCAAAATGACACCACTTCTATAGTTCCACTAGTGTTTTTTTTATATTTATTTACATATACAAATTATAGTTATAAAACATTACATGAAGAAATACAAGAATGGTGTGCAAGAATTCAAATCATTCTTTTTCTTTCTAAGAGAAAAGAAATAAATTTAAATTTCTAAAGAAATCTAAGATTATGTATGATAACTAAATAAAAAAAAAAAATAAAAAAAAAATATTTCTTTATTTGCGAGAACATTGTTTTTTTTTTTTTTAGATATTGATATATTAGGTGAAGTACAAATGTTCGCCTTATATTCTAAAGCGTGCAAAATCATTATTGGGTACAAGGTATATCACATTTAATACATACATATATGTGCTAATTAATAATAGAGTACAAATTATGTCATTCTGTAAATAATTCTCCCAAAAAACGATATCGTTTGTCGACGTTAAGTAAAAATAATTCGTCAACTTTTTTTAAATATACCACATGGCTTCTCTCCAGCCATGACCAGTAACATATATATATTTCTCTTTTAACTTGCCAATTGATATATTTTCAATCTAACATTGAAACAGATTATCGTACAACGATCGTGGGCGGCGGTAGTCACTTACCATCAGGTGAGCCGTGTGGCAAACGAGCCCCCTGTGTTGTAAAAAACAAGGAATAATCATATAAGTGACTTACCTTCTGTGGATGTTCCTTGTGCTTGTTCTTTATCTCAATCCAGAGTCGTGCCAAGTTGATACCCAAGCCAAGAAGGGCAATGATGAAGAATTTGACCTGTTGATAATATAAAAAAAAAAAAAACTATAGTTATAACTTGTTTAATTATTATTGTACAGTATTTATAAACATTTCTCTGTTTTACGCCATCTATTATCTAATAGAGTCAATATTGTACTTGACTGTGAAATATAGAACTTAAATAATATCTTTTTACCAATTTTGGTGATACTTTTTTTTTATTATATATAAGATAACATAAAAATTCTTCTTAATCAGTTCAGCCGTCTTTACATGAAATACAAACACACAGATAGTAATCAATAAGCATACAAATAGGTAATTGCTTTAAAAAAAAACATCATTTTGTTATCAATGTTGCATATACTACCTATAATTATAATATTAAATAGATAATAGTTCAAATAATATTAAATACATATACAATTTTAGTTTAATTACATCAAGATAAAGAAATCAAATGAAACGATAAATAAAAACAAGTTACATTCTGCGTGTTGTAGCATAATATTTGTGGTATGAAGTCAAAGACTGGTTACATTTTGTGCTTTGTAATACGATATTTATGGTATGAAGTCAAAAGCAAGTTACATTCTGCGTGTTGTAGCATGATATTTGTGGCATGAAGTCAGAGATCGAGTTACATTCTACGTATTGTAACATGGTATTTATAGTATGAAGTCAAAGGTAAATAACATTCTGTATTTATGGTATGAAGTCCACTCACCTGCAGTTTAAAGGACAAGATCTGGAGAATGGTACCGATTTTTGCTTTCAATACCGCCCCCAGAAGCAGTAGCTTGAGGATGGCCTTCCTTTTCTTCTTCTTTTTGCTTCTGTTTTCTAGAATTTAATATTAGAATTTGAGGTTTCAGAAATATATTTATACAATTTTTTTTTGTTAAGTTTAACCATAATTGAAATAAATTTTGATTTTGAACAATTAAATTACATTTTTGATACAATTTTTATGGGATCAATTTGTAAATTTATCCCTTTAGAAAATAAATTTTCCAAATCGGTTTATAACTGACGGTATTATGAGGTAATAAACACAAAAAGCCATGTAGGTCCCGACATAGAATACGCCACCCTTTCATTTACCGTGGGTGTCGTAATAGGCGACTAAGGGAGCTCATGGCGGAGGGATAGGCAGCAGTATTCTTCTTAAAAAATCACCATAAGCCGAAACTGTGCGAGACTATGCTAAGCAGAGGACAGTTTACGGCTGATAGAAAAAGAAAACACAAAAAAAAAATTAAATACAATTTCGAATTTCTTTTTGAAGTCGGCTGATAAAGATTCCAAATGATCTATCACGTAAACTTTGAATTTTGACGGCAAAAAAGGTATTTGAAATCTTCGGAAGTATAATTTGAATTAGGTGCAAAATTTTTAGTATCACCTCTATTGGGGTGTATTGCCAGTAGTTGCCACGCTTGGCAGGCGGGTTGGCAACCGTGATTCGACATTGGTGATATTTTAAGAGGGACGCTGCTGTCCATCCCTCGACCAATTAAATTGTCTTACTTTCATAGACGTGGGCTATTATAAAATAAATTTATCACCGCATGACACTTAGCTGTCTATAGTACCGTAACTATACGGTGATTACATTCAATACAACACCATGCATTATACATACAATGCTATACATTAGTCATAAATGTTTTAAATCTACTAGAAACTCTGTCCATACTGTTTCATAGAAGCGGTATCTTGTCATGTGTAAAATTTTTAACAAGCCTCAAAGGTGGACAGATAGTTTGATATTTTATTTTGGACCCAAAATAATTCCTTGATCTTAAACTACTAATATAATAAAACTGTAACTTTTTTATGTAACTTAAAATGGCAAACAAGCTGACGGCCCACCTGATGGAAAGTGGTAACCGTCGCCTATACACATGAGCAGTACCATGGACATAACAGAGTATACTGTTTCGCCCATGATACCCCCCATGCGCTGCCATTCCTGAGGACTCAGGTGTTATTCCTTTGTACCCTGTAAATTCACTGCCGTACCTCGCCTCACCCTTTAAACTGAAACACAGCCATGCAAACAACTGCTTCACGGTAGAAACACGAACGGGGCAGAGGTGGCCAAGCAAAGGATTTTTGTACAAAGTCTCTGGTAAAGATAAAGAATACGATGCGTCGTAACAAGAGCAAAAGAAATGAATATAATAATTAAAAAAAAATCTGTCCGTCTGTATGTTTGTTTCGACATCATGCAAAATATAATAATTCATGCAGTCATGCGCGCAAGATGCTTATAAAAAGTATATATTTACCTAAATCGGAACAAATTGCATATTATTTTCTGCAAAATGAGAAAATAATAAAAAAAAAAATATCAAGTGTGATACAAAATTGAGTATTAATAGTTACTGAATGGTTAATTTAGAAAAAAAGGCCAATTAGAGAATATTAATTTAGTTCGAATCGAATTTTAATTCAATTTAATTTGAGATGTTATTTTTCATTAACAGATTTCACAGGTGAAATTTCAAAAGCTGTGATTTTTTTTTATACAACTTAGAATGGCAAACAAGCTGACGGCTCACCTGATGGAAAGTGGTAACCGTCGCCTATACACATGAGCAGTACCATGCACATAACAGAGTATACTGTTTCGCCCACGATACCCCCCATGCGTTGCCATTCCTGAGGACTCAGGTGTTATTCCTCTGTACCCAGTAAATTCACGCCATATCCCACCCTTCAAACCGAAACACAGCCATGCAAACACAACTGCTTCACGGTTGAAACACGAATGAGAGACAGAGGTACCAAAGCAATCGACTTTTGTACAAAGTCTCCCTCTGGTAGATTTAGAAATGCATTAATTTAATATCACATCTGCTACTTTTTGCTATTGAAAATGAAGTATGTATATTGTTGTCAGTATACTAGGTAAGTATATTAAAAAATACCTAGTATTAGAATTATTATGAATCCTTTCTTCTATATTTCTTGAGTTAACTCATCTACTAAATCAAATCAAATAACAGACTGTGATTTAATATCACTTTGTATCATTAACTGCACACTCTTAATAAATCACGATTTAATTGAAACGCAGTATCTATTTGTAATTTTTCACATTGCTATTTATAGTAGGAAACAAAAATCGCCTAGCAGATGTGAATTACTATGTTTAATATGTAATTTCACATACTACTTGTGAAATATCACTAAAAATTTAATTTCACCTGTTAACTAACTGTTTATTGTATCCATAATTTATCTCTAACGGTCTTATCACAAAAAAAAAAAAAAACACTATCTGTTTATTTGAGCAGATTGTAACAAAACTGTACTAAGTGATTATTTATTTATTCTTTATTGTACACAAAAAATTACAAAATATAGTATATATATATATATATATATATATAAAATAAAGATGTACAACAGGCGAGCTTAACTCTGTAAGAGAGTTCTCTTCCAGCAAACCCTGAGTGGAAAGGAGCGTTAATTACTAGCGGGCAGTGTGCGTACAATAATAGAAGGAAACATTATAGATGGTTCAATTAAAAAATAATAAATATGTTGACATATATAAGTAAGTCATACAATTAAAATCAAAATACATACATATCTGTATACAATAATACATATACATATATATGATTAAATATTATTTAGTCGATGTAATTTTATGTTTCAAAATGTATAAACTATTGTGGTAAAATTTATTACTTGAATTAATATATTCAGTAATAAATTACGAGAAAGGCGAGCCAGTATGTGCAAAAAGCAGCCAGCTTTCTAGCATACTAATCTATACATATAAAACTGTATCATACACACACACATACAAACACAATTGCATACATATTAGACACCAGAAAATTGTTGTTTTTTTTTTTAATATTATTATGTGATGTACCTCTGTATTTTTTTTATACAACTTAGAATGGCAAACAAGCTGACGGCCCACCTGATGGAAAGTGGTAACCGTCGCCTATAGACATGAGCAGTACCACGGACATAACAGAGTATACCGTTTCGCCCACGATACCCCCCATGCGTTGCCATTCCTGAGTACTCGGGTGTTATTGCTCTGTACCCAGTAAATTCACGCCATATCCCACCCTTCAAACCGAAACACAGCCATGCAAACACAACTGCTTCACGGTAGAAACACGAATGGGACAGAGGTAGCCAAGCAAACGACTTTTGTACAAAGTTTCCCTATATATAAAGTATAACTGTAAACAACTATAACTAAATTGAAACTGGCTCCTGACATACAGTTAACGCTAGTTTGGAAGTCAGGACTAGATATGTTATTATTGTTTATAGATTAAATAAGATTATTATTTATAATATAAATAAATAAATATAAATAAATGGTAATTAATGCTCCTTTCCACTCAGGGTTTGCTGGAAGAGAACACTTACAGAGTTAAGCTCGCCTGTTGTACATCTTCATTTAATATACATTATAACGATGTAATTTTTGTGTACAATAAAGTATAAATAAATAAATAAAGTATTTTTTTTTTTATACAACTTAGAATGGCAAACAAGACGACGGTACCGTCGCCTATAGACATGAGCAGTACCATGTCTGAGTATCAAGTACTTAATCATTTCAATAGAACAGACTTTTTCTAGACATAAATATATGTTAATAGCTCTTTTTAAAATATGTATTGAATAATTTTTTGTCGTGTGTTAATTTTTTTTTGTGATAAGACAGCGTATGTTTCTCTTTTTAACACTAACTACGAAACCAAAATGCAACCACCACCAACCTCCAGCTGAATTCATATTGCCGTTATTAAAGAAAGACATTGCATCATCATTGTCATCGATGTTCATTGCAAAATCACGAATGGCATCCATCATTTTATCACCGCTCTTCATACCCATCATTTGACTGAACATATTACGTGCTTTTCTGGCAGAAGCGTCTTGCACCATAGAAGAATTTTCAACACTAGCCATTCCATTATTCTCAGCGGAATCGTTCTGTAATTTATCAACTACATTGCGTGCTTTTCGAGAAGAATTAAATGCTGTCACAGCAGAATTGTCTACGGAAGCCATTCCTTCTGTTCGAGCGGGGGCATTCCTGAGCTGATCACCGATAACCCAGGACTGTATTCTGCCGGGGAATCCTCGACCTTTCTCGTCTTTCTTCATTGCCATCATCGCTGGGTGGACCAGGTGGATTTTGGGTGGTTTCGGCTTCTTTTTCTTCTTCTTCTCTTGCATGCCGGTGGAGATGGTGATGCTGTCGATGCCGCCTTCGTGCTTCTTTCTGCTCATCGCCCTGTTGATGAAATAATATAGAATTAAAATACTATTAAATATATTTTATTATTTTATTTAATTTTATCAATCCGCCACATGGTCGTGTAGTCCCGGCGTAGAATAGGCCACCCCTTCCTTTCCCGTGGGTGTCGTAAGAGGCGACTAAGGGAGGGCGAGAGATGGGCAACAGAGGGGCAAGAGAGACTTAAAACATCACCAAAGCCTAACTGCGGTTGCCAATCCGCCTGCCAAGCGTGGCAACCACTGGCAAAATCCCCCCAAGGGGAGGCTTATGTTCAACAGTGGAGAGCTAAAGGCTGATATGACTAAATATATTACCCCGTGTGGTCCCGGCATAGAATAGGCCACCCCTTCCTCTCCCGTGGGTGTCGTAAGAACTGATTAAGGGAGGGCGAGGGATGGACAGTAGATCCCTTTTAAAACATCTCCAAATTCTAACTGCGGTTGCCAATCCGCCTGCCAAGCGTGGTAACTACTGGCAAAAACGTCAAAACGTATCCGGTACACAGTTCAGTTAGCAAAGATATGCATACACCGGAGGGAGACTTTGTACAAAAGTCGTTTGCTTGGGTACCTCTGTCCCATTCGTGTTTCTACCGTGAAGCAGTTGTGTTTGCATGGCTGTGTTTCGCTTTGAAGGGTGGGATATGGCGTGAATTTACAGGGTACAGAGGAATAACACCTGAGTCCTCAGGAATGGCAACGCATGGGGGGTATCATGGGCGAAACAGTATACTCTGTTATGTCCATGGTACTGCTCACGTCTATAGGCGACGGTTACCACTCACCATCAGGTGTACCGACAGCTTGTTTGCCATTCTAAGTTGCATAGAAAAAAATGCACACAAAAATCGAACCTCCACTTTTAGAGATCGGTTAAAAACGGAAATTTACACGGTCATCGTGAAATTTCACAACTCATTCGTAAATTTCACTTTCTCTTGAAAAATTGAACATACAACAAATTATTTTCCCGCCACTTTCCGGAATAGAATCCGCACCTACCGTGTAAATATTTGCCCGTTCACGAGACTGCTGTCTGTCGTTTGCTTAACGGTTAAACACCAGTGTATTTGAACCCACTGCTCTAAAACTTAATTTAATTGTGTAGTCGAACTCGATTTTTGAGATAACTCTGTCGCTTCTCGACCGACTTCAGAAAAGAAGGTTCCCATTCGGTTGTATATTTTTTTTTATGTTTGTTACCTCTAGGTGATTAGGTGTTATAACACAAGTCATTCAATTATAATTTGTATGGGTTATAGTTTTGTTTTTGTGGAACACAAAGTATACTGTGTCGCCCATGAGGTGGTAATTTTAATTTTAACAGCTTAACCGATTTGAACGCGGTTTTAACTAATGCATTGCAGTTTACGCCACTTAACATTTAGTGTTTGTTTTATTTCAATCGGTTCATAAATTAAAAAGTTATATCAATCTAAAGAGTCACATATAAAATGCTATAAAATAACCGATCAGTTGAATTGGCTGACACTTTATGAAGGTATTAGGTACGTAACTATCGTTTAAGTATATAATACAATATAAGACCGGACTCATGGGGAGTTCCAATGGGAATGATATTTTTTTTATACAACTTAGAATGGCAAACAAGCTGACGGCCCACTTGATGGAAAGTGGTAACCGTCGCCTATGGACATGAGCAGTACCATGGACATAACAGAGTATACTGTTTCGCCCATGATACCCCCCATGCATTACCATTGCTGAAGACTCGGGTGTTATTCCTCTGTACCCTGTAAATTAACGCCATATCCCACTCTTCAAACCGAAACACAGCCATGCAGACACAACTGCTTCATGGTTGAAACACGAATGGGACAGAGGTATCCAAGCAATCGACTTTTGTACAAAGTCTCCCTCTGGTAAATATACGGGAACTGTATAGTTAGAAGCGAGCAACGCTGCGGGAAACGACTAGTTAGGAAAATAAAGTGTTACAAACAAACAAATACATTTTAAATTCGCTTTTATTTATAAGAATATATGTGAAGCAGATCGCGGCCGGTGAAAGTGCAAGGTGCGAGCTTGGTACTTCGGGTCACCGGTTCGATGGCCGGTTTAAATACTAACTCACGGCGTGTGAGTAGTGAGCGAGTATGCAGTCTAATTGCTTACTGTAGTGATTTATTAAGACATTTTTCAAGTTATTTTGTCCACGTAATGTATTCTATCAGCTGTTAACTGTCCACTGCTGGACTTACGCCTCTCCCTTGGGGGTTTTGGCAGTAAGTAGTAGTCGCCATGCTTGGCAGGCGGGTTGGCAACCGCAGTTTGGCTTTGATATTTTAAGAGGGACGCTGCTGCCCATCCTTTAGTCGCCTCTTACGACACCCACGGGAAAGGAAGGGGTGGCCTAATCTATGCCGGGACCGCACGGCTCGTCAGCGTGCTGGTTAGAAAATAACATTTTTTTTGTATGTTAGTAGCCGTTTGTCCGTTGCCTCATGCACGCGGATTTTAAAAATAGAAAAATCAACAATATAAATTGGGGGGAAAGGGATTGTTAGTAATGGAGACTGAGAATCCCATTGCTAGCAATATACTCAACCAGGTCGACCTCCTCGCGGTTCCCCCTGGAAACTATCATGGTTAATTCCTGATGAATTCACCATGATGGGCTAACTGGCCTGTTTTCATTCTCATCTATCACCCTTCACTGGTGCTCCGCCAGCTTATCCCGTTAGCGCAGGCGGGGTTACCATACCATTTTCATCATTCAAAATTATGTAAAAGTATGTGTAATTATGTAAAACACTTGTTGTTATTCCAAATAAACTAAATAAACAAATAACCTATTTAATTAGAATTATTTTGTTTAATTTCGCTACCATCAGTATGCGTGCGACTGCCAACACTCGAAGACTGACCACCACTATTACTAGCAGAAGTTCTAGTGGTGGTCAATCTTCTTTTTTTATACAACTTAGAATGGCAAACAAGCTGACGGCCCACCTGATGGAAAGTGGTAACTGTCGCCTATAGACATGAGCAGTACCATGGACATAACAGAGTATACTGTTTCGCCCATGATACCCCCACGCGTTGCCATTCCTGAGGACTCAGGTGTTATTCCTCTGTACCCTGTAAATTTACGCCATATCCCACCCTTCAAACCGAAATACAGCTATGCAAACATAATTGCTTCATGGTAGAAACCCGAATAGGACAGAGGTGGCCAAGCGAACGACTTTTGTACAAAGTCTCCCTGTGGTTTTTCGCAAATCGTACGTTCAACTTTCATACATAGATTGTACAAATCTCACACAACATGTATGTATGTATATTGGTATGTGTTAATACATACAAAAGTTTCACTGATTCATATCCTGCTTTCTCCCTTCCTTTTTTGGCGTGTCGCTAAGAAGGAAAGAGATGGAAATACCTTGTTGAGTTTTCGAAATTCAGGTTATTATTTTAAGGGCATTCGCATACTGGGTGGAGCCAGTGTAATTAAATTTCCAAAAATTGGTATTAATTTAACCGATAGCGCTGAAAAGGAGGTTAATTGACGGAGATATTAAATCACGTGTCATTATTTCTTTACTTTTAATAATTACACTTTTTAAAAGGATACGTTTTTTAATTTGCGTTTCTTTTGTTTAAAATGGCAAACGAGCTGGCGACTCACCTGATAGAAAGTGGTAACTGTCGCCGACAGACACGAATAGCAGTATTTTTCTATACAAGTAAGTATAATGTGATATTTTTGCCAATTTTAAATCGATTTCAATGATTCACTCTCTAATCGTAATGTCGTTATGTGCTGAGAAGTACACGCAAGAAATTCAACAGTTATTCTTATAAATTTATTTATGTTCAAGGTAATTTTACATTTGTATGGGTACTTTGACCTTAGTATTTTCATTGATTCTATCCATAGAATGATGACTGGGTTCCACGAAAAAACCATCTTTAAAATTTTTTTTTTTATACAACTTAGAATGGCAAACAAGCTGACGGCCCACCTGTTGGAAAGTGGTAACCGTCGCCTATAGACATGAGCACTATCATGGACATAACAGAATATATTGTTTCAACGCATGGGGGGTATCCCCCATGCGTTGCCATTCCTGAGGACTCAGGTGTTATTCCTCTGTACCCAGTAAATTCACGCCATATCCCACCCTTCAAACCGAAACACAGCTATGCAAACACAACTGCAAATTTCCACGGAACCAATCTGTAAGTATATCCTTTCAGATAAAAAAAACGAATTTTCCAAATCGGTCCACAACTGACGGAGTTATGAGGTGACAAACATAAAAAAAATACGATCGAATTTAAAACTTCCTTCTTTTAGGACTCGATTGAAAAGGAACCAAGTATTGTTGAAATTATTATAGAAACGATCTCTAAATGAGATTCATCTATTTTTTTTTATACCACGAAGGTGGCAAACATGCATACAGCCTGTCTGATGGTAAACGGTCACTGTAGCCTATGGACGTCTGCGACACTAGGGGAGGCACGTGCGCGTTGTCCACCCTTAAGGAACCTTAATACACTGTTTTTGAAGAAACCCATACTGTAGTGTGTACGGAAAACCCTAGCAGAGCTCATTTCACAGTCTGAACGCATACTCGTATAGTATGTAGAAACAAGAGGGAGACTTTGTACAAAAGTCGATTGCTTGGGTACCTCTATCCCATTCGTGTTTCTATCGTGAAACAGTTGTGTTTGCATGGCTGTGTTTCGGTTTGAAGGGTGGGATATGGCGTGAATTTACAGGGTACAGAGGAATAACGTCTGAGTCCTCAGGAATGGCAACGCATGGGAGGTATCATGGGCGAAACAGTATACTCTGTTATGTGCATGGTACTGCTCATATCTATAGGCGACGGTTACCACGTTCCATCAGGTGGGCCGTCAGCTTGTTTGCCATTCTAAGTTGCATAAAAGAAAAAAAAAAAAACAATCCAAACATCCTATAAATTTTTCGATTTTCATATTTGTAATAAAATGAAATGAAATTTTTTTGCCAGAAAAATTGTAGATAAGATGTTGCAATTGTTAAATTTACAAGATGTCCGTTACGTTTCACCACATCAAATGGCATGCAAATATATACATATATAAATTAGATATCAGTTGTGCTATTATGTAAAGTCAAATTCGGATTTCACTGGCGGATCCGCGAGTGATTTACATTTGGTGAACGAGTGTATTGTAAACAAGTATGATCGATGACATCGCCATTTTGTTATGGCGGACCATTTTGGAACTAGAGTACAGATAATATAATACTGAATGGGGTAAGTGTGCCATTGTCCTTAGGGACTTACTTTAGTTTTCTAAACTCATTTTACTTTATTACACGATACACGCGATTGCATGCCTAGTGTAGTAATTCTTAATTTATATAAAAGTGTTTGCCAAAACACTAATTTAATTTAATTTAATTTCATTACCAGAGGGAGACATTGTACAAAAGTTGATTGCTTGAGTACCTATATCCCATTCGTGTTTCTACCGTGAAGCAGTTGTGTTTGCATGGCTGTGTTTCGGTTTGAACGGTGGGATGTGGCGTAAATTTACAGGGTACAGAGGAATAACACCTGAGTCCTCAGGAATGGCAACGCATGGGAGGTATCATGGGCGAAACAGTATACTCTGTTATGTTCATAGTACCGCTCATGTCTATAGGCGACGTTACCACTTTCCATCAGGTGGGCCGTCAGCTTGTTTGCCATTCTAAGTTGTATAAAAAAAAAAATGTGTCATTCCCAAATATTACAAAAAAAAAAAAGAAAATTAGATGGAATTACGAAATGTACATTATTATCATCTGAACATAGGCCTTCCACTATTGGGGTGTTTTGCCAATCCACCTGCCAAGCGTGGCAACTTCCTCTACTATAAATTCCTTTAGTCGCCTCTTACTAGACCCACAAGAAATAAAGGGGTGGCCTGTTTTTTTGTTTACGTATTTATTCATTATATATATATATATATATATATATATATATATATATATATATATATATATATATATATATATATATATATAATTTTGTACCTTGCTATTCCAACTTCAATGGCCTCCCCTATAGAGAACAGCGACTCCTCCACTTGTCTCCCTATCTTGGAAGGCATCTCCTCAATCGACCTTCCTGACGTCCTAACTTCTGCATCGGCATCCTCTGTAACAAATGTAAAAGTTTGTTAATGTACCCATATTACCCAATGTATTCACAGTGAAGCTCTTTTTAAAGAATGATAAGGTCATGGTAGCCCCAACTACGCTATCGGTATACGCTGGAGCACCACTGGTGAGAGACAGCAGGTGAGGATGAAGGCAGGTCAGTTGGCCTGTCGTGACGAATTCACCAGAAAACTCACGACGGTTTCCATGGAGGTCGATCTGACATGACTACCAGTCCCATTGATAACGATATACCCTGTCTGGTCGACCTCCCCGTGGTTCCTCCTTGAAACCGTCGTGCTGAATTCCAGGTGTATTCATCACGATGGGCTAACTGACCTGCCTTTTCATTCTCACCTATCATCCCTCACTGATGTTCCACCAGCGTATACTAATAGCGCTGGCCGGGTTACCATTCCATTATCACCCATTAAAAAATAGTTTTTTCTATCTATCCCATAACCGACCTTCTTTGATAGTAAATTAACATATATCAATATATAGTTGTTATTTGTTTATGTATACAGTACTTTCCCACAGGGAGGAAAGGGATTGTTAATAAAGGAGACTGAGAATCCCATTGCTAGTAATATACCCAACCAGGTCAACATCCTCGCGGTTCTCCCTAGAAACTATCATGGTTAATTCCTGATGAATTCATCATGATGGGCTTACTGGCCTGTTTTCATTCTCATCTATCACCCTTCACTGGTGCTCCGCCAGCGTATCTCGTTAGCGCAGGCGGGGATACCATACCATTTTCACCCATCAAAAAAGTACTTTCCCATAGTTTTACCATTTGCTAAAACAATTGCTTAGTGAAAGTGATTTAATCTTGACTAAGTTGTTTAAGATTCCCATGTCGTTTATTTTATGGTTTTTTTTCGAATAGAATCACTACTTTCAATAGTATCCCATGAATTTCTATTGATGTCTTAAGTACTATAGATTGTTAATTATGGTATAAAGTAGTCTATAAATTTAAATTCGAATCATCTCTCTTCAAATAGACTTGTTTACAAGCACGTTTTAAATCGTCATTCCTTTACGAATGCGCAGGGTTCGTAAAGGTTATCTATTGAGATGAGCCCGCGAGAGACTCAACAGTCACTCTTTTAAATCTCTGTTAACATTATGTATGTATTTATTTAAATGTACTATGTCTAAAGTTACATGGTCGTCTAAAGCCCGCGCATGATCCACTAACACCGTGCACGCTTGTCGTTAAAGTAATCGTTTAGAGTGTAACAGGCTTTGTACAATAAGTGTTGTTTTTAATAAGTTTTAAACTTATTAAAAGGAAGATTCAAAATATCCTTTCATATCTTATTATAATATATATCCTTCTAAATTTCATATAGTGTGAGTATAACAAATTTTATAGTGATGGGTTAAGCAGTTGGCGCTATAAAGTAACAAACAAATAAACATAAGGAGACTGTACAAAAGTCGATTGCTTGGCTACCTCTGTCCCATTCGTGTTTCTACCATGAAGCAGTTGTGTTTGCATGGCTGTGTTTCGGTTTGAAGGGTGGGATATGGCGTGAATTTACAGGGTACAGAGGAATAACACCCGAGTCCTTAGGAGTGGCAACGCATGGCGGGTATCATGGGCGAAACAGTATACTCTGTTATGTCCACGGTACTGCTCATATCTATAGGCGATGGTTACCACTTTCCATCAGGTGGTCCGTCAGCTTGTTTGCCATTATAAGTTGTATTAAAAAAAGTCGTTAACTGTCCACTGCTGGACATAGGCCTTCCCCATACGTAAAAGGAGTTTTGCCAGTAGTTGCCACGCTTAGCAAACGAGTTGGTAACCGCAATTAGGCTTTGATGTTTTAACGTGCGTTGCCATTCCTGAGGACTCAGGTGTTATTCCTCTGTACCATGTAAATTCACGCCATATCCCACCCTTCAAACCGAAACACAGCCATGCAAACACAACTGCTTCACGGTTGAAACACGAATGGGACAGAGGTACCCAAGCAATCGACTTTTGTACAAAGTCTCTGGTATGACTCAAATAATAATAAAAAAAATCCTCACTAATAACATGAATGTGAAAGTGTGTTTGTTTGTTACCTGTTTACGTCTTAACGACATAACCGATTATTATGAAATATGGTATAGGGGAAAGTGGAAGGGAGACGAGAACGATGAGCAATTCCGAATATAATAGTTTAATCGTGTTAGAAAGAAGTTTACGTTTTACATTTACTGCAATTTTAAACATAGCTTCATCTATTGGTGAATGGCAAACAATAATACTGTCATACATATAGTAGAAGTCCCGATCGTGATATCAGCTTTTAATTGGAAATAATAATAATAATAATGAATTTTTTTAATTAACTTTTTTTTTCTTTAACTTCTTTATAAAATACGTTAGTAAAAAAAAAGAAAACAAAGTGTACAGTCAACTAAAACAATTCGGGGGGAAAGGGATTGTTAGTAATGGAGATTGAGAATCCCATTGCTAGCAATATACCAAATCAGGTCGACCTCCTCGCGGTTCTCCCTGGAAACTATCATGGTAAATTCCCGATGAATTCATCATGATGGGCTAACTGGCCTGTTTTCATTCTCATCTATCACCCTTCACTGGTGGTCCGCCAGCGTATCCCGTTAGCGCAGGCGGGGTTGCCATACCATTTTCACCCAATAAAAAAAAAAACTAAAACAATCCACTCAAATGTGAGCGACGACTAGATCAGCGTCAGAATGAAATGCCCAATTATAGGTGACTTATATTTCTCGTCCAATAATTTGTTAATAATCTTTAACGTATTACATCGCATTTTTTATTTGCAGCTTAGTCCCTCATACGCTACACTTGTAACGACTGTATGAGATCCGATTCCAGTCTCGTCCGGTTAATCGAATTTTTGGATAATCGATGTTCGAATAATCGAGATTTTACTTTAGCAATTTCTTTACAAAGCAAAATTTGTTTTTTTAATTCTTAGCTTATTATAGATAGAGTGTCTCCATAGAAATGCTTCGAGAAAAACGTGTCAACTTTTTCATACAATTTTGCGTGATAAATATGTAGTTGTGAGTGATTCCTTTATAACTTCTATATTTATTTTGTCTTATAAATTCTGCATCTATTTAATGCGTGAACACTCATTTTATTTATTAAATAATACATCAAAATACATTGTATGCGTAAGTATATAGAACACTGATAAAAACAACGAGTCAGCTAATTTGACAATTAGCTGACAAAAAGTTGACCCGTTTTTGAAGCTCGATGTTCTACCTAAGGTAATCTAACATTTAATTGTACACATTAATTTTTTGACCCTAAAATCTAGTTCGGCAAGTAGGCAATGAGGAAAAAAAAATATAGGCATATTGACTCGCAAGAAATATCGTCGGAATCACTAATTAACTTTCTATGTTACATATTTATAAGGTAACCGGTGTAAACCGGTTCGATAGGCAAAAATTTTGTTCAGACAAGTCGCTTACAAAATCTGCGTGGTGATTGAAACAACTTAGAACAGGTTAATGGAATATCCGATATGTTTTAAATATTATCTATAATCTATCTATACTTATAATAAATCTGTAGAGAGGTCAATTCTGTACATGAAATATATTTACAAAATAACTATCAGGCGGTGATTAGTGATCGATACTGATGCCAAAAATGCAATCAGTAAAATTTTTGTATGTTTGTTATAGAAACAAAAACTACTCGACGGATTTTAACGTAACTTGGTACAATTATTCTTCATACTCCTGGGCAGGTTATAGTATACTTTTCATCACGCTACGATCAATAGGAGCAGAGCAGTGAAGGGAAATGTTGGGTAAACGGGAGAAGTAACTCCATTTCTAAGCTTCCGTCGCGTGTGCAAGCTTAATGGCCACTTTTTAAAATGTAAAAATGTCCACCCGTGCGACGCAGGGACGGGCCGCTAGTGATATTATAAAACTAAAGAGTTTGTTTGTTTGAACGCGCTAATCTTAGGAACTACTAGTTCGGATTGAAAAATTCTTACTGTGTTGGATAGTCCATTTATCTGGGAAGACTTTAGGCTATATAAGGAAAAATGATGCAAAAATGGGGAAAATTATTTATATTTGCGGGCTATATATATATATATATATATATATATATATATATATATATATATATATATATATATATATATATATATATATATATATATATAAATGATAGATTAGATTGATAAATATGGAAGAAGCGAAAGAGGTTTGTTTGAATCGAAGCATTTGGCGTTGCATTGTTTCTGCCTATCCTAATGGGAGACAGGCGTGACAGATATGTTTGTATGTACTAAAAGAACTCTTCAATTCGAACCTTTAATTTCAAAGATTTTTTTTCTCGATTGTAAATGGAATAATTCAAGATTCTGTCCCATAAAAAAAAACCGTCATCAATTGTGACAAACCTAAAGTTTTTTTGATCTAAAAACTAAATTAACTTACTAACTAACTTATTTTGGTAAAATTTTTACAGGACCCATCTGTAAATATATATTTCCAGATAAAAAAAGAACATTCCAAATCGGTTAAGAACTAACGGAGTTATGAAGTAACAAATATAAAAAAAAATACAATCGAATTGAGAACCTCCTTTTTTGAAGTCGGTTAAAACAGTGGAATATTTATTATGTGTAGTTAGTTATATATAAATTAAATTAAACAATTAATAAAATAATAAAATATAAACTCCCAAAGGAGGGTTTTGATGGGTGAAAATGGTATGGTAACCCCGCCTGCGCTAACGGGATACGCTGGCGGAGCACCAGTGAAGGGTGATAGATGAGAATGAAAACAGGCCAGTTAGCCCATCATGATGAATTCAACAAGAATTAACCATGATAGTTTCCAGGGAGAACCGCGAGGAGGTCGACCTGGTTGGGTATATTGCTAGCAATGGGATTCTCAGTCTTCATTACTAACAATCCCTTCCGCTTCCCCCAAAGAGGGTTGACGTCAGGCGGTCGGTTTTAAAACTATAAGCCAAATTTTTTTGTAATATGGATAAAAAAATATATATAGCTGACCCCAAATAATAATTGGGATAAGGATAGGAACATAGTGATGGTTATACCACCAAAAATACCACCACCGACCAAAAATATTGTACACTCCATTGCGCTGAGAGATTAATCCTTGTTTATTTTTTAATTGCCATAATTATTAGTAAAATATATAAAAAAAAAAAAAAAACTATTGTCGATGTATCTATCAAGAATTGTAATTTCGTGCCTCCCACCAAACTGTTTATAATTACTCCTCTCCATCCAAAGGTTGCCTGCAAGAGATCGCTCTTAGCGATAAGCTCGCTCATTGTTTTCTCACTGTGATTATTTCTTGTAATTGTTTATATTTATAATAAGTTTACTATTGTAATCTTTTGGAGGAAACAATAAAGAGTATCTACCTATCTATCTATTTGTTATTTTGAATTTTATTTTATTTATTTATTTAAGGAACACCAACAGCATATTGCATTATAACATATAGGTATAACAAACATTAAATACAATACAATATTAATGCACACGCTTACTGAAGGTATTCACAGCATTCACTTTAACATAGTTATACAGTGCAAGAAAAAATAAACATATAACCTAAGTTGTGAGCAATATCAGAAAATAAGATTATGAGTGAATTGAATTAAAAAAGATTAATTATTAATAACTTATTAACTTAAATAAGTATACTTTAATTGCCTGCAATGCTTCATTCCTCTTTCAAAAATAATTAAATCCTAACACACTTATAATGTTAGCTATTTACGATTGAACTAAAAAAACTATTTTCTAGATAAAATGTATATGGCAAAATAACGAAAATAAAATATAAATAAATAAATAGCCGGTTCTAATGCTGGAAATTGCATTCTGCGGTATGATAGACAGATATTGTCGCACGCTGTGGCTAGAAAGGATGAAATTACACACAGATTGACATCACAACATAGTGGTTTTATATTTATTAGCTTTGATGAATATCAACGACAAGATTCCCCGTGTGGTCCCGGTATAGAATAGGCCACCTTTTCCTATCCCGCAGGTGTCGTTAGAGGCGACTAAGGGAGAGCGAGGGATGGGCAGCAGCGTCCCTCTTAAAACATCTCTAAAGCCTATCTGCGGTCGCCAATCCGTTTGCCAAGCGTGGCAACTATTTTAGTGGTTAATAATCACCAGTGGACAGTCAAAGGCTAATAAGAGGATGAAGGTGATTAAGCATTAAGTCCACTTTTTGTACTTTATTTCAATAAATTTATTTAAATAAACAAATAAGTAATATCAATAGAAACGTATTGGGGAAATTTATAATATCTCAGTTGATTTATAAACAAGCGGGTAACTTATTCTTTTTTATACAACTTAGAATGGCAAACAAGCTGACGGCCCACCTGATGGAAAGTGGTAACCGTCGCCTATAGATATGAGCAGTACCGTGGACATAACAGAGTATACTGTTTCGCCCATGATACCCCCCATGCGTTGCCATTCCTGAGGACGCAGATGTTATTCCTCTGTACCCAGTAAACTCACGCCATATCCCACCCTTCAAACCGAAACACAGCCATGCAGACACAACTGCTTTTGAATAAAAATAATGTGTGTGTATTAAAAATGGCTCTCACTGGACACTGCAAATTAAACAAGCACATGGCCCAACTAGTGTTTGCAGATTTTGTCACAGTGAGGAAGAAACGCCGCAGCACTGGATGTGTCGCTGTAGCCCTCTCATACATAAACGATATATCTGATTTGGATAACACACTCTGTATCCTGAGGAGACAAAAAACATCGCTACAGAGAACATCTTAAAATTCCTATCACTGATAGGAATTAGCGGCGAACTTTAAAAAAGTCCTGCCACGCTTGGCAGGTGGGTTGGCAACAACAGTTTCAACTACAGTATTCTAAGACAATAAATATGGTAAACTCCCGAGTTCATAGCTTTAATGCCGACACTTTCCATCAAACAAGATTGGTGTCAAACGTGATGTTCAGTACCAATAAAAAATCACTATCACAGCTTTCTTAGAAGGATTTAGAATTTTCTAACATTTAACAGACATGTGGACGGGTTTTTGACCGATTTAAAAAAGGAATTCAAAACAGGAACAGCCAAGTTCCTGACAGTCTATGAGGAAGGACATCTGTGACAGATAACAGCTAATATAATTATGGTTGTCTTGAAACGGAGATGGTTCTCGATTCGTCCGTCTTTTTACGCGACTGTCCAAAAAAAGCGAGTAAGTTTGTATGTAAATTTATTTATTCTGCCATAATTGTTAAATGCCCGAACAAATTTGGATGTATGAGGTGTGTTTACAATTCTTATATGATTAAAGTGATAAATTTCCTTAGAAATATGATAAATGTGAAAGTTAATTTATTTGTTGCCTTATAGCGCCTTGACGGTTTAACCAATCACTATGAAATTTGGTAAACACAAACTATATGGGATGAGGAAGGATATAGGCTACTTCTTATCCCCGGTCAGTGAACATATCCCGGTCACGTGGACGAAGTCCCGGGTAAAAGCTAGTTATTGTATAAAAATTATATAAAATATCTATATACCAGAGGGAGACTTTGTACAAAAGGCGATTGCTTGGGTACCTCTGTCCCATTCGTGTTTCAACCGTAAAGCAGTTGTGTTTGCATGACTGTGTTTCGGTTTGAAGGGTGGGATATGGCGTGAATTTACAGGGTACAGAAAAATAACACCTGAGTCCTACGTGAAACAGTATACTCTGTTATGTCCATGATACTGCTCATGTCTATAGGCGACGGTTACCACTTTCCATCAGGTGGGCCGTCAGCTTGTAAGCCATTCTAAGTTGTATAAAAAAATACACACGTCTAACGGAAAATTAATGAACTCGCTGTGTTTTTGTCGTTGTTCACAATTGTTTTGAATTAATCCAAAATTCTTTTTTAGGGGCATTCAGCGCTTTGGGTCACAGTCTCTCGATTCCCATAACACATGTACTCGTATGTAGATATCGGATAAAAAAGACACATAAGTTTTAAAAATAATTATAAAAAAAGCAAAAGCAATTGAACCTACTGATGGAAAGTGCCGTACCGTGGATGTCACAGAGTAAGTACGAGTATACTGTGACGCCCAATCTATACTGTTCACAGTAAACTTTAATTCCATCAAAGAGAAACACGTGCAAGTCTCATTCAGCTATGGCGTCGCGATTGTAAGCAATCTTCTAGAAATCGTATTTGAAAATAACATTATTCTAAGTATGTTACAAATATTTTCTAGTCGTTATTGAACGAGCCGTGGTCGTGTGTCCTGTGATATGAGTCATCGAATGCTCTCACACACAATTCTCTTAAAAGATTAATTTATAAACGCAAAAAGAAAGTATAAGTGAAAAAGCTTAAAAATATACAAGTAATAGTTTTTTTTTGATGGGTGATAATGGTATGGTAACCCCGCCTGCGCTAACGGGATACGCTGGCGGAGCACCAGTGAAGGGTGATAGATGAGAATGAAAACAGGCCAGTCAGCCCATCATGATGAATTCATCAGGAATTAACCATGATAGTTTCCAGAGAGAACCGCGAGGAGGTCGACCTGGTTGGACATATTGCTAGCAATAGGATTCTCAGTCTCCATTACTAACAATTCCTTTCCCCCCACAAGTAATAGTTAACTATTACAGAGGGAGACTTTGTACAAAAGTCGATTGCTTGGGTACTTCTGTCCCATTCGTGTTTCAACCGTTGTGTTTGCATAGCTGTGTTTCAGTTTGATGGGTGCGATATGGCGTGAATTTACAGGGTACAGAGGAATAACACCCGAGTCCTGAGGAATGGCAACGCATGGGGGTATCATAGGCGAAACAGTATACTCTGTTATGTCCATGGTACTGCTCATGTCTATAGGCGACGGTTACCACTTTCCATCAGGTGGGCCGTCAGCTCGTTTGTCATTCTAAATTGTATAAAAAAAAATCCTTAAGTATATCCTTTCAGATAAAAAAAAAACTGTTCGTCAAATCGATTTACAACTGACGGAGTTATGGGGTGGCAAATGTAAAAAAAAAACCACAACCTAACTGAGGACTTATTACTTTTTGAATGTCTGTTAAAAACGACTTACGGGATAGTCCTTCCATTACTTCCTTCAAGAGAACACTGAAATCTCACCTTTTAACCAATAGTACATGATAATTCTATGCACTTATACATATGTATATATATTTATCTATTTACGTATTTATTTTCACACAATTTGTGTTTGTTGTATTTACATTATTTTCACCGGTACCATTCCTGCACTGGATTACCCAAATTAAATTATTTCCTCTCTAACCACACTGGGTTGGCTGGAAGAGATCTCTTTCAGAGATAAGTCCTCCCTTGCTAACAAGTTGTTAAACTGATCGTCGCATGTATTGTTTAAGTGCAATAAAGAATATATATATATATATATATATATATATATATATATATATATATATATATATATATATAAACTGTCACTATTGAATACACAATTTTTTTTTTAAGTAAAATCACATACCTTTTTTTTTATTAAAATCATAAATTATTAACTAAAAAAAATATAAAAGTAATTTTATTAAAATGAATCAAAATTATTTATCAAATGTATTCAATAACGAACAAAAAACGCAGTTTCAACTTACTTCAGAAGGGGGAAAGGGATTGTTAGTAATGGAGACTGAGAATCCCATTGCTAGCAATATACCCGACCAGGTCGACGTCCTCGCGGTTCCCCCTGGAAACTATCATGGTTAATTCCTGATGAATTCATCATGACGGGCTAACTGGCCTGTTTTCATTCTCATCTATCACCCTTCACTGGTGCTCCGCCAGCGTATCCCGTTAGCGCAGGCGGGGTTACCATACCATTTTCACCCATCAAAAAAAAACCTACTTCAGAAAGAAGGAGATTCTCGATTCGATTGCATCTTTTTATTAGATTAATTATCTCGTAATTCTGTCAGTCATAAACTAATTTGGAAAATATTTTTTTTATCTGAAAGGATATACTTACAGATAGGTCTAGTAGAAATTTTATCGAAATTGGTTCAGTAATTTAGATTTTTATATAAAAACTAGCTGACCCCGTAAACGTTGTTTTACCACTTATTGCGAAATATAAAAATCGCGATTAAAATACATGGGTTGATCGTAAAACGATGAAAATTTAAAGTTGTATGTATTTTTTAATGCTAAATCATAATAAAATAAAAATGGAAAAATTTGTTAAAAAAATAAAAAAAAAAAAATTTGGGGAGGGTCACCCTTATCATTGAGGGGTATAAAAAATAGATGTTGGCCGATTCTCAGACCTACCCAGTATGCACACAAAATTTCATAAAAATCAGTAAAGACGTTTCGGAGGAGTTTGGTAACAAACACCGTGACACGAGAATTTTATGTATTAGATAACTGATTTTGTTTTAAGTTAAAGTCGATTTATTTTTTATTTATTACAATCAAATAATTATTTTATTTATTTATTTTTTATACCACTACATTAGGTGGTAAATAAGCATACAGCCCACCTGATGGTAAGCGGTTGTAATTCCGATCTTTTTTTTACTGTCACTACATAGTATAAAACAAAGTCGCTGTCGCTGACTGTCCGTCACTATGTATGCTTAAATCTTTAAAACTACGCAACGGATTTTGAAGCGGTTTTATTTAATAGATAGAGTGATTCAAGAGGAAGGTTTATATGTATAATACATGCATACTATTGTAGAGAAACACTGATAATTTTAAAGGTTTCTAATGTGATGTGATGTAATGTGCACCCGTGCGAAGCCGGGGCGGGTCGCTAGTATAATATTTTATAAAAAAAACATTCTTACCTTGCCAAATCTTCCTTTCCTTCTGCACTTCCTCATCCAATCCGTCCAACACCTTGCCCAAATTGTCCTTAGCACAACTCCATACATCGTCCTTTGTCATACATACAAAAAAGTTCATAAAACTGGGCGCTAAACTTTTACCTAGACCTATAAAATAATTGTATGAACTCTCGAATACAGTCTCACTGTGTACTTGACAACAGATTAAAAATAAAAAAAATAGTTTTAATTTAGCCATGTTGGCAGCATGTGTCTACTTTCACGTCCAAGGTTGCACTGCTCTGAGATCCATTGAGCATTCGTATTATAGCTACTTTCGTTTCGAGGTGAACAGGTTCGCGCGATACTTACGCCTTGCTCGACATTACAGAAGGAGGGTGATGTGTTATAGATGTGCTTACGCTATTAAGATTGGCCGATGTTGATGGCTCTTTTTAAGCGATTTAAAAAAGAAGGACTTATTGTTTTTTTTTAGTGTTTGTTGCCTCATAATTCTATATATATATTATTATTATTATATTATATAATCGAGCATGCACCTGACGGTAAGTGACTACCGCCGCCCATGATCACCCACAACACCGACGGCATTGCAGGTGTGCTGCCGGCCTTTTAAAAAGGAATATGCTCTTTTCTTGAAGGTTATGTTGTCGTATCGGTTCGGAAATACTGCTGCATGAAGTTGATACCAAAGAGTGGTTGTGCGTGGAAATAAGTGCCACTTTTATGCTCATATTAGATTTCAAAGAATTTTTCAAAAAAATGGTATAATATGGTATGATAATGCCTACATTATCCATATATGTTAGCGGAACACCATAGAGAAATAATGCATGAAAATTAAAAAGTCAGGTTAGTCGCCAATCGTGGCGAATGCACTGAGACTTAATCATGATAATTTATGTGTAGAGGGAGACTTTGCATAAAAGCCGATTGCTTGGGTACCTCAGTCCCATTCGTGTTTCAACCGTGAAGCAGTTGTGTTTACATGGCTGTGTTTCGGTTTGAAGGGTGGGATATGGCGTGAATTTACTAGGTACGAAGGACTAACACCTGAGTCCTCAGGAATGGCAACGCATGGGGGCTATCATGGGCGAAACAGTATACTCTGTTATGTCCATGGTACTGCTCATGTCTATAGGCGACGGTTACCACTTTCCATCAGGTGGGCCGTCAGCTTGTTTGCCATTCTAAGTTGTATAAAAAAAAAAGTTCGATACAACAATAAATATGTAATTTTAGTATGTATGTATATCAATAATTACTAGTACCGCATTCGAGTATTCTGACACTTCCCTATGGTTGACTGGGAGAGAATGCTTTTAGCATTAAGTCCGCCATGTACACATATTTGTACTAATGAATAAATAAATAAATATGACAATGGATTTGTAGAATCCATTATTAACAATCCTCTTCTTTGCCTCCTTTAGAACCCATAACACAAATGGAAAACACCATTTTCTCCTACAGAATCTGATATGGGTACATCACAGCACTGATATAGATTTTCTATTTGTATTTAATTGAAATATAATATGGTTTTATTGGCGTGTAAATTTATTAATTTTACAATTGTGAGCGAAGCAAATAGACATACGTTTTAAGGTCGCTTTCCATGTGAAAGTGATTTTTTTTAACCCGGTAAATACTGGACTAATGTATTATATTATATTATATTATATATTATGTATAAATTATAGTAAAATGACATTTTTAAAAGGAGGTATTGTGTAAGGAATGTCGAATGTTCCTTAAGTGTTTTATATTTATAAGTAGCGTTTATCGTAACAGTTTCTTTAATGTTTGATAAATACTATTTATAATGTTTACATGGTATTCATGAGCATCATCATACCAGCCTTTAACTGTCCACTGCTGAACATAAACCTCCCCCTAAGGGGTTTTTTTGATGGGTGAAAATGGTATGGTAAGTCCACCTGCGCTAACGGGATACGCTGGCAGAGCACCAGTGAAGGGTGATAGATGAGAATGAAAACAGGCCAGTTAGTCCATCATGATGAATTCATCAGGAATTAACCATGATAGTTTCCAGGGGGAGCAGCGAGGAGGTCGACCTGGTTGGGTATATTGCTAGCAATGGGATTCTCAATCTCCATTACTAACAATCCCTCCCCTCCCCTTGGAGGGTTTGGCCAATAGTTTGGCTTTGCAGGCGGATTGGCAACCGCAGTCAGGCTTTAGAGATGTTTTACGATGGACGCCACTGCTCAATCTTCGCTCTCACTTAGTCGCCTCTTACGACACCTATGGGAAAGGAAGGGGTGGCCTATTCTATGCCGAGACCTACACGGCCATGCTTTTAAATATGGCGAAACATACTAAATATTAAAAAAACAAATTGTAACATCATATTATATTACTGTTTCTGCTAAATAAATTATTATTATTATCATTGTATTTGCAAGTTCATTCGAGTGATCAATCCTTGGTTGCCTGTCTGAGAAAATAAGTTTTTTTTTTTTTATATACATCAAGATGGTGGCAAACCAGCATACAGCTTTACTAGAGGAAGACTTTGAAACCGCTACCACTAACACATGGACCACCTACATTGAGGTTGTAAACCACTTAGGTATTCATCAACATCTTTAGCTCAGCCATTTTCTGTTCACTGCCAAACATAGGCTTCCCCAAAGACTAAATTTAGGCATTTGTTTAGGTACCAGCGACGTAATATTTTGTCTAAAGATGCCTTGTTTGGAGGTGAGCAAATTGGGAGTCGGAAATTGATGGATAATATGGAAGGTCGTGGAACTTCTGCTAGTAATAGTGGTGGTCGATCTTCGAGTGTTGGCAGTCGCACACATACTAATGGTAGCGGAATTAAACAAATTGGACGTCCAGTATCGACGCCAAAAATCCCCAGACCCGACTTATTATCAAGGGAAGTGCCCTGAAAGTGAAGAGATACGACAAACGGTGTCTTTTTTGCGGTATAGATAGATAGATAAACACTTTATGGCTTAAATTTATGACACACGTAAATTAACAAATGAGTTTATACAATCAGATTATTTACATTTTTTTTTTAAATATAAAACAAAAGACGAAATATGGAAATATGTTTTCACCAAGTGTGGCGCAGTGACCCAAATAGGCTACAGCTCAGTGATAGTTTCGTTTAAAAGCAACGCACTGATTTTCAGCTACAGCCTGAAGTTAGGCTACACGGACGCGTACAACAAACCCAGAGTGTAACCTGTGTAGCCAACTCAACAGCCAAAGGTAAAATTGTATTATATAGATATATACTTATATAAATGATGCATAAATAAATAAATAAGTAATATTTTCTTGTAATTGTTTATATTTATATATATTGTTTATATTTATATGTATACCCATTGTGTCCTTTAAAAACAATGTTAAAAAAAAATAATTAAAATGCACATTAGAAAGTATAATTATGACCGTCGATACTGTTCTTAATCTAAGGTCATCATGGCTGATTATAATAGTTCGAGTTCGAAATTTAAATTTTATTTATTTGTGTTCTACAAAAAAAAAAAAAAAACTACCAATCTTTTTTTATTCTACTTTAGCAATTTTTAAACTAAACCTACTTCGAAAAGAAGGTTTTTTTTCTTCATTCAATTCAGTTGTATTTTTTTTATGTTTGTTATCTAATAACTCCATCATTTATAGATCGATTTGGAAAACTATATTTTATCTGAAAAGATATGCTTTCAAATTGTCCCTATAGAAATTTTATCAAAATCGGTCTAGTTTAATTTTTAAATTAAAATAACCGGTTTTGTTACCATTGATTGATCGTTTTTTTTGTGATACAAAATCTTATATTTACGTCAAGATTAAAGCCGCATTTCTTTTTTGCAGACCAAAATGTACTCGTGCAAATTTTTTTTTTGTTTTAATTCCCCTCTATGGTAATTAGTATTACCTAGCACCATTTTTGTGGAACGTGCCGAAACATTTTTGTGTAACCTCTCCTCCCCCACCTCCCAACATTACGTAACACTCAAGTGACCATATTTTTAATTGAAGTCACAAAACTTAAGGACTTCTGAGCAATACTCGAATACTTTTTATTTCTATTTTTGAACTACATATGTTTGTATATATGTATTTCTATGTATATGTGTTTATATGGATTTATTTAAGAAAAGTATTAGTAAGTTAAAATATATACATATTTATATATTTACATCATTGTACGTATGCATATATCTGTATGTATTTAAAAAACTAACAGAGTTTCGTGCCTCCAGTCGAACTGTTTATAATTACTCCTCTCTATCCAAAGGTTGCCTGGAAGAGATCGCTCTTAGCGATAAGTTCGCCCATTGTTTTCTCATTGTGATTATTTCTTGTAATTGTTTGTATTTATAATAAGTTTACTATTGTAATCTTATGGAGGGAACAATAAAGAGTATGTATCTATCTATATTTTGTGTACATGTATGTGTACAATAAATGAAGTAAATTAAATACTTTCGTAATATTTTCGCGTAGTAACTTGTAATACAAACGTTCTATGCAATTAACGTTTGGTTACACTTGATTATTCGTTCCAGAAAATTCTACCACCGTAATCAGACCATTTCAGTCGATCTTCGTTTATATGTATGTATATATTGTAATATGTTTATTTGTATGTTTGGATATATTTTTTTTATTCAACTTAGAATGGCAAACAAGCTGACGGCCCACCTGATGGAAAGTGGTAACCGTCGCCTATAGACATGAACGTAACAAAGTATACTGTTTTGTCTATGATACTCCCCGGAGTTGCCATTCCTGAGGACTCAGATGTAATTTCTCTGTACTCTGTAATTTCACGCCATGTCTCACCCTTCAAACCGAAACACAGCCATGCAAACAACTGCTTCACGGTTGAAACACGAATGGGACAGAGGTGTCCAAGCAATCGACTTTTGTACAAAGTCTCCCTCTGGTATTTTATTTATAAATTAGGCCATCGCTTTTTTTTCCTGTGGGTATTGTAAGGGGCGACTAAAGGAGGGCAAGGGATGGGCAGCATCGTCTCTCTTAAAACATTACTGAAGCCTAACTGCGGTCACCAAACCGCCTGCTAAGCATGGTACCTACTGGAAAAACTCCCTAAGGGGAAGTTTTGCAAACTGGTTATGCCGGAATTAAAGTAAGTTTTTTGTAGTATACAATACAATCTTAATTATTATTATGTCATATTCTCCCCCCCCCGTTACTCATACGTCATCTATCAAACCGAAATCTGTCACATCAGTCGCGTTCCGTTACACGCATACAACTTTCAATCAAGAGTCTTTCCGTTACACATCAATGCCAGATTAAAAATTATTTATAAATGTAAAAATTTTAGGTGTTAGGTATTAAGAAGACGAGGTCAATGTCAAATTATTATTTGTATAATATTAATGTCACCTTAATATTCAATATAGGTATTACATCAGTGCCAGGTATCGTCGCGTAACTTAACTAGTTCTTTTTGTATCGTAAGACCGGTTATGCGGTTTGCAGTTCAAGTAATACAATGTTGTTGTTTATAATTAGAGGTTCTGTATTTACGATTAATATATCTACTTATATTATGTATTGATATGGAAATAAAAAAAAAATAAGCTGTATGGGTTATATTTCCTTTGCCTATACTTTTTTTTTTATACAACTTAGAATGGCAAACAAGCTGACGGCCCACCTGATGGAAAGTGGTAACCGTCATCTATAGACATGAGCAGTACCATGGACATAACAGAGTATACTGTTTCGCCCATGACACCCTCCATGCGTTGCCCTTGCTGAGGACTCAGGTGTTATTCCTCTGTACCCTGTAAATTCACGCCATATCCCACCCTTCAAACCGAAACACAGCCATGCAAACACAACTGCTTCACGGTTGAAAAACGAATGGGACAGAGGTGTCCAAGCTTTTTTTTTTACTTTTGTACAAAGTCTCCCTCTGGTAATAGAGTAATACTTCTGGTAATACTACAACAGAGATGAATTAAAAAAAATGGAAATGCATAATAGCATATATGTTAATCCCGGTATAGAATGAGCGACGTAAGAGGCGACTAAGGGGCTGAATATGGACCTCTCCCCCTTGGGGAGTTTTGCTAGTAGTTGCCACGCTTGGCAGAAGGGTTGGCAACCGCAGTTAGGCTTTGGAAATGTTTTAAGAGGGACGCTGCTGCTCATCCCTCGCCCTCCCTTACTCGCCTCTTACGACATCCACGGGAACGTAAGGGGTGGCCTATTCTATGCCGGGACCACACGGAATTTGTGTAACTTATATAGATATTTTTTTGAAATCAAAAATGGAAAATAAATTAAAAACATAACAGAACCCTAATACTATAGAATTACATTGTATAATAAACTGAAATGGCAACGAGTAAGTCAGTAGGCATAGCGACGTGCACTCGTGTGAACAAACCTTATATCCATAGATAAAAAAAAAAAAAACTTGCGAGCATAGACAATTAAAGTTGTAGTAAAAAAAAGATGTGCAATGCGAACATAGAGGTGAACGGTTTTGGCGGGAGTTTTCCTAGGAGGTTATTTTTTAAAACTGTTTTCCATTGTTTTACCAGTTCACTGTGTGTGTTCATATTATTATGGGGTTGTTGGAGGACGATCACCATCACTGAGGAGCAAACCAGGGATCTGGAAATAGATATTTTGAAAAAATTCGTTCTTGGCTTTTTCACTAATTGGAATTACGTAAGTATTTACAATTTTTTTTTTATTAGAATAGCAAATGAAACGAAGTGTAGCGCTTGTTTATAAACGTGAATAGAATTATATAATACTAGCTATATCCCACGACTCTGCTTGCGTGAATTAGTACATAAATTAACATATGTGCTTTGTACAAAAGTCGATTGCTTGGGTACCTCTGTCCCATTCGTGTTTCAACCGTGAAGCAGTTGTGTTTGCATGACTGTGTTTCGCTTTGAAGGGTGGAATATGGCGTGAATTTACTGGGTACAGAGGAATAACACCTGAGTCCTCAGGAATGGCAACACATGGGAGGTATCATGGGCAAAAGAGTATATTCTGTTATGTCCATGGTACTGCTCATGTCTATAGGCGACGGTTACCACTTTTCATCAGGTGGGCCGTCAGCTTGTTTGCCATTCTAAGTTGTATAAAAAAAAAATCCTTCGGTATCTTATTATAGCATTTAATACCCGTTCCCATAAAAGACCTATTAACTTTTTCTACGCGATACTTCGGATCAGCAAGTTTGTATTTTTAGGGTTCCGTCCAAAGGAAAAAACGGAATCTTTATAGGATCACTTCGTTATCCGTCCGCTCTTTAGTCTGCCCGTCTGTCAAGACCCTTTCTCTTAGGAACGCGTGGAGGTATCAAGTTGAAATTAATACCACATACTCAGGTCTGCAATCTCTTGAAGCGGTAAAAAGTCAAGCTTCTAAATCGACGCAATCAAACGATACGACCGTTTACGTTCCATTTATATCGCATGTTTTGACATTCGCAAAGGAAATCAAAACCTATAGGGTACTTCCCGTTGATCTAGAATCACGAAATTTGGCAAGAAGCAATGTCATATAGCACCAGTAAAGGAAAAAAGCCGAAAATTGTAAAATTCTAGTTATTTTACAAAAAAAAAAAAACTTTTAAACTTGATGATTTGGTACGGACCCTCGTTGCGCGAGTCCGAATCGCACTTGACCGGCTTTTTAATACTCGTATTCCAGCAGATGGCGTCTGTGTCACGTGTCAATAGCGTTTGTAGTTGCCACAAGTGGTAATTAGCGTCACGCATCGTCATTTTCTACTTCAATGTCATACATACATAACGTGAGCATTTTATTCTTTGACTCAAAACGGAACATTGGTTTATTTAGACCAATTAAAAGATAGAAAATAAAAAAAAAACCACTATCTTAAAGTTACCCATTAAGAACAAGTAAAGAAGTGACCGTGTGGTCCCGGCGTAGAATCCGTGAGTGTCGTAAGAGCCGACTAAGGGAGGGCGAGGGATGGGCTGCATGCAGCAATGGGCTGATGCAGCAAAGATGTGAAGAAGCATATATAGAATACTTTTTATTTCGACCAACGAACCTATTTCGGGTCTTTTAATGGATGATAATGGAATGGTAACCCCACCCGCGCTATCGTGAGGCACCAGTGAGGGATGATAGGTGAGGATGAAGCAGGTCAGTTAGCCCACCGTGACGAATCTAACAAAAAAATCAGTCGTGGTTTCCAGGGGGAACCACGAGGATGTCGACCTGACAGGGTATGTTGCTAGAAATGGGGCTACTTATCCCCATTACTAACAATCCCATTAGTAACATATTTCGGGTTCGTCATGCAGACGAAGTTGCGGATGAAAGCTAGTAATGGCAAAGCAATGTTAATAGAGTCATTGCAAAGTGAAATAATTTTAAGGTTGTATCAAAAATCCGATAGTGCCCACCTCAGAACCTGTGTGGAGATTTAAAATGTTCAAAGACAAGTCTGAGGGTACGAAAAAAGACTTTTTAACTGACTTCAAAATTATGTTTATTTATTTTCCACAAAAAAATAAAGAAAATGCAAAAACCGGCTCAATTACCAAAGGGAGACTTTGTACAAAAGTCGATTGCTTGGGTACCTCTGTCCCATTCGTGTTTCAACCGTGAAGCAATTGTGTTTGCATGGCTGTATATCGGTTTGAAGGGTGGGATATGGTGTGAAATTACTGGGTACAGAGGAATAACACCCGAGTCCTCAGGAATGGCAACGCATGGGGGGTATCATGGGCGAAACAGTATACTCTCTTATGTCCATGGTACTACTCATGTCTATAGGCGACGGTTACCACTTTCTATCAGGTGGGCCGTCAGCTTGTTTGCCATTCTAAGTTGTATAAAATAAAAAACTAGGCTATTGAACCGATTTTGATAAAATTTCTATGGTACTCAACCGTCAGTATCCTATACCTGGACCATACGATACCATTCATCACCATATCAGCTCTTAACTGTTGCTGAACATAGCCCCTCTCCCCCATAAAGGGAGTTTTGGCAACGTTATTAAGTTTTTGGTAATGTATTAAGAGGGACGCTGCAGACCATCTTTCAACTATTAACTTCCCTTAGTTCCCTCTTACAATACCCACGGGAAATAAAGGAGGTGGTCCATTCTATGCCGGGACCACACGTCAACAAAGCCCATTAATTACAAAAATAAGTCAGCATTACATAACACAAATCTCATTATTCAGATTAAAGGGTCAAGGGCCACTGCGCCCTTTACTTTGAGAAGGCCACGTCCCAGCAGTGGACCTCTATACAGCTATTAATAACTCCCACGAAGGTCACGTATAAATATAACAGCCAGTTATACATTTCTGTAAAGTTTTGCCCTCCATTTCGACACTGATTTCGTGTTCACTTTTACTTCACTTGCAACTTCGCCCAATTTCCATATTCTGTAAATTTTGGGTGTGACACGTGCTTTGTGTTTCAAAAACTAAAGTGAGTCCCTTAAAATGGGAACGTACTTGTAATCCATCAGTAAGAGTCGACGCCCTGTCGCTTCTCTCTCGCGAGCTTGCTATCTGCGCTCGCCTCTGCACGCGTCCGGTGAAGCTGTGCAGCCAACAGCATTAGCAGTAAAAAAATTCTAATTTACTACACCGCCTCTTTAACAAAATGGTAATTTTTATATGCAACTTAGAATGGCAAACATCTGATGGAAAGTGGTAACCGTCACCTATAGACATGAGCGGTACCATGAATATAACAGAGTATAGTGTTTCGTCCATGATACCTCCCATGCGTTGCCATTCCTGAGGACTCAGGTGTTATTTCTTTGTACCCAGTAAATTCACTGCTATATCTCAAACTTCAAATCGAAACACAGTCATGCAAACACAACTGCTTCACGGTAGAAACACGAATGGCACAGAGGTGCCCAAGCAAACGACTTTTGTACAAAGTCTCCCTCTGGTTATGCTTGTTCTTTACTTGTTTACCAAATGTAAAACAAGAATCATACATGGATACCGAAATCTAAGTTTAACTTTACAGTATAATACTGCAGGTCAACCCCTCCCCCTCCTAAAAATCCCATTGCTAGCAATATACCCAACCAGGTCGACCTCCTCGCGGTTCCCCCTGGAAACTATCATGGTTAATTCCTAATGAATTCATCATGATGGGTCAACTGGCCTGTTTTCATTCTCATCTATCACCTTTCACTGGTGTTCCGCCAGCGTATCCCGTTAGCGCAGGCGGGGTTACCATACCATTTTCATTAAAAAAAAACCCTTCCCCTCTATATGAGCATGTTATAACTATGTAATAAATAAATAAAAACATTTCACCTTTCAAACTGAAACTCAGTAATGAATATGCACCTGCGGGAGAGGGGATTGTTAATAATACACCTCCACGTGGTCCCCCCTGAAAACCATCGTGATGAATCTCAGGTGTATTCATCACGATGGGCTAACTGACCTGCCTTGTCATCCTCACCTATCATCTCTCATTGGTATCCCGCCATCGTATACCGATAGCGCAGGTTTTTTTTTATTCAACTTAGAATGGCAAACAAGCTGACGGCCCACCTGATGGAAAGTGGTAACCGTCGCCTATAGACATGAGCAGTATCATGGACATAACAGTACACACACATACTGTTTCACCCATGATACCCCCCATGCGTTGCCATTCCTGAGGACTCAGGTGTTATTTCTCTGTATCCTGTAAATTCACTGCTATATCCCACCCTTCAAACCGAAACACAGCCATGCAAACACAACTGCTTCACGGTAGAAACACGAATAGGACAGAGGTACCCAAGCAATTGACTTTTGTACAAAGTCTCCCTCTGGTAAAAAAAAAAATAAAGGTGGAGTTACTATTCCATTATCACCGATTCCAACAACTCACACGTGGATAGTTAATTCTGAGTTTGGCTTACAGAATAATACTGCAAAAGCTGCTTATTTGTTTAATGCAACTGCTATTTTACTGTTAACAACCTTGGATATAACCTTTTATGTACATCAATGTAATATAACAAGTAAACATGTCAAGTATTAGGTAAATAAACAAGTCTTGTAACATTTTAGAACACATTTTTGGTTTTAAATACCCAATCGGGACTTAATGCGATGAAAAAACCGTATGCAGGTAGATATTACCTGCATACCTGCTTCTTTATTGACGACGTTACGACGTGGATTGTAAAATTATTCACATTTTTTTTATACAACTTAGAATGGCAAACAAGCTGACGCCCCACCTGATGGAAAGTGGTAACCGTCGCCTATAGACATGAGCAGTACCGTGGACACAACAGAGTATACTGTTTCGCCCATGATACCCCCCACGCGTTGCCATTCCTGAGGACTCGGGTGTTATTCCTCTGTACCCTGTAAATTCATGCCATATCCCACCCTTCAAACCGAAACACAGCCATGCAAACACAACTGCTTCACGATTAAAACACGAATGGGACAGAGGTACCCAAGCAATCAACTTTTGTGCAAAGTCTTCCATAGAGAGATCTTTTAAAGTCAAAATTTGAGAAGCTGAAAAAAAGCTATAGAATGATCGAAGGTAAAAACTGTAGGTTCTAGCTCCGCCCAGACTGGCCGTATGCTTGTTTGCTATCAAAGTAATATAAAAAAAAGTATTAGTAAGTAATTTTTAAACATTATCTGAGCTGTGAACACCTTCTATGTAATAAATACCTGTATGTCAATTTATTATCAATTCAGAACTGCACATGCACTAGTGTGCATGTAATATTTACATTACACTCACATAGGTTTAAATAGATTTTCGATTAAGTGATAATTATAATAAATATTTAGGTATTTATGCAACATCTCAAGGTTTTATCTCGTTTCTGTGAACGCATTTCCAGTCTGTCACCAACTGAGAACGTTATCCTACGTCTATACTTCACATTTGACATTATTATAATATATTAAAAAAAAAAAGTTAAAGAATTGGCGCGTAAAATTAGTTTTTTTTTTAAAACTCACGATATCAGTCTCGGGAATTGGTAATTATACAGCCATGAATCGTAGATATAAATCGAAACAAATATTCAGTATCACGTTTCATTTTGTGACAAGTGTTCTATGGAATTTTGTCGTAATTTATGGTGTGAATATATGGCTCAACGTATCTAATGAACAGGCTAAATTACTTTATCTGAGCAATATTAAATATTTCACACCTTTGTTTATGACGAACTGGAATTATGTAAGTGTTGTTGTGTAATTTTTGAATATTTTTAAATTTTTCATCTATATCTATCTACCAGAGGGAGACTTTGTACAAAAGTCGAATGCTTGGGTACCTCTGTCCCATTCGTGTTTCTACCGTGAAGCAGTTGTGTTTGCATGGCTGTGTTTCGGTTTTGAAGAGTGGGATATGGCGTGAATTTACTAGGTAACTTCTGTTATTAATTGTATATTAAATAACACCTGAGTCCTCAGGAATGGCAACGCATGGGGGGTATCATGGGTGAAACAGTATACTCTGTTATGTCCATGGTACTGCTCATGTCTATAGGCGACGGTTACCACTTCCCATCAGGTGGGCCGTCAGATTGTTTGCCATTCTAAGTTGTATAAAAAAACATACCCATATTAATTAACACAACTTCGCTTCTCTTAAGGGTATATATTATTAATGCTTTATATTTGCTTGTGTATTTATATTTGTTGATTTCACTAATGTTTCAATTTTCCGTGATCGCCTGATCAGCAAATGATCATTATGCCAATTTTATGTCCCGTTTTCTATTTATATTAATACCCGCCCACTATGTACGAGTACTTTTTATTATAACAGATTGTGAATTGTCAATCTTTGTCGGGCGCCCGCGATGCAGGCTCGCCTAGTGTGGGGCCCAGTGTATCTTGCATTTGTAACTTTGTTTTTGTCAAATAATAAATTTCTCTATCTATCAAATGCCCAATCCGACATCCTCATGAGACACATGTCCTAGCGGTCCTATATAATGCCCTTAACGATCCCAATTTTCCTTCCCACCTTCGTTCTCTTCCAATTGTTACCTCCTCCTTCTAGATCTAGACGTCATTGCTTAAACCACTCCAGAGTACTGAAGTCCAGCTACTATGCATGCTGTACAGCTGTGGAATATACTTCCTGTGGATATTATAGGATAGCCCGTCTAACAATTCCTTTAAGAAAAGATTAAAATCATTCTATCTTTCCAAATACGCTTGTATACTTACAAAAGACTGCCATCGTTGTGTTCTCTTTTATTTGATACTAGCGGCCCGGTACGTGCTTCGCTACGTATAAAGTGAAATAATAATAAAAAAAAAATTTAAATGACCGCATGAATGACATAACAACATGCTTGTACTGTCGACACTGAAAAAAAGTTTCAATTTGACAGCACAATCCCCATCTTGAAAAAAGTTTGAATTTGACACAAAAATCCCCATTAACAAAATGATCCGCCATTTATTGAATTCATTTGTTACAAAACACGTGATAAATGAAGAACCGCTCGAGCGATTTTGTGCAAACTTCACATAAACCATTTACTAAATAGTCCGAACAAAGCGTAAACATTTAGTTTGGATAGGTGAGCCAGTTCTTGAGTTATTTTAAATTACAACGAAAAGTGGCATTAATTTATATATATATATATATATATATATATATATATATATATATATATATATATATATATATATATATATATATATATATATATATATATATGTATGTGTGTATATCTATTAATATTGTATCTTTCAAATTATTATTTCAAATTATCTTTCAAAGGCGTGATAGTCTTATTAATCTGAAGGTGAGTTTATTAGCTCTTGTTGGTTTAGAAAGGGAAACGCGCAGGTGGAGACTTCGAAGAATAGGTACTTTGCACATTTATCTTTGTATTGCATATTTACTTGCTTAATTTGAGAAATACCTATCAGTCGCTCAGTTTAATAAACAACCGTATATTGATATCGTGATATACAAAAAACCGTCTGAAATGCAAAAACCAGTTATTTTATTTTAAAAACTAAACTAATTAACCAATTTTGATAAAGTTACTATGAGATCAATCTGAAAGTATATCATCAATATTAGCCTTTAGGGGGAAAGGGATTGTTATCAATAGAGTTTGACAGCCCCATTGCTAGCAATATGCCTTATTAGGTCGACCTCCACGTGGATCCCCCTGGAAACCATCGTGAACAATTCTTGTTGAATTCGTCACGATGGGCTAACTGACCTGCTTCATCCACCCCTATCATCCTTCACTGGTGCCCCGCCGGTGTATACCGATAGCGCGGGTGGTGCTACCATTCCATTATCAGCCATTAAAAAAAAATATTAGCCTTTAACTGTCCACTGCTGAACATAAGCTTCCCCCTTGGGAGGTTTTGCCAGTAGTTACCACGATAAGCAGGCGGATTGGCAACCGCAGTTAGGCTTTGGAAATGTTTTAAGAGGGACGCTGCTGCCCATTCCTCGCTCTCCTTAGTCGCCTTTTACGACACCCACGGGAAAGGAGTGGCTTATTCTATGCCGGGACCACACGGCTAATTCTATGCCTATATACATATGTGTGGTCCTATAGAAATCTCATTAAAATCAATTCTGTAGTTTGGCTTTTAAATCTTTTATTTGTTATACGACTTAGAATGGCAAACAAGCTAACGGACCACCTGATGGAAAGTGGCAACCGTCGCCTATACACATGAGCAGTGCCATGGACATAACAGAGTATACTGTTTCGCCCATGATACCCCCCATGCGTTGCCATTCCTGAGGACTCGAGTGTTGTTCCTCTGTACCCAGTAAATACACGCCATATCCCACCCTTCAAACCGAAACACAGCCATGCAAACACAACTGCTGCACGGTAGAAACACGAATGGCACAGCAAACGAGTTTTGTACAAGGTCTCTCTTAGTAAATTAGAATAACTGGTTACTTTTGACACGATTGGAATTGACATTTTTACTTATAGGGCAAAAATGTACTCGTTAACAGTATAAGTTAATTAAAACGAGTCAAACCGCAGGTAAAACTAACTTTAAAAATACGCTATTGACGTAATTATAGACTATTGTCTCTTAAAATTCATTGCCAGATTTGACATGAGCATGTTTAAAAAAAGAATTAGCAAAAAAAAAAAAATGAAATACATATTAGTCATAATTTAGTTTTCGTGAAACTTACACGAGTCTGTAGTTCGTACATTTTTTTTTTATTTTCTATTTCCTTGGACTTTATTATTTTTTTTTTATACAATGAAATTTAAAGATAGTGATGTGAAATGTATCGATAAGAATCGAAAATTAGAAAAAATACAATCGTCGACTAATCCGAACTTAACTTTTCGACTTGTATGCCATTTGGCTAATTTCTTATTAAATATATCCACGTGTTATTATGGCATAGTGCATATTCTGAATGACTTACCAGAAGATGTACTTCTGAGCAGTGTATTTTTACAAGACGCGGTACGATACGTCGAGTCGTTTCTGACTTTTTGGAATTTTGTAAGTATTTATATTTATTTATTGTTTATATTAAATTTATTCGTTCAAATATGTTTGATTAATAATTAAATTTTGTATTTGACAAGAAAAAAAAAACAATTTTAATTGTGGCAAACCGGTTAAATAACTGGGAGATTCCTATAGGACCAATTTGTAAGAATATGTACTTTAAGATAAAAAAAGAAATTTTCCAAATCAGTTCACAACTGACGGAGTTATGAGGTGACAAATATACAAAAAAAAATACAAACGAATCGAGAACCTTCTTCTTTTTAAAGTCGATTAAAATGATATAGTGCATCGTATTTTTTAATGGATGATAATGGAATGGTACCCTAGCTTATGTTGTCGGTTTACACTGATGAAATACCAGTGAGGGATGATAAGTGAGGATGAAAGCAGGTCAGTTAGCCTACCATGACGAATCTAACAGTAAATCAATCACGATGGTTTCCAGGGGGAAGCACGAGGAGGTCGACCTGACAAGGTATATTGCTAGCAACAGGCTACTAATGCCCATTACTAAATTACCGACAGAATACAGAGATTGGGGGGGGGGGAGGGATTGTTAGTAATGGAGACTGAGAATCTCATTGCTAGCAAGATACCCAACCAGGTCAACCTCCTCGCGGTTCCCCCTGGAAACTAACATGGTTAATTCCTGATGAATTCATCATGATGGGCTAACTGGCCTGTTTTCATTCTCATCTATCACCCTTCACTGATGCTCCGCCAGCGTATCCCGTTAGCGCGGGGGGGATCACCATAGCATTTTCACCCATTAAAAAAAAATGGCATGGTAACCCCGCCTGCGCTATCGGTATACACTGGTGAGGCGCCAGTGAGGGATGATAGGTGAGGATGAAAAGGCAGGTCAGCTAGCCCACCGTTAGGAATTCAACGATAAATTAGTCATGATAGTTTCCAGGGGAAACCGCGTGGAGGTCGACCTGATAGAGTGTATTGATAGCAATGGGGACTAACCTCCCCATTAATAACAATTTTTTCCCCCCAACAATGGGTCAGTTAGATCCCATTACTAACAATACCTTTCCCCCCTGACAACCGCAGTTAGGTTTAGGTAACGTTTTAGAAGGGACGCTTTTGCCCATTCCTCGCCTATTAATTTAATAATTATTTATTAATTTATTCTTGTTTAAACATTGTTGTACAAGTTTGCATCATACTTACGTGCAAAATGACACGAGATCAAGGACTTGCTTACACATTTTAAATTCAAGTTATTGTAAGAGAAATAGTCTCTTAAGAAAAAAAATAAAACATTGTTTGCAAAATGTAATGCATAATTTAAAAGTAAAATACGCACTTCATTATTGGTGTCACGTGTTCGCCTGGGATTTTTTTCGAGGATTTTTTTGCAACTATATACCTATTTTTAGATAGCGTATCAAAATGAAAAATACACTACATTTTGCACTATATTTTTTTTTTACCAGAAGGAGACTTTGTACAAAAGTCGATTGCTTGGGTACCTCTGTCCCATTCGTGTTTCTACCGTGAAGCAGTTGTGTTTGCATGGCTGTGTTTCGGTTTGAAGGGTGGGATATGGCGTGAATTTACAGAGTACAGAGGAATAACACCTGAGTCCTCAGGAATAGCAACACATGGGGGGTATCATGGGCGAAACAGTATACTCTGTTATGTCCATGGTACTGCTCATGTCTATAGGCGACGGTTACCACTTTCCATCAGGTGGGCCGTCAGCTTGTTTGCTATTCTAAGTTGTATAAAAACAATAAAGTTTTTAAATTATGTAGCTGCTACCCATAATAGAATATCAGTGCTTTGCTCTTTTGAGGGCGAAGCAATAAACTGAGTTGTGGCCATTTTGTGTTACTGTGGCAAACGTACGAAAAATTAAATTATATATTTTATGTATTTTGATTTCTTTTTTTTTTGTGTATATGTATTCTTTTATCTCTTTTATTGTGTATGTCTATCTATGTCTGTTAAAGTAAAATTGTGTGTTTGATTCGCATCGCGCGCATATCAATTACAACCCCCAGCCCTAGTCGCCTCTTACGACATTCACGGAAAAGAAACAGGTAGCCTATTCTATGCCGAATCCACATGGCCATATCACTGGTTATTTGATTAGCATTATTTTGTTTAATTCCGCTACCATCAGTATGTGTGCGACTGCCAACACTCGAAGACTGACCACCACTATTACTAGCAGAAGATCCACGACCTTCCATATTAGCCATCAATTTAAAATTTTAATTTATTACTAAAATGTAGCTTAAATTGTTTAGACAATATTTTTTTTTATACCACAAACGCGGCAAACAAGCGTACAGCCCGTCTGATGGTAAACGGTCACTATTAGCCTATAGACGCTTGTAACACTAGTGGTGTCACGTACGCGTTGTCGACCTTGAAGACACCTTAATATACCTTTTTTTGAAGAACCCCATACTGTAGTCTGTAGGGAAGACCTCGGCAGGGAGCTCATTCCACAGCCTGAGCATTCGCGAGGGAACATTCCTTCGAAACCGCACTGTACGTGACCGTTTAGGTTCAAGCGTGTGAGGATGAACTCCCTGTCGATGGCGAGCACTGCGATGATAGAAGGTGGCTCTAATATTAAATTCTAAAGAAAAAAAAATTGTTAATTTATAAAGAACTGTTTTGCCAAGATATTTACCAGAGGGAGACTTTGTACAAAAGTCGATTGCTTGGGTACCTCTGTCCCATTCGTGTTTTTAACCGTGAAGCAGTTATGTTTACATGGTTGTGTTTCGGTTTGAAGATTGGAATATGGCGTGAATTTACTGGGTATAGAGGAATAACAATGTTATGTCCACGGTACTGTTCATGTCTATAGGCGACGGATACCACTTTCCATCAGGTGGGCCGTCGGCTTGTTTGCCATTCTAGGTTGTATAAAAAAAAAAAAGATATTTGCATAGTTTTGACCTTAAACATCATTAAGTGATGTAAATTAAGCAAAAAAGATCTAGTTAATTAAGTAAAGTCGATCAATTATTAACTCGTTTCGAAATTTGGAAGGTATTCCGCATTTTTTTTTAAATTAGTGGCATTGTACATTATGTACTTATCTATTATTGAAACCTGTTCTTAACACAATAATTATATTATGTACTAAAATTTGCTTATACATATTATACTTTTTTACCAGAGGGAAATTTTGTACAAAAGTCGTTCCCTTGGGCACCTCTGTCCCATTCGTGTTTCTACCGTAAAGCAATTGTGTTTGCATGACTATATTTCGGTTTGAAAAGTGGGATATGGCAGTGAATTTACAGGGTACAGAGGAATAATATCTTAGTCCTTAGGAATGGCAATGTATGGGGGTATCATGAGCGAAACAGTATACTCTGTTATATCCATGGTACTGCTCATGTTTATAGGCGACGGTTACCACTTTCCATCAGGTGAGTCATCAGCTTGTTTGCCATTCTAAGTTGTATAAAAAAAAATCTTTCTACTATCCTACAGCTCGCCATCGACAGAGAGTCATACCCTAGAGTCTAGATGGTCGCGTAATATTTTCTCCCACGAATTCTCCCTATAGAATGAGCTCCCTGCCGAGGTTTTCTCAAGAGACTACAGAATGGGGTTCTTCAAACGGAAGGTAAAGAGGTTTCTTCAGGATTGGCATTTGTCAGACGTGTGTAATACCCCTGGTATTGCAGGCGTTCAATGGTTACGGTAACCGCTTTCCATCAGTTGGGCCGTACGCTTGTTTACCATCTCAGTGGTTTTTAAAAAAACCTTTTTTTTTAAGTCGGTTGAAAATTATATTGAGCCAGATTTTATAAGTCGACAAATACAGCTGATGCTGCGTTTAATAAGCTCTTTGCAGTTACATAGAAGGTACTTAAGTTAATAACTTATTGCATATAATTTAAATAATAACAGAATTACACAATAGGCTTCATATTCTAGGTACTTACAACGTGTATATATGTAATATTATGTACTTTGATTGTTGTACGGTATCATTGAATTCTGACCTCGAAAACTTCAAGGTTGCACTCTATGGATCATTTTAATAATAAAAAATGTACCTACTATAATTTATTTATTTATTTATTATTACCTGCAGTTTACAGATGATCAAACTCCAACACGCTACAGGTAAATACATTTTTTGTACATGTCAAGTTATTTACAATAATTAATTATAAAACATTACGGTTATATTTAATTTTCGTAAAATGTGAATTCTGTAATTTAATTCCACTATAGTAAATAGGAAAAAAATTATATAAAAAACAATGTCAAAATAAATTTCAACTAAAATGTCAATATATACATTAGAGCAAACCTAAGAACAAGGAATTACTACGAAGGAATGATAAAATAAAAGCTGTAAATCATATGGTTGTCTCCTTTCTTCTTATGCAAATATGGTTAGTAAAAAGAGGACGAAAGATACACCCTCAGTCGCTGTTTTTTCTCAATTCATGGCAGGCTAGTGTATAGAAAATGTTTGATATGTCAATTATTTGTCAATGACAAATTTTACATTACTAGATTATATATTCGACACAGTTTATGAAGAAAGTATCCGAGCAGGTTGTATCTGAATTTGATAGGGTTATACGGCCGTATAACATTTTCTATACACTAACCTGCTATGAATTGATAATTTCATCACTCCTTTGTGATTCCTTGTTCTTAGGAGCAAACATTAGAGACATGTCATAGAGAATCCAGGAATCTATAAGCTGCGTCAACCAATTTTTCCCTAATCTGTGGTTGAAGAAAAAAATAAATAAAAAGAAACAAATACGATAAAAAGAGTAAATTAACCCGGTAGATGGCAGTAGGGGGCAAAGTGACAGCAGGGTCAGTTAATTAATTGAAAATATATGCCATAGGTATGTTTCCATTTCAAAGCATATTAAGAGTAATTATTTTAAATATTATTATAAAAAATAATAACAGTACAGGTAATGGTTAGGTTAAAAAGTAATTATATATTGTACAAGCAGACTTATTATTGATTAACTCTTGCCCGCGACTTTGTCCGCGTTAGCGGTATTACACTGGTTATTTAATTAAAATTACATACATACATACATACATAACTGTCACGCCTGTCTCCCATTAGGGTAGGCAGAGACAATGGAACGCCAAATGCTTCGATTCAAACAAACCTCTTTCGCTTCTTCCACATTCATCAATCTTTTCATACACGCTCGCCGGTTACGGGTACTTTTAATTTGGCCCTTCTTCAGCACGTCGCCTATTTGGTCGACATACGTCCGTCTAGGGCGAACCCTAGCGACATCTCCATTCATTCTTGCTCGATAAATCTCTTTCGTAATTCTTCTTTCATCCATCCTCTCCAAATGACCATAATTAATTAAAATTATTTTGTTTAATTCCGCTACCATCAGTATGTGTGTGACTGCCAATACTCGAAGATCGACCACCACTATTACTACCAGAAGCTCCACAATCTTCCATATTAGCCATCAATCTCCGACTGCCATTTTGTTCACGCACGTTTTGCGACACGTGTTTCACCTCTAAACGAGGTATCTTCAGGCAAATTATTAGATCGCTGCTCGGAGTGTAATGTTAACCGTTCGGTTTGTGGGGGAAGGGATTGTTAGTAATGCGAGCTACCAGTCCCGTTGCTAGCAATACACCCTGTCAGGCGATTTCTATGTGGCCCCATCTGGAAACCATCGTGCTGAATTCCTGGTGTATTCATCACGATGGGCTAACTAACCTGCCTTTTCATCCTCACCTATCATTCCTCACTGGTGCCCCGCCAGTGTATACCGATAGCGCGGACAGAGTTACTATTCCATTGTCATCCATTAAAAAAAAAACACCTAGTTCGTTAAAAAATATCATTTTCAGCCGTAAACTGTCCACTGCTGGACATAAGCCTTCCCCAAAATGGGAGTTTTGCCAGCTGATTTTTATGTTTTAAGAAGGACGCTGCTGCCTATCCCTTGTCCTCCCTTAGTCATCTTTTACGATACACGGGAAAGGAAGGGGTGGCACATTCTATGCCGGGACCACATGGCGAAATTTTTACTGGTATATATTCTTTGAGCGTAATAAACTACCCCCATTAATTATAAAAACTGAAACATTTAACAAAAAGTGTTTTGTTTCTTTCTTTTAAATTGAGAATTTAACCCAAAAGAAAAGACAAAGCACATCAATAGAAAAAATAGGTTTTGAGACTTTTAATATTTTTATGAATAAGGGGGTATGTGTATATGTAACACATTTAAAGCACCAAGAGGTAGCAAGCGAATTAATTCTCTTTCATATTTATAATATTCGATAATATTACATTATTTATGACTGTATGGTCTCGGCATTGGCCGTGTGGTCACGGCATAGAATAGGCAACCCCTTCCTGTTCCGTGGGTGTCGTAAGAGGCGACTAAGGGAGGGCGAGAGATGGACAGCAGCGTCCCTCTTAAAACATCTCCAAAGCCTAACTGCGTTTTTTTTTATTGGATGACAAGGGACTGGTAACCCCGCCTGCGTTATCGGTATACACTGACGGGGCACCAGTAAAAAATGATAGGTGAGGATGAAGCAGGTAATAACTGATCACTGATAACTGATCAAATGCAACACCTTTTTTACAATGTTTCTAGCAAAGAAATTTCATTTCATTTCACTGACGTGATAAATGCCAAATAACTTATGTGAAGGTGGAAGGAATTGAACGGTATGTGAGAAATTACTAAATCGATTAAAAAGCAATATAATGATAATAGAATCATTTTAAAATATCATTAATCTATTTGGCATCGATTAAGAACGATTTCTATTTGGCTGTATGCAACATTAAAGATAAGACGTCTCGGTATAGACAAGCGATTGTTATTAAAAAAATAGTTGTACTTTTTAAAAATGGCGGACTGTCAAGTTAGAAGGCGGGAAAATATTAGGTCGGACGAAGTAGTGGTTATGTTTAAAATGTTATTGCACAAACTGTTTTTACTTCATCATTTATTAACAGGACTGCTTGGTGGTGTCATTTGTTATAATAATTTTGATTCCGAAGAGGATTATGTGTATCAAATCTGCGGTCTCACGCCGGCGTACGGGACATATTGGAATTTTGTAAGTTGAATAATATAAGAGTAATGTAGTATTTTTTTTTTATATATAAACTAGCGACCCATCCCGGCTTCGCACGGGTGGACATTTTTACAATATTTTACATTTTTATCTGTACCTGCCTAGCTACCTATTTCATAGATGTGCCCGCCCCCACCTGCCCCTCTCCCGCACCGCTAAAGTAGCTACGAATAACATGTACAACGCGACAGCGTTGTTTCTATTTCTATGAATTATTAAATTCGTAATATCTATTGAATGGAATAGCCGATTTGAACAATATGTTTAAAAATATAAACACAAAGCAATAATTATCGTTAATAATTTGCTTTAATCGAAGCACGTCCGAAATGAAATGACCGCATGAATGACATAACAACATGCTTGTACTGTCAACACTGAAAAATTTTTCCAATTTCCTTATTAACTGAAGAACCGCTCGAGCGATTTTGTGCAAACTTCACATAAACCATCTACTAAATAGTCCGAACAAAGCGTAAACATTTGGTTTGGATAGGTGAGCACGTTCTTGAGTTATAAAATTACAACGAAAAGTGGCATTAAATAAGCCAGTTGGGATGTGTTGCTAATCAGAAAATAACAAATACATATTAAATTACAATTCTTGATAGCTATCTATACATCCATAATTTTTTTTAAAATTTTTCTACTAATAATTATGGCAATTAAAAAATAAACAAAGATTAATCTGTCAGCCAGATGTATAGGTAGTTTTATTGTTAAAATTTCGTAGGTACTTATTTTAAATTAAGAACGACCAGATTCATCTGTTTTATCTGCGAGGGTACCGCGAGCGATTACAGAATGCACTCAGTGGTACTGTTGCCAGAATGGCTAGTTTTTTCTTTCCCCAATTTTGAGTAAAAATATTTCTGTTCGTGGAATTTTGATAAAATAAAATCCTTGCAGAAATTTTTGGAGAAACGTGTGATTGGTTTGGAGAAATTAGGCAAATTTTTTGGATAGTTTTGGTACTTGTAAACTTGGATTATATAGGTTTTTTTTTTTGGTGAAAATGGTATGGTAACCCCTAAGCCTGCGCTAACGGAATACGCTGGCGGAGCACCAGTGAAGGGTGATAGATGAGAATGAAAACAGGCCAGTTAGCCCATCATGATGAATTCATCAGGAACTAACCATGATAGTTTCCAGGGGGAACCGCGAGGAGGTCGACCTGGTTGGGTATATTGCTAGCAATGGGATTCTCAGTCTCCATTACTAACAATCCCTTTCCCCCCGGATTATATAGGTAGAGATAGACGTCTTCATTCAAATATGTATTTCGAAAAAAGCGGGCCAAATTTTTTTAAACAATTGCGTACGTAAAGTGAGAAATGATTACTTGAGATCAGGGGTTCCCAAACTTATTTTGTCTGTGCTCACTTTGAGAATAAATTACTTTTTAACGCCCCCATTTTTTTTTTCACCTACTTATAAACCATTATTGCTCTTTATACAACTATTTTATCTATTCTATTTTTTTTTATACAACTTAGAATGGCAAACAAGCTGACGGCCCACCTGATGGAAAGTGGTAACCGTCGCCTATAGACACGAGCAGTACCGTGGACATAACAGAGTACACTGTTTCGCCCATGATACCCCCATGCGTTGCCATTCCTGAGGACTCGGGTGTTATTCCTCTGTACCCTGTAAATTCACTGCCAGAACCTATACTAAAGGTGTACATATGTATATGTACATATGTATCACCGGTGGTATCACCAACTAATTATTATATAATATATTTATATTATTAAATTATACAAAATGGTTCCCAGTTATCTGTTACACTTTAATTACGTTACGGTAAAAGTTTATTGTTTTGTATTATTTTGAATTGACCACAAAAAGAAGAAAGTACTCGATTCGACTGTATTTTTTTTTATTTCCAAGTATGTTACCTTATAACTCCGTCAGTTATGAACTAGTCTAGAAAATTATTTTTATCTGAATAGAAGAAACTAAAAGTTTTTTTTTTTTTTGTTAATGGTAACCCCGCCTACGCGGCGGGAAAGGGATTGTTAGTAATGGAGACTGAGAATCCCATTGCTAGCAATATACCCAGCCAGGTTGACCTCCTCGCGGTTCTCCCTGGAAACTATCATGGTTAATGATGAATTCATCATGATGGGCTAACTGGCCTGTTTTCATTCTCACCTATCACCCTTCACTGGTGCTCTGCCAGCGTATCCCGTTAGCGCAGGCGGGGTTACCGTACCATTTACACCCATTATTGGAATACAATCTTTAATTTATAATTTGACTAATATTATACACGCGTATAGGTGTCTCCTTGTGTTAGAAGAATGGCCAAGCGGCTCGGTATAGTGGTTTATTTTGAATTTCACTTGTGTGAAATGAGTATCACTACATAGTATAAAACAAAGTCGCTGTCGCTGTCTGTCCGTTACTATGTATGCTTAAATCTTTAAAACTATACAACGGATTTTGAAGCGGGTTTTTTTTTTAATAGATCGAGTGATTCAAGAGGAAGGTTTATATGTACAATACATGCATAATATTGTAGAGAAACACTGTTAAATTTAAAGGTTTCTAATGTGATGTGATGTAATGTGCACCCGTGTGAAGCCGGGACGGGTCGCTAGTATTGAATATTTTAATCATCGATAATCGAAGCCGTCTATAAATAAATTTTAAACTAATTTAACCAAAACATATATTGTCCTAAATTGACATTTATTGTAGCACATTTACAATGTTGTTGTACCTAACAATTTTAATCTACCCGTTCTCAATAGTTTTTATTGCACAAGACATACACGGTGAACGCATTTTTAAATAAAGAACACATTATTATTTTTTAAATTATTCTCATTCGAATTCTAATTTATTACATGTGTTTTTTTTTTAAATTATACAATAATCGTAAATAGAATGAATTCGAATTTGGAACGTGATATTTTCGAACGAAAAAGTTGTGTTGAAAAAGTGAAGTTTTTTTGTTTGTTCCTATTGAGAACTGTGTTTTATTCGCATCATATTTTTTCTATCGTGTTCAGTGTCATTTTGAATGTACGAATCATGGGGTACAGTGACGTAATATACGATGTGTTAGGTAAATATGGGACAGCGTTGATAACTTGTTGGAATTTAGTAAGTACATACTGCTTTGTACATAATTTTTTTATGAAAAAAGCTTTTGAGTACGTCCAATGTTTTCGCGAGTGAATTTGGCCAGTAGTTGCCACGTTTGGCAGTTGAATTGGCAACTGCATTTAGGCTTTGTAACTGTTTTAAGAGGGACCCTCGCCGTCCCTTAGTCGCTTTATACGATATCCACGGTAAAGCAAGGCTTGGTCTATTCTATGCCGGGACCACATGACTTTTGGTTCAAATAAATAAATGAACTTTCTTAACGCCTGACAAGAAGCATATAGCAATTTTGAATATCTAACAGTGATAGAACTCTTAGCATGAGGCGTTTTTTTTATTTATCTATTGAAATGAAATATGTGATCATTTATTTATTTATACTTTTGCGTAAATAAAAACATGTCTACATGGCGGACTTAATGCCCGATGGCATTCTCTACTAGTCAACCGTTACGATCAACAGAGAGAGAAAGAGAGAGAGAGATTAAAAGGCGGTGAATAGAAAAAAAATGTAAATCGACGTCTACACTTCTACACTAATATTATAAAGAGAAAAGATTTGTATTTTCATGTGTATGAATGTTTGTAATGAATAAACTCAAAAACTACTTTGTCGATATCAAAAATTCTCTCATCATTAGAAAGCTGCATTCACCCTGAGTAAAACAGGCTATATTTATTGCTAGAAACGATTAGGGATCCTTACTAAAACTTTAGTAACGTAACTCAAGGTGTAAATACAATGCTATAAAACATCTTTGGTCGCGTGCGCTGCGGAAACTATTGGTGATAGAACAAAAGTATGTTCTACAATATTGAAGAAAATATCAATAACTACAAAAAACTTCGCGACACTATATTCTAACTAATATCGTTATGTCACAATAATTTTCAAATTCAATAGTATTTGTTTGTTTAATTTTGTTTATATATATATATATATATATATATATATATATATATATATATATATATATATATATATATATATATATATATATATATATATATATATATATATATATATATATATATATATCGCATGCCTAATGAAAGACTGACCTAACTCAAAAAATACAATTGTTGGGAAATCGCAAAAGAAGATTTTGCTATAAGGACTTAGCCTACTTAATAACCATATAAATTAATTAACCATGAATGATTGTATTTTAAAAATATGGTTAACTATTGATCAATACCAAGTAAAAACAAATGCCGAAAATAATTTCTATCTATTTAAAAAAAAAATATGTAAAATGTACATTCTAAGTTAAGTCAGTTTTTTATAAAAAGTAAAACAAACATTTTTAAATGCAAGTATTCTATTAGGTTTTAAGCCTGTTTCATTTTAAATTATTAATTATTTATAATGACTAATTTAGGATTTAGTCTATATATGATTACATTGGGAAAACATATTTAGAGAATGGGTCATTTTATTCAAATTAGCAGACTGTCGATAAACGTAATACCAGCCATTTTCAAATTATTAAAAGACATTAATATAAATAATAAACTTTTATTGCAATATTCTTTATCAGTAGCACATACAAATAACAAATTTGACGTCTCAATTTTATTTATTGGTTCTATAAATCAACATAAAAATAATGCAAAAAAAAGCAATAGAATTGCTTGTTTGAATTGAAATTATAAAACAAAATTTCTATATTAGAACATAAAAGTTTTAACAAACTTAAAAAATATACACACTTTGGTTATTAAACCTATAAAATAAATCAATGTATTAATCAAGTTTAGTTAAATTACTATAAAACAAAATCAAAACTTATAAAGAAAACATAATTAAACTTTTTAGATTTTTTTAAATAATATGTAATCATTGTTTTATTAATCTTAAGTTAATTTATTATATATATATATATATATATATATATCACTTATTTGTATATATAGTTGGTTTAATATCCTTGTATTTCTGATACTTCCTGGTATACGTTATGTTTAGTTTTAATGAAAAATGAAAAAGGTGTATCTTTTTTCACCATTATCACCTTTATGTCATTCCATAAAACAGTAGTCCCGTTTTTACTTTTATTAGTTAACACCCCAATCTTCTTGAAGTTTTTTCAAATTTTGATTTGTAATAAAATGCTGAATTAGGAGATTGCAAAACAGCTTGTAGATCAAACACAAGAACTTTATTTCCATCATCTATTTTGCAGCGATCATTATATTTTTCTTGGCGGCTCAATGTTTTTTCTTCTAAATGGGCATTGTACAAATCATTAAGTAATACTTTTTGCTGAAGCGTCGTGTTATTATATTGCAAACATAAATCGCATTGATCTTTTTTGGGACGAAAAAATGATATATTATAATCTTGTGTAAATACTTTATAAAATGTACAATATCTACCAGCTGCTTTGTTATTTTCATTTTGAGCTACTTTAAAGTCTCTGAAAAGATCTGAAATTGTTTTCCCGCCATCAATATACTCACGAGTAGAATATTGCCTAATGTAATGGGATTCAATTCTTGGTATCGAATCTATAAACTCTTTAATATCGTTTAGTAGTTGTTTATCAACTCTTGCATGGTTGTTGTGCTGTCCTCTCAGATCTTGTGCTAGAATTCCATGTTCATCTATTTTGCTTCTGACAGTTCGTATAACACGATCAGAAATATCTAAGGTTTTTATAAAAAACGTTTTACAGACTCGAACAGACTGCCCTTCTACTACGAAATGGAAAGCTTTATTGCAATTTCTTGGATTACTAGCATTTGTATATTTATATTTTGGGTTTATATTAGTCATACAAGACATAATGAATGATCTTTGAGCATCAACCTGGCCGAGATTCCAATACATATCAAAAATTGTTTGTCTTTGATCTGCAGTTATCTTTTTACAGCATTTGAGTCTACATTGAATACCACAGGGTAGTTGAACAGAACGAGGATTAATTGTTTTATTTTTCATATTGATGTATGATTTTCCTGCATTTCTCAGACTTTTAGCTTTATTCTGTTTCCAGCTTTCTTCTTTCCGTTTACGTTTCCTTCCCTTCTTCTCGCCTTCATTTTCTTCTAGTAATGTAGTATATTGTCTGATTTCCTGATTTTTCGCAACTTCGGTTATTGTAGGTTCATTAATGTTTCTTTGCTCCGATTGTTTTGCTGATTGCTGAATAATGTTATTTTTTATTTTGTTTTGTTCATTACTGGAGTCTGTATCGGAACTATCACTCGAAGATCCTGAAGATGATGAGGATGAAGAACATGTAGAAGATGAGGAGCTCCCTGATGATCTTGATCGACTTGGATATACTGGTATTTGCTTTTTCTTTTTAGTTGGAATGTATGTCGAATCTTGATCGCTCAAATCGACATCGCTATTTTCAGATTTGGAATGTTTTTCATCAGTGCAATCGTGGATGTCTGTGATGTTATGAAAGTCATTTTCATTGTTAATTGAAGGTGATTCCAAAACTTCAAAATATTCCTGTACGTTTGAGTAATGCTGATTTTCGGGATTGTTTGTTATATCAGTTAACATCTACAATAATAAAACGTATTTTAGTAATATATTAAAATAAATAAGAAATATACGAACCTAATTTTTAAAGTTCTTTAAAATTGTTACCGTCACTTCTGTTGATGGCACTGATTCGTGTCCTTTATCTTGTGTTGCCAATAGTGGCGCCGGATTTCGAGTCCGAATAAGTTCTATTATCTTTTTCGAGCTATTCAGCGACATTATCAACCTAAAATATAAATAGTCATATTATGCCTCTGGGACAATAAAAAATTTTTGTAAGTAGTTTTTAGATCAACAATGACTTAATATAAAATATTTACAGGAAAAGCAAAAAGTTACGCATTATATTCCATTCTTTTTTTCAAACAAAGACTAAACTAATATTATGGCCCCTAAGTAAAAATAACTTTCAGTGGTAAACAGACTTATACTCGAATGCTACAAAGTGTTACCTCAAGTAATGGATTGTTTTAATAGTAAACTGACTTAAATCTTAATAGCTCCCAAAAGATATAATAACGTATAATATTAAATTGTCTTAAAACAGAATGTTTCACGTAATATATTAGTAAAATATCTATTAAACTGACCTCAAATTTAATCTGTCAATATAAGATTACAAAATTGGATAAAACTTACTTCAAATTTAGTCGTAAACACACTCAATAATGATTGGGTCTTCGTTCAATAAAACTATAATAACCTCTCTCTACAAGTGCTGGACACAAACTGGCGTGAGTCTCTGTTTGACGAAAATACGAAGAGAGATCCCACAAATGTGAAAGAGACGGATATATTGCAGGGGTGGCAACAATGCGTAATTTCAACATAATTCAAAAGGTAGACGGTAGATAGTGGTAACAGAAGCCTACATCTGTAAGTAACTCAATTCTGACCTATCTACTAAAGAGTCAGTATTACATTAAGCATGCGATATATATATATATATATATATAATCTTTATTTTTACTCAACAATGGGTTATTAAAACAAGAGTTTAAATTAAGGTGACAGTTAATTAAGCACCTATGGACTTTATGGTACATTTCTAATTATGTGTACCAAGTATCACAAGTTAATTTTTATTACCTATTATATTATATAGTTATTATATACTATTACAATTATAGTTTATACTAGCGACCTGTCCCGACTTTGCACGGATGGACATTTTCACATTTTACATTTTTATCTGTACTTACCTAGCTACCTATTTCATAGATGTGCCCGCCCCCACCTGCCCCTCTTTAGCACCGCTAAAATAGCTACGAATAACATGTACAACGCGACAGCGTTATTTTTTCTATTTCTATGAATTATTTAATTCGTAATATCTATTGAATGGAATAGCCGATTTGAACAATTCAAAAAGTAATCTACATAAATTAAAACAGTTTTGAAAACAATATGATTTATTTGAATAAGGATTTAAACAGAAGTATGAATAACATGGTGTAATTTTGGTCGGTATTTCTATCAGAGGGAGACTTTGTACAAAAGTCGATTGCTTGGGTAGCTCTGTCCCATTCGTGTTTCAACCGTGAAGCAGTTGTGTCTGCATGGCTGTGTTTCGGTTCGAAGGGTGGGATATGGCGTGAATTTACTGGGTACAGAGGAGTAACACCTAAGTCTTCAGGAGTAGCAACGCATGGGGGGTATCATGGGCGAAACAGTATACTCTGTTATATCCACGGTACTGCTCATGTCTACAGGCAACAGTTACCGCTTTCCATCAGGTGGGCCGTCAATTTGTTTGCCATCCTATGTTGTATAAAAAAAAATCAACTTTTAAAATGTAAAAAGTGATTATTGTGACATAACGATAATAGTTGGACATATAGTGTCGCGAAGTTTTTTGTAGTTATTGATATTTTCTTCAATATTGCAGAACGTACTTTTGTTCTATCACCAATAGTTTCCGCAGCGCACGCGACCAAAGATATTTTATAGCATTTTTTTTACACCTTGAATTACGTTACTAAAGTTTTAGTAAGGATACCAAATTTTTATAGCAATATTATTACTAATATAGCATATATATATATATATATATATATATATATATATATATATATATATATATATATATATATATATATATATATATATATATATATATATATATATATGTATATATATAGTAGTGAATGCACCGCCTACTTAATTTTCCGCTTGTTTCATGGTTGATTCGTAGAGAACGCCATTAGATGTTAAGTCCGCCATACACTTATTTATACAATTGTATATTAAAGTTTAAATAAGTATATAAATATATCTATGTATTATAAATATTTAATAAAGCATCACGGCCATTCATATGTTTGAAAGAACGTGATTTATATGCGATTACTGGAGTCAAGTGTAAATTGAGACCCGTGACCTGAATTGACCTATTAATTGCTACATCGGAGTGTCAGAAGTGTTGCAAGAGTAAAATTTATTATTTACCCATAATTTAGGGTAATACAAGGTGACTCAAAAGAAAGTTCACATTTAAAAAATCGATATTATTAAAAAAAATGTTTATTATATATTAAAATACACTTTTTGGGAACTCAGAATAGTTTCGTTCATGCAATAATCAAAACAAATGTCACCTTTTTTTGAGACACCTGTATATTATTTAGATTGAATTATTTCGATTAAATTTGTAAATAAAAACTGACTTATACATACTATGATATATAGTAATTTTTTTTAATGGGTGATAATGCAGTGGTAACCCCGCATACACTATCGGCATATGCTGGCAGGGCACCAGTGAAAGATGACTGGTGACGATGAAAGCAGGTCAGTTAGCCCATCGTGACGAGTTCCACTAGAATTAATCACGATAGCTTCTAGAGGGAACCGCGTCAAGGTCGACCTAATAGGGTGAATTGCTGGCAATGGGCGACTTATATCCCATTACTGACAATCTCTTTTCACCTAGAGGGAGACTTTGTACAAAAGTCGATTGCTTGGGTAGCTCTGTCCCATTCGTGTTTCTACCGTGAACCAGTTGTGTTTGCGTGACTGTGTTTCAGTTTGAAGGGTGGGATATGGCGTGAATTTACTGGGTACAGAGGAATAACACCTGAGTCCTCAGGAATAGCAACGCATGGGGGGTATCATGGGCGAAACAGTATACTCTCTTATGTCCATGGTACTGCTCATGTCTACAGGCGACGGTACAAAAAATTTAATTACCTGTAGCGTGTTGGAATTTGATCATCTGTAAACTGCAGGCAATAATAAATAAAAAATATTAAGTAAATAAATGATAATTCCATTTACTTTGTTAATTATAATAAAATGACAGATAAATCAGATAGGAATGATTTTATTTTTAAATATTTTTAGGGAATTTAACATTCATTGTGGCAACATTGATCTCTTAATTCAATCTATTTACTGTCTTTATCTATCAACAATATTATGAAGTTGTTAGCCCATATTCAATTCATATACGGCCATATGGCCGTCTGTTAATTATTATATAATTTAATTATAATAATTTTAATTAAAAATTAATTTAATATTTAATTAAATTTACAATAAATTAATTCTATTTTATAAACAAAATTGTGTGTCTAAATTAATTAGTGTACTCGAAATTTCACTATTGAATTTTCGGAAATTCGAAATTTGAAATTTGAAAATGGATTTTTTATGGAGGGACACGAATATTTTCTATAAAATATTATGTTTCCTGATAACGGAAAATGAGAAATTATTTGACAAAAGCGACGCAAAACTGTATTGGAGAACTGTCTTTCACATATTATCCATTGTTCACCATTTTTGGATAGCTATATTCGCGAAGAATGTTGACGTGATTTCACATAGCAGCCTCAAAGTGAGAGATTTGTACACTTTCCGTTTCGGATACTTCACTGGATGGAATTTTGTAAGTCATTTTTTTTTAAACTTCAATGCACACAATTCTTTGTACATATGGCGGACTTAACACCGGACGGTGTTCTCTACCAGTCGACCATTGGGCGAACAGAGAAATAAGTAGGCGGTGCATTGTTGAATAGAGGGAATATAAAAATAAATATTTAATATAATAATATATTATAAATATATAATTAGATTAATACAAACTGATAGATAGATATATAGATAGTCTCGTGTGGGTCCCGGCATAGAATATTCCACCCCTTCCTTTCCCATGGGTGTCGTAAGAGGCGATAAAAGAACGGCGAGGGAGGGGCAGCAGCGTTTCTCTTAAAACATCACCAAAGCCTAAGCCAATCCGCGTGGGGGGAAAGGGATTGTTAGCAATGGAGTTTGACAGCCCTATTGCTAGTAATATACCCAACCAGGTCGACCTCCACGTGGTTCCCCCCGAAAACTATCATGGTTAATTCCTTATGAATTCATCATGATGTGCTAACTGGCCTGTTTTCATTCTCATCTATCACCCTTCACTGGTGCTCCGCCAGCGTATACCGTTAGCGCAGGCGGGGTTAACATTCTATTTGCACCCAAAAAAAAAACCCCAATCTGCCTGCCAAGCGTGGCAATTATTGGCAAAACCTGCCAAGGGGGAAGCTTATGTTCAGCAGTGAAGAGTTAAAGGCTGATTTGATGATGATGATGAATTTAATCATGTCTGTAATTAATTAAGGTTAGTTATCGTATTATAATTGTTAGTATAGTTAAGTTATTTGAGATAATTCATTGCTCCATTCGATAATATTACATAGTCATTGACCTAATCTTTTTTATACTATTTATAAATATAGTCATTATTTATATTTTATTAGTTACCAGAGGGAGACTTTGTACAAAAGTCGTTTGCTTGGGTACCTCTGTCCCATTCGTGTTTCTACCGTGAAGCAGTTGTGTTTGCATGGCTGTGTTTCGGTTTGAAAGGTGGGATATGGCGTGAATTTACAGGGTACAGAAGAATAACAACTGAATCCTCAGGAATGGCAACGCATGGGGGTATCATGGGCGAAACAGTATAATCTGTTATGTCCATGGTACTGCACATGTCTATAGCCGACGGTTACCACTTTTCATCAGGTGGGCCGTCAGCTTGTTTGCCATTCTCAGTTGCATAAAAAAAATAGTATAAAACACTACTAGCTTTTACCCGCGACTTCGTCCACTTTACTGGGATATGTCACTATAGCCTATGGCTTTCTCCATCTCATACACTATCATCATCATATCAGCCTTTAACTGTCCACTGCTGAACATAAGTCTCCCTAGGGAGGGGGTTTTACCGGTAGTTGCCACGCTTGGCAGGCGGATTGGCAACCGCAGTTAGACTTTGGGGATGTTTTAAGAGGGACGCTGCTGCCCATCCCTCGCCCTCCCTCAGTCGGCTCTTATGACATCCATATTAACGGAAGGGGTGGCCTATTCTATGCCCGGACCACACATTATATGGTATTAAACGATGAAATAAACCTAGCCTGAAGGATAAGCAAGCTGAAATGACAATGGGCTGGTAAGACGACCCCCCCCCCCCTCTACTAGATGGAGTGACGACCTTAAATACATTGCAGGAAGTCAGTGGATGTAGGTGGCTCAGGACCGTTTTTTATGGCAGTCTATAGGGGAGGCCTATGTTCAGCAGTGAACGGATAATGGCTGAGATGCACGAACGCATATTTAAAACTAAAGAGGAAAGCAACGTAATTGTTTAAAAAGGAAAATGTCTATCGGTTTCGAGTTTTTACCCACTTTCGATTACAATCGAAACCGGGTAAAAACTCGAAACGGCGTACGAGCTTGGTGACACAAAACTCGAATCAATAATTGTATGTGCATAGATTTTTCGTTGTTGCCACAGCTACAGCAGATATTAGACACAATTAATTGTTTATCACACAGGTCACTAGAGAGCGTCTGTGTACTCATAATTGGCTTAATTAACTCATAATACTTGTCCGCATTCCTTTATATTATTGTCTCGGTATGATTAAATAATCAATACTTGATGATAATTAATTTATGTATTTATTTTATTTTTGTTTTTTTATTAATTTAAATAATGGTACATATGGCGGGCATACCCCTAAACGCGTTCTAGGTGATAAGCTTTTTTTTACGCAACTTAGAATGGCAAACAAGCTGACTGTCCACGTCAGAGTGGTAACCGTCGCCTATAGACACGAGCAGTATCATGGACATAACATAGTATACTGTTTCGCCCATGATACCCCTATCCGTTGCCATTCCTGAGGACTTAGGTGTTACTCCTCTTTACCGTGCAAATTCACTACCTTATCCCACCTTTCAAACTGATATACAGCCATGCAAACACAACTGCTTCACGGTAGAAACACGAATGGGACAGAGGTGCCTAAGTAAACGACTTTTGTACAAAGTCTCCCTCTGCCAAGGTTGTGTTTGCACACTAATTAATTATCTAGACTGTATTTTATTATATCAGTAATTAAATTTTCGTTAACTATATGTAGCTTTTAATTAGCTTACTGTTATTATGTATAATTAATTATAAATTTATTATACCTTTTAATAAAGAGGTTTCTTTAGAGTCGGCAACGCGCGCGTAATACCTCTGGTATTGCACGCGTTCATAGGCTACGGTAATCGCTTACTAGGTGGGCTGTAGGCTTGTTTGCCACCTCAGTGGCATAAAAAAATAGATTTCCTAAAAAATAATTAAAAATAAATAAATTAAGTCATATGTTCTGACCAATGATTTAGGTCCTGACCGATTACCAATTGACAGAACTACCTAAGTCTGAAAAGCTTAAATTTGATACATAGATTTATTTCATAACTATCTTTATAGCTACTTTTGTATGTGTGGATTTCATATGTAGGAAAATCGATAAATAAGATATGGCAAATCCGGTTATTTAAATTTAAAAACTAAACCATTAAACTGTTTTTCATAAAATTTCCATCACTTTGAAAGTGTAGGATTGGACTTTCAAACTGGTCTTTTCAAATTAAAAAAGTGTTTACCAAGTTAGTTTATACATCGTAGAAGTTAGAGGTAACCAACATAAAAAAAAATACAATAGACTTGAGAACCTTTTTGCTTGTTTTAAATTGGTTGAAAAATTATAAGAATCTATTGAGACCTGTCGACGTAATTGCGTAAAATAATTATTAAAATACAAACGGATCGAAAATCTTTTCCCTTTTGAAGTATATTTATAGTACATTACTGCAGCGGCCAGCAACTGAGGCATTGATGGAAGAACGTGCAAATGTGGGCCGACGCGTAGCCGAGGCATACATACGTGAGTCCATCAATACTTAGTTGTGGCCAAGGCTTGTATAGTACTTTTCTCAAACAATGCGCGGAAATCAAAAACACAATTTTACTTTTTAAGTTCAATGACGAACGAACGAACAATAATAATTTTTCACGCGCCATAATGTTCCTTTGTTTTTTTTTTTTCAATAAACAACTGTCTATTTGCAAGACAGTTCGAAATTTAAATAAAACCTTTTATTAGTTACCTCCTTGGTAGCCATGTTTCGAAGTAAAAGGTCATTTTTAAATTACAGGACAGATATGAGTTTATATAGTAATTTATCTGGCCGCAAAACACGACAGATGTGGATTTTCATACAACTTTTGCCGGCCGTTGCCCGCATGTATCTGGCCAGTATGGCAATTTGGATTTATCTCTAAGAAAATTGTCAAAATAATGCTTACATTTCCAAGCATGTTTGAGAAAAAATATATAGAATCGTATTAACTCCCATTCTAACTGACTCTTCTTTCCTAAATATCTAGTGTTTACAGAAGGAAATACCTTACTACGATATCGTGTCATTGACATGGTCAAAGTGCAGACAGACGGATAGACTGACGACTTGTGTGTATATTTATATCACCAACACGCGTCTCACATGTTTGGGTTTGATAAGATGACCCTCTATATAGCGGTTACGAAAATATATTGTCGAGATTAAATGAATAAATATGAAATGGTAATCTATATCTCAGTAGCGCCCTGTCAGCGGATACCGATAGCGCGGGGTAGGCACCAGTAAGGGGTGAAAGGTGAGGATGGAGTCAAGTCAGTCAGTCTTTGGTGAGGAAGTCACATAGGATTACAGATAAAGACAAATTTATTTGCAAACATGTGTACATAGTAAGTGCAAAGACATACTTGATGTTCATTGTAGGATCCTAACATGTTTTGCTAACATTAGCGTTAGCATTAGATTAACCACACTTGCGGTTTTACCCACGTGAATCACAGTACATACAGTATCCTATGTGCTAGCTAAATTAGGGTACTTTTTTTTTAAACAATTTAGAATGGCAAGCTGACGGCCTACCTGATGGAAAGTGGTAACCGTCGCCTATAGACATGAGCAGTACCGTGGACATAACAGAGTATACTGTTTCGCCCATGATACACCCCATGCGTTGCCATTCCTGAGGACTCAGGTGTTATTCCTCTGTATCCAGTAAATTGACGCCATATCCCACCCTTCAAACTGAAACACAGCCATGCAGACACAACTGCTTTACGGTTGAAACACGAATGGGACAGAGGCACTCAAGCAATCTACTTTTGTACAAAGTCTCCCTCTGGTATATATCTCGTTCAGAACCTTTCAGCAGGTTTTAACGTGAAAGAGTGCTTTCATCCTCACCTAATTATTCCACATTGGTAACTCCACCATCGTGTACTGTTAGCGTAGATGGAGTTCTTTTTAATAAATCACAATGGAATGGCCATGTATGTAGGTTAGTTAGCCCATAGTGATGAATACACCTGGAAGTCAGCACGATGGTTTCCAGGGGGGACTACGTGAATGTCGACCTGACAGGGTATATTGCTAGCAATGGCACTGGTAGTCCGTATTCTGGCGGGTATCCGTATATGCTGGCGGGCTAACAGTGGAAGATGATAGGCGAATATGAATGTAGGTCATTTGACCTATTATGATGTATTAGAAATGAGACACGATGGTTTCTAGAAGGAACCGCGTGGAGGTCGACCTGATTGAGTATATTGCTAGCAATAGGGCACAAAAAAAGCACAAAAGATCCCAGTGGATTGACGTGCAGCTGACAGCTTTGCAATCTCAAATCGCATAGAAATGAAATGAAGTTAGTTTTTTTAACAATATATTTTCCTTGTTCCAGGGTTTCCAGACTGTATTTCTCTGTCTCGCTCTAATATACGATATGCTAGAGTGGTTAGAAAAGCATGAGAGTCGATTTGCGAACAACGTTCGCTACTGGCGAGATGTCGTATTCTGCGGTCTAGTTGTTCCATTTACATTGGTAAGTAGAGAACGAAAGAAAGAAAGAAACATTTACATACTGTTTAAAGTGATCGGTGACGGGTATTTATCTATGTTTTTTTGTAAAGAGTGAAGATGGAATGGTAACTCTGTCTGCGCTATCGGTATACGCTGGCGGAGCACTAGTGAAGGGTGACAGGTGAGAATGAAGGCAGGTCAGTTGGCCCACAGTGACCAATTGAACAAGAATTAACCACTATGGTTGCCAGAGAGTACCGCGTGGTGGTTTACCCTGTATTGCTAGCAATGGGTCTGTTAAATCTCTTTACTAACAATTCCTTTCTTATCTATGTGGACATGGCATGCCCTATGTGCCCTAATTGTCTATGGATGCCTGCAACACTATGGGGTATCAAGTGTGCGTTGCTTTTTTAAGAACCCCATACGCTAGGGATTTTTTTTATAACTTATTTATTAATTGTAACAATTGATGTAACAACTGAAGTGGCAATGGGCTGGTTACATAGCTTGAAGAACCGACAACCGATGGGGAAGAAAGGTTCTTGAGTGGCAACCCCGTACGGGCAAACGTGTAGGATGACTCACTACTAGATGGAGAGACGACCTCAAAAAAATTGCAAGAAATCAGTGGTTTCAGGTTTTTTTTTTACAACTTAGAATGGCAAACAAGCTGACGGCCCAACTGATGGAAAGTGGTAACCATCGCCTATAGACATAAGCAGTACCATGGACATAACAGAGTATACTGTTTCGCCCATGATACCCCCCATGCGTTGCCATTCCTGAGGACTCAGGTGTTATTCCTCTGTACCCAATAAATTCACGTCATATCCCACCCTTCAAACCGAAACACAGCCATGCAAACACAACTGCTTCACGGTAGAAACACGAATGGGACAGAGGTATCCAAGCAATCTACTTTTGTACGAAGTCTCCCTCAGGTGGCTCAGGACCATTCCTTATGGTGGTCTATGGGGGAGGCCTATGTCTAGCAATGGACGGATATTGGCTAAAATAATGATAATGATGATGAATAACTGATCACCAGCATACGATAACCTTTGATTTTTTTCCAGTTCGTGTCCGGAATGTTTTGGTCGGTGTACGCGATAGATCGCGAGCTGGTCTTCCCCAAGGTATACGACACCATCATACCGACCTGGTTCAACCACTGCGTCCACACCAACATCAGCGTGGTTGTAGTGGTGGAGACGCTGCTCCAGCCTCGAAGACACGCGACGAACAGATCCTTGGAGCTGATCCTCAGTAATAGCGTCTCGGTCCTTTATGCTGCTGTGTAAGTATTTTTTTATGGATTTTTTCTGCAATGTAAAATGGAAAACAAGCTGATGGCTCACCTGATGGAAAGTAGATAGATAGATAGATAGATAATTAAGTAGTAACCTATACGACCATGTAGTAGCTTATACTACCATGGAGAACACAGAATAGATGCCACACCCATCGTACTCCTTATGCGTTGCTATTCCTAAGGACCAAGGTGTTACGTCTCGTGTGTTACCCATGGTGCTGTTTATGTCTATAGGCGACGGTTACCACTTTCCATCTGGTTGACTATCAGCTTGTTTGTCATTCTAAGTTGCATGAAAGAAACTTAGAGTGAGTACGTTTTCTGGTATCAAACTAGCCTCCATTATAAAAGACAGCTTCTGATGTAGTTCACTAGACAATATGACAGTTTTACGTGTCCCCTAGTGTGGCAAGTAGTAAGTAGTAGTTACAATAAAATGGTCCAAACATTAATATGTAAATTTAGAAATTTACAGTACAATTTAATCTTGGGATCTCGATATTTTTGTACAGGGATGCCAGATGAGAATTTTGATTTTTACCCAATCGTTAACCATTTTACTGTGATTATGTTGTAGTTGATGGGAGCTCGATCTCGTTGTACAGAGATGCCAGATGAGAATTTTGATTTCTACCCAAATGTCAAATATTTTACTGTGATTATGTTATACTTATTCTGTAGTCAGGTTTACAAACATTAAAACTATTACTTAAAATTTCAAAAAAAAAAAAAAAATAACCAAATTTCTCCAAGCTTACTTTATTTTTATATTTTACTCCAAACATTTCTCCAAGAAGCTCAATTCACCAAAATTTCGCTAATAGGAGAATTTTACACGAAATTGCGTAAAAATATTTAAATTGGCAACACAGTTTTTGTAGCAGTTTATAAAACGCACGATTTTGTTTACAGATATTACTGCATCTTCTTCTTCGCTGGACGTTGGCTGTACCCCCTTTTCGGTATTATGACTTGGTGGCAGGTCTGTGTGTTCCAATGCTGCATTTGGTTCGCCATATACATCTTCTACGAGATACAATTCCCAATAAATAGACTGATCCACGGCGCAGAACCTCGGAAACCGTTCGTGGAATTGGAAGAGATGCAGAATGTGTCAGAAGTGGCGTCCCAGAAGAACGGTATACAGAAGAACGGCGTACAGAGTAATGTGATAGAAAGACAGAGTTTGCAGAATTCAAATCCTGACTTGAAGACTCCACCGTTTTCAACCAAGTCCTGGAGTTTGAAGTATAGATCTATCAGGGAGCAATTCGAAACATCTAGATTATGAAAATGTGATAATATATTTAATAACGAATTAGTATTTAGTTGTATAGTAAATATGTTGTTTAGTGCAAGTTATTGTAAGGTTTTGGAGATCAGAAATAAAAAATATCATTTTTTTGTAATTTATTTCGTCAAAGTTTCTCTACTTAGATCTACTTGTTTTCCCGTCAAATTCCTTGCTGGGAAAGAGAAACCAATGCTAAATTTCTTTATTTTAAAATACAAGTATATTAGGGGGTAAGGGCTTTTTTAATGTATTTTTTTATACAACTTAGAATGACAAACAAGCTGACGGCCCACCTGATGGAAAGAGGTAACCGTCGCCTATAGACATGAGCAGTACCGTGGACATAACAGAGTATACTGTTTCGCCCATGATACCCCCCATGCGTTGCCATTCCTGAGGACTCAGGTGTTATTCCTCCGTACCCAGTAAATTCACGCCATATCCCACCCTTCAAACCGAAACACAGTCATGCAAACACAACTGCTTCACGGTTGAAACCCGAATGGGATTGAGGTACCGAAGCAATCGACTTTTGTACAAAGTCTCCCTCTGGTATGATGATTGAATGGTAACCCCGCCTGCGCTATGGGTATAATCCGGTAAGGCACCAGTGAAGGGTGTAAAGCAAGAATTAAAAGGCATATCAGCCTTAGCCTATTGTGATGAATACACCTGGAATTCAGCACGATGGTTTCCAGAAGGGGCATGTGTAGGTTGATCTGCTAAGGCATATTGCTAGCAATAGCAATTAGCAATTGCTGACAATCTCTTCTTCCGGGGGGAGGAGGAGTTTATAAGGGGAACTAGCGGTATTCCGTAACATCCACGATGTCTATGGGCGATGGTCACCACTTTGCATCAGGTGGACCGTCATCTTGCATTTCATTTCTAGCTGCATAAAAAATGTTGTCAAAATCCACGGATATTTAATAAAAACTCAGGGTTTGCTGGAAGAGAACTCTTACAGTAACTCTGTAGCTCGCCTGTTGTACATCTTTATTTTATATATATATATATATATATATATATATATATATATATATATATATATATATATATATATATATATATATATATATATATATATATATATATATATATATATATATATATATGTTGTAATTTTTTCTGTGTACAATAAAAAATAAATAAATAAATAAAAAACAAGTATTACTTTTAAATAAATCTATGGTTTTTTTTTAATTAAAAGGCAATATTTTAATTTCTCACTTTTATGTATTTAGAAAAAAATCTTACCTAATCATTAAGTGTAATTAAAAATAAAAATATTGTTCCATATCTATACAATTTACAATTTTAGCGTTTATTTTGTACAGTCGAAGAAAATTCCACTTGTTTATTTATTAGCACGAATTAAATTCCCCGTGTGGTCCCGGCGTAGAATAGGCCACCCCTTCCTTTCCCGTGGGTGTCGTAAGAGGCCACTAAGGGAGGGCGAGGGATGGGCAGCAGCGTCCCTTTTAAAACATCTCAAAAGCCTAATTGCGGTTGCCAAATCGTCTGTAAAGCGTGGCAACTACTGGCAAAACCCATCTAGGGGTGGGCTTATGTCCAGCAGTGGACAGTTAAAGGCTGGTATGGTGATGAAATGGCTATGAAAATGCTATGATGTCAAAGTGTTAATCAGTAATCAATATATATATATAAATTAATGCCACTTTTCGTTGTAATTTTACAACTCAAGAACGTGCTCACCTATCCAAACCAAATGTTTACGCTTTGTTCGGACTATTTAGTAGATGGTTTACGTGAAGTTTGCACAAAATCGCTCGAGCGGTTCTTCATTTATCACGTGTTTTTTAACAAATGAATTCAATAAATGGCGGATCATTTTGTTTCAAATGGGAATTTTTGTGTCAAATTCAATCTTTTTTTTAAGATAGGGATTGCGCTGTCAAATTGAAACTTTTTTCAGCGTTGACAGTTTTCTTCAAACAGATAAGTATTTTATTCAAACAGAATAAATTAATTTGGTGTAATTTTTTTTTATTATTATTTTACTTTATACGTAGCGAAGCACGTACCGGGCCGCTAGTATATAGTAAAATCGTAACTGGTCGCTGTCTGTACATGGAAGATATATAAGAACTAATATAGGAGTGAAACAGCTAGTCATAGAATAAGCATATATATCTGCCACAAATTTTGTTTTATCTACTTCATTCGAAAATTGTCAAATATTTTTTTGCCAATAGTTGCCACGCTTGGCAGGTGACAACCGCAGTTAGACTTTGGTGGTGTTTTAAGAGGAACGCTTCTGCCAATTCCTCAACTATTAAGTTCCCTTAGACCACCTATTACGACAGCCACAGGAAAGGATAGGGTGGTCCGTTCTACGCCGGGACCACGCGGCTTAATATGATAATATATTAATAACATACTTTAGGAAATAAAGTGTCAATGAATTTTACAAATTTTTCTTTTTTATATTAAACAAAAAAAAAAAAAAAAGAATTTTCATCGACTGTCCATCACTAAAAGGTAACCTTTGAAAAATCCAACTTAAACATAAGGTAACTAAGAGTATTAAATTGAGAATATAATAATATTATAATTGTTGGCAGTGAAGAACATTATTAACCCTATAACTATTTTAAAAATATGACATTTTCATAAATAAGATAGGGTACTTAAAAGATCCATATCTGTGCATGGAAGGTCAAAGGTACAAAACCATACAGCCTAAAAATCAGAAATTATTTGCATTTTAAAAATTATCAAGGTTACATTAACAAATGTCTTTACCATCTACACATTTGTCTCTATTTCACAGTATTGTCTAACTTAGTTTCCTCTAAACAACTAAGTACATAATAAAAAAAATAAAGATCTTAGCTTACATCCAATAAATATAATAAAAAAAAAAACACAATTACAATGTACAAATATCGAAAATGTCACATCTTTAAAACATACATTTTTCCTAACATCCATTAACTTTTAAACCTACTTGTTTTTTAACTTAACTTAAATTTACAACAATTTCGATTCTGAATGACTAAAACAATTGCACAATTCCAATAAAAACCCGGAAAGTATATTCGGAGGTTCATTAAAATATACTTCAAGGTTTTCTAAAAACCAATCGTCTCTCAAAGGTTACCAATAGCATCACAATTAAAAGAGATTACCTACAAGTTGCCTGTACAACAATTGTCTGGGGTACCTCTGGACCCCGTCTTCGAAGGCTACAACCCTTTGGGGTTGGATGTAATAAGAGTTCGGAGTTCTTATACTGACTCCAGACACTTGGGGACGCTTTCTGACTTGATAGTTTGACAATTCCGAAGCAGCGAACTGCGGATCGGGCGGTTGGTAATTATTTCTGAACCTCGTAAATGTATAATCCCTGTCAGACGGTACGAAACCGCTCGGGACTCTAACATTAACATTTGGCAAGCTCGGTGTTATTGCTTCGTTTAATCTCACATCATACTCGTTCTCAATAGAATCAGCCAAATTATGTTTTATCGATATATTTTCTGGTATTATTGGCTTTCCTGTTGCAGTATACGGCTTAGATACTTCTGGCTTCGGTGCGACTTTTGGCTTGAAAGGACTCTCGGTAGCCGGTGATTTTGGTTGGTTTATTGGTTGATTTTGAGATAGATAAGGCTTCAAATAGTCACCAGGAGATAATGTAGACTCGAGCGTGCCTCGAATCGCTTCGTAATTATCATTGTAAACTCTCAAAACTTTGGTTGCTAAATTCTTTGCTCTTTCCTCTGGAGTCGTTATCTGTATTGTTGTTGTTTCAGGTTTATTTGTTTTTAATTCTGGCTTCTCTGTAACCTCTTTTATGTTTAAAGGCTGTGGTTCTGCAGTGGTCGAGTCTTTTTTGTTTCTATTTTCATATTCTATGTCGTCCTCGTCGTAATATTCGTACTCGTCGTCTGGTGCACTATGTTGTATTGTTGTTGGTTCTGTTGTAATTGTTGTTGTTGGTCTTTGTGTTGTTGTAGTCGTAGTTGTTGTTGTTGTAGAAGTGGTGGTAGGTCTAGTCGTCGTTGTAGTAGTGGTGGTAGTGGTAGGTTTAGGGGTGGTAGGAGGGGGTAAAGAGATGTCTTTGCCAGCTACTGGCTGCAGGCCCCGTGGCAAATAAGGGCTGCCACCCCTAGAGGGTAAAAAAGGACGCTTAATCACTTTCACTGTAGGTCTAACCTCTTTGACTTTAGCTTGTATGACTTCTTCATCTTTGACCGGTCTTCTACTGTCTTTTTTATCATCGTAATCATAATAATAGTCTTCTACATCAGCAGCATGTTCTTTCTTAGGCGCATGAGGTCTAGGTCTGGTAGTCTTCGATGGAGCATCATAATAATAATCATCCTCGTATCCAGTTGTGGGTCGTTTAGTTCTTCTGTCTTTATAGTTTGCTGAAGGACTACTAAAGTGGGGTCTAGTTGGCTTAAATTTTTCTTTTTCAACTACTTCAGGTCGTGGCCTCTGCTGCACTGTACTTGTTTTTCCAGAAGAAGATGGTCTGCTACTGTCTTCTTCTTCATAATCATCATAATATTCTTCATCATCTTTATGTGGAGGAGCTTTTGTAGTTGTTATAGTAACATATTCATATTTTTCCTTTTCATTCGCCGGAACTGGCCGCTTGATCTTAGGAGGCATTCTTGGCTTACTAAAGATACCATGACCATTTGGTTTAACAAGTCCTTGTGTTTCCGGAGCTGATGGAATTTCTCTCTTTTCTTCTCTGTCATCATAAGGTCTATCAGGTTTTGTGTATGGTCTTTCGTCTCTATTTCTGTATGGTCTCTCATCTCTGTATCTTCTACCATCATCAGATTGGTACCGATCGTCTCTTGGTCTAGAGCTTTCCTGTGGTTTTTCTTGTACACTTTCATCTCTCGAAGGTCTTCTTTCATCTCTTGGCCTTATTTCATCCCGAGGTCTAATTTCATCCCGTGGTCTTATCTCATCTCTTGGTCTACTATTATCACGTGGTCTATTCTCAAGTCTGGGCTCGTCCCGAGTCCTTTTTTCATCTCTTGTCCTAACTTCGTCTCTAGGTCTTATTTCATCTTGAGTTTTGACCTCATCTCTGGGTCTAACTTCATCTCTGGGGCCATCTCTAGGCCTAAATTTGGATCTTGGGCCATCTCTTTCTCTTTTCTGGTCCCGTTGTCCTGGTCTCGGTCTATCATCGTCTTCTCTGAATCTTTCTTCTTCATCGTCTCTTGGTCTCGGTCTTCTGTTATTTCTGTAGCCCGGCCGCCTGTCTTCTTCGTCATCGTACGGTCTTCTTTGATCATAAGGCCGTTTGTTTCTTCTGTCATACGGTCTTCTTTCTTCATAATCATCTTCCGGCGGTTCTACACGTGGTCTTGGACGGCGTTCGTATCTGAAAACATTATAATGTCATGTATACTAATATTATAAGAGGGAGGGAAAGAAGATTCGATTGTTTGTTTGTAATGAATAAACTCAAAAACTACTCAACCGATTTTAAAAATTCTTTCACCAATAGAAAGTTACATTGAATATTATTTAAGAAACTTCTATATATCTGTTAAAAGCTAGATCGGGTTTTTGGTACAATATAAATTTCATTAGTTTGATACCTATTAATAAAAAATGGGGGTAAAATTTTTAGTAATGTGGATTACCAGTCCCATTGCTTACAATGTGCTCTGTCAGGTCGAGCTCCATGTGGCTCCCCCCTGGAAACCATCGTGCTGAATTCCAGGTATTCAGCACGATGGTCTAGCTGATTTGCCTTTTCAACCTCACCTATCATCTTTCACTGGTGCCCTGCCAGCTTATACTGTTAGCGCAGGTGGAGTTACCATTCCATTATCACCTATTAAAAAAATTAATAAAAAAAACCTTATTTTGACAATTTGAAAATGCAAATAACCAGATGATTAATATAATTAAAGTGAACTTGTTCTTTTATATAATTTTTGGACATTCAGTGTTATGATGGAAATTTCCAGCATTATGCAAAGAATGGATGGGAAATGGATGACCATTATCCAAAGGGCTAATGGATAATATGACGCCATCATATCAGCTGGTGTTTCTTCTTAATTGTAATGTATAATTTCTTACCTGTCATCGTCGTAGTCATCGTGTGGTCTCCTCTTGGCTGGCCTTTGGGGACGCGGCCGTCTTCTGCCCCTGGATTGTTTGGAATATATTTGAATTTACTGGGTACAGAGGAATAACACCTGAGTCCTCAGGAATGGCAACGCATGGGGGGTATCATGGGCGAAACAGCATACTCTGTTATGTCCACGGTACTGCTCATGTCTATAGGCAACGGTTACCACTTTCTATCAGATGGACCGTCAGCTTGTTTGTCATTCTAAGTTGTATAAAAAAAAATGTACTTTATGAAATATATATTAATATGATTGCTGCACCCTTCCAGGGTTCATGTTGATTCCTTACCTTTAATAACTTAAGACATATATTGTTACAACATGAAATAGCAATAAATGATTTAATTTAATTTAATTGAATAAAACTTACACGTAGTGTAGTAGTGTAGTAGTGTAGTGTGTGTAGTGTTACGGCTCTGATAGGTGATCAAAGATTTCTATCCAGACTAGCCCAGGAAGCGATAGCGTGATCACCTGGACGCATTTGAAAGGGATTCCACCCTCATATCCTACAGCCTAAATGGTCGCGTACAACGCGGTTTCAAAGATGTTTCCACCCACGAGCACTTAGATTATGGATTGAGCTCCCTGCCAAGGTTTTCCCAAAAGACTACAGCATGGGGTTCTTCAAAAGGGGAGTAGAGTTTTCTTTAGGGTTAGCAACGCGCGCGTATTACCCCTGGTACTGCAGACGTTCACAGGCTACGGTAACCGCTTACCATCGGGTAGGCCGTATGCTTGTATGGAGAAAAAAATTACTGACCTGTCATAGTCATAGTCATCTCTCTCTGGATAATAATAATCGTCGTCGTAATAATCGTATCTGTGGTACGGCCGCCTCCTGGGGGGCCGCGGGGGCCGTGCGGTGGTTGTGGTCGTGGTGGTGGTGGTGGACGGAGGAGGAGGGGGCGCCTCCGACGCCGCTTTGTAGAGGGCCTCGTTCCTGTATAAAGAATATTACATTTTTTTTTGATGGGTGAAAATGGTATGGTAACCCCGCCCGCGCTAACGGGATACGCTGGCGGAGCACCAGTGAAGGGTGATAGATGAGAATGAAAACAGGCCAGTTAGCCCATCATGATGAATTCAATAGGAATTAACCATGATAGTTTCCAGGGAGAATCGCGAGGAGGTCGACCTGGTTGGGTATATTGCTAGCAATGGGATTTTCAGTCTCTATTACTAACAATTCCTTTCCCCCCAATAAAATATATTGCTATTGCCAAACTGTCGATTCGGGGGGAAATGGATTGTTAGCAATGGAGTCTGACAGCCCCATTGCTAGCAATATGCCTTATTAGGTCGAACTCCACGTGGTTCCCCCTGGAAACCATCGTGAACAATTCTTGTTGAATTCGTCACGATGGGCTAACTGACCTACTTCATTCTCACCTATCATCCTTCACTGGTTCCCCGCCGGTGTATACCGATAGCGCGGGTGGGGTTACCATTCCATTATCATCCATTAAAAAAAACCTCTGCCGTTTGACAAGGTCACACTGAATATAATAATACTATCTTGTCAGATTCGATTGACAGACGTCGGTGTCCGCCGGAGCCGTCCAACGTACACGGATACCGATAAATTCGACTTAGTCTATTATATTGTAATTTTATTTATATATACACCAGAGGGAGACTTTGTACAAAAGTCGATTGCTTGGGTACCTCTGTCCCATTTGTGTTTCAACCGTGAAGCAGTTGTGTTTGCATAGCTGTGTTTCGGTTTGAAGGGTGGGATATGGCGTGAATTTACTGGGTACAGAGGAATAACATCTGAGTCCTCAGGAATGGCAACGCATGGGGGGTATCGTGGGCGAAACAGTGTACTCTGTTATGTCCATGGTACTGCTCTTGTCTCAAGGCGACGGTTACCACTTTCCGTCAGGTGGGCCGTCAGCTTGTCTGCCATTCTACGTTGCATAAAAAAAAATATATTTGAAAACCAGCGCTACAATAGTCAAGATACATTGTGTGCGTAAGTATATAGAACACTGATAAAAACAACGAGTCAGCTAATTTGACAATTAGATGACGAAAAGTTGACACGTTTTTGAGGCTCGATGCTCTATCTATATAATCTAAGACATAAAAAAATTCTCACCTATTGTAATAGTTTGGTGAGTTCTTACAATCCACTTCAGAAACGAAGTGGCAGATGAACGTCTTCTGATCGAAGGCTGTGTAGTTGGCGCACAGGAAGTCGTACCTGGTGCCGAAGAGGCAGTGGTGGTATACCTGGAATAGTTAATATTAACACTAGATCGCTAATCAAAAGATATATTGCAAATTTATATTCGACTAGCGGCCCGTCCCGGCTTCGCACGGGTGGACATTTTTACAACATTTCAAAAAGTGATTATTGTGATATAACGATAATAGTTGGACATATAGTGTCGCGAAGTTTTTTGTAGTTATTGATATTTTCTTCAATATTGTAGAACATACTTTTGTTCTATCACCAATAGTTTCCGCAGCGCACGCGACCAAAGATATTTTATAGCATTTTTTTACACCTTGAATTACGTTACTAAAGTTTTAGTAAGGATGCCTAATCTTTTCTAGCAATAAATAACTCAGGGCAAATATTGCTTTCTAATGGTGAAAGAATTTTTTAAATCGGCAAAGTGGTTTTTGAGTAAATTGATTACAAACATTGTGTGTATGTAGTTATACATACACACAAAAATACGAATTTTTGCTCTTTATAATATTAGTGTAAATTACATTTATTTTGAAGTCGGCAAAATTCTACAATATGGCGTGCGTTGCCTGAACGGTTTCAAATAACGGAATAAAATGTATAGCAAAAATATTCATTACTTTTAGCTTTACAAACAAGTCCGCCACACCATGTATCTAAGCTTAAAATCTCAGCCAAAAATATGGGTTTTAAGTTAAAAGTAAAATAAATTTTACATGTTGTTCAGTTTAAAATCTTACGAGAATATTAGTAAAGTACTTTTACACACGCCTAAATACCAACCCTGGGGGGAAGGGATTGTTAGTAATGCGGACTATCAGTCCTATTACTAGCAATATGCCCCATAAGTCCGACCTCCACGTTTCTATAGAAAGCTATATAATCAGCGAGTAATATAGGCTAAATATTATTTTCGAAAATTCGATTCCTAGACAAACAAATCAAGACATACACACCTGACACTTATGGGGTACAGAAGCGTAGAAGCCATCGTGTAACCCATCGCATTTAAAGTCCATGGTCTCCGGTGGTGGAACGGCTTCATAAAACGGGTACCCGGATAGATTGTACCCGTTCAGTTCCCGGGGCAAGTTGGGGTCGTATATATAGTCATTTTGGGGTATGCCGGTGAGTTTGTTTGTTGTGTTTTGGGCCTCGCCGCCTTCCGCTGTTGCTTCGGTCTGGAATAAAAAAACATTGTTTACATAGATAGATAGAAAAAAAAAAAAACTTTAGACGTACACTCTCTTAAAGGAGTTACAGCCAGAATATTCTCGAAATAAAATTAATTACTTTACTTTTTACGTTTTTTTTTTTATACCACTGAGGTAATAAGTAAGCGGTTACTTTAGCCTACGAACGCCTGCAATACCAGGGACATTACATGCGCTTTGCCGAACCTGAAGAAACCACTTTACACCTTTCTTGAAGAACCCCATGCTGTAGTCTTTTGGAGAAATCTTGACAGAGAGCTTACTCCATAATCTGAGCGTAGCCGGTGATCGGTCGTCCCTCGAATTGGGGACCGGTAGACAGCAGAGGTCGCCAGTTCGAAGGCTTTCTTTACTTCTTTCTAATACTCCTCAAATATTGCGTCTAAACTGCGCCCACCATGTACCCTCTTGTACAGGCATTCCGCCACCCGTATCCAATAGCGAGGACGGGATGCCTTAAATACTGTACCGCAAACCATAAAAAAAAAACCTGAGCGTTCGTGGGAAGAAACATCTTTGAAACCGCGCTGTACGCGATCATCCAGAATCTAAGGTATGGTATGGTGAGTAAAGTAATAGATAAAGATCATATCTTGTAATTGTTTGTATCTATAATAAGTTTATTTTTGTAATATTTTGAAAAAAATAAGAAAGAGTATCTATCTAGTAATCGTAGGAGAGGACATAAGTAAATAAATATTACATAGCACCTTTCTTTCTTTCTTCTTTTGCTTATGCAACTTAAAATGGCAGACAAGCTGACGGCCCACCTGATGGTAAGTGATAGCCGACGCCTATAGACATGAGCAGTAGCATGGACATAACAGAGTATACTGTTTCGCCCATGATACCCCCCATGCGTTGCCATTCCTGAGGACTCAGGTGTTATTCCTCTGTACCCTGTAAATTCACTGCCATATCCCACCCTTTAAACCGAAACTGTTACATATTAACAGAGAGATATAAATACACAACTATTTGTAATTTAAATAAACAAAAGCGGAAAACACTTATGTAAATTCTTATATACGTAGTACGATCAGGAAATATAAGAATATTTTGTCATGTCTGTGTGTTGAGAGATCAAGGTCGTTTACTTTTACCACCTTGGCATATTGGAGCGGAATTCTCGAGTCCTTATGGGCGTTATAGTAAAAGAAAAATACTGTATGTATATACATTTACATAATAGTTGTAAAATGCGGCTTTACTCGTGTGGATCAGTACATAACGTATCCTATATGCCTATTCAGGATGTAACCTACTTGTGTACCAAATTTCGTTCAAATCCATTCAGCAGTTTTTGCGTGAAAGAGTAACAAACATAGATCCATCTCTTGTTACAATCTTTCGCATCTCCAATATTAAATAGGATTTTTTAAATATATTTATTACTATGTTCTTTTTTGTAGGTATCATTAACATATCAACTTTAGCAACTGTAGCTACTTTAGCAACTGTTACTACTTTGGCAATTGTTACTACATTGGCAACTGTTGTCACTTTAGCGACTGTTGCTACTACAACAAATTGTTGTCACTTTAGCAAATGTTGCTACTTTAGCAACTGATGTCACTATAGCAACTACTGTAACTTTCGTAATTGTTGTTACTTTACCAACTGTTGCTACTTTAGCAACTGTAGCTATTTAAGTAACTTTTGTACTTTAGCAACTGTTGTCACTTTACCAACTGTTGCTACTTTAGCAACTGTAGCTATTTAAGTAACTTTTGTACTTTAGCAACTGTTGTCACTTTAGCAACTGTTGCTACTTTAGCAATTGTAGCTATTTAAGTAACTTTTGTACTTTAGCAACTGTAGCTATTTAAGTAACTTTTGTACTTTAGCAACTGTTGTCACTTTAGCAATTCTTGCTTCTTTAGCAACTGTAGCTATTTTAGTATCTTTTGTACTTTAGCACGTATTGGCACTTTAGCAACTATTGTTACCTTAGCAACTTCTGTACGTTAACTTGGTTGCTAAAGTTTTTTTTTATAGAAAATACATACCTGTGTCTCATCTTGGGTTCCTTCCGGCTGCTCCTCCGGCGCTGCTGTGGTGCTGGTGGTCTTGGCGAATATCAGCGAGGTCGCTCTCACCGCCGACGCCGTTGGTAGCTCAGTTGCTAATACGATAAGTGTTATACCTGAAAATATATATTAATATATAAATTAATATTTGTATATATGTTTTGTAAATGTATTTAAAGTATATGTTAAGTATTTATTTTATCCTGTGTGGTCCCGGCATAGAATAGGCCACATCTTTCTTCCACGTGGCCGTCGTAAGAGGTAACTAAGGAGGGCGAGGGATGGGCAGCAGCGTCCCTCTTAAAACAACTGTAAAACATAACTACGGTAGTCAGTGCGCCTGCCAAGCTTGGCAACTATTGGCAGAAACTCCCCGGAGGGGGGGGGGTATATTTAGCAGTGGACATTTAAAAAGCTGATAAAATGATGAAATATAGTACCGTACCATACCAGCTGTTAACTGTCCACCGCTGAACATAGGCCTCCCCTATAAGAGGCTTTTTCATGGATGATAATGGAATGGTAACCCCGCCTGCGCTAACGGTATACGCTGGCATGGCACCAGTGAGGGATGATAGGTGAGGATGAAAAGGCAGGTCAGTTAGCCACTCGTGACGAATTCCACAAAAATCAACCACGACGATAACCAGGAATAACCGCGTGGAGGTCGACCTGATAAGTTATATTGCTAGCAATGGGCCTGTTAGACCTTATGACTAACAATTCCTTACCTCCTATTGTGTTAAAAAATCATTATTTTACACTTTACATTGGACATATTAGATTTATATATATATATATATATATATATATATATATATATATATATATATATATATATATATATATATATAATATACAATGGCGAATTTATCCCATAGAAGGATCTTTTACAGTCAACATTTGAGAAGCTGAAAGAAAACTGTAGAATATTCAAGTAAAAACCATGCAGTTAAAGATAAACTCAGTAATAACACACAAGTTAAAATTTTACATATAATACAATAATTTAAAATTCTATATTCTTATGTTATGGAATGAGCTCCCTGCCGAGGTTTTCCCAACAGACTACAGCATGGGGTTCTTCAAAAGGGGGGTAAAGAGGTTTCTTCAGGGTCGGCAACGCGCGCGTAATACCTCTGGTATTGCAGGCGTTCATAGGCTACGGTAACCGCTTACCATCAGGTGGGCCGTGTGCTTGTTTGCCACCTTAGTAGTATAAAAATAAAAAAAATCTAAATTCTAAAATAAAAACGATTCCCTTGTAGATAAATGCAATAAATTTTCTTAATATTATGCTTTTTATATTTTATTTTATTTTATTTAACTCTTTACTGTATACACCAGTTATAAGAATATGACAAAGGTAATTAAATGTACAAAGGCGAGCTTAACTCTAATAGAGTTTGTTAAGGTACAAATTAGGTGTAGCGACTAAGGATATAGTAAGAAAGAAGTTGTACACGGCCATAGACCTACAGCTCTATTAAATAGAAAAATAAAATAAAAACACTTGTGTCTTGTAAAATATGAAATAACATTATTGGTCTCTAGTAAAACTCCATATCCATCAGATATCTATTGCATTCAGTCACTAACCTTGCTTGCAGAAAGATTCTATTTATCTCGCAGTTGAAAGACAGAAGGCAACTAATGAACAGCAATCGACAATAACATTTAATCAGTATTTAATATTTTACAATAGATAGGATTTTTTGGGGGGAAAGAGATTGTTAGTAATGGAGACTGAGAATCCTATTGCTAGCAATATACCCAACCAGGTCGAGCTCCCCGCGGTTCCCCCTGGAAACTATCATGATTAATTCCTGATGAATTCATCATGATGGGCTAACTGGCCTGTTTTCATTCTCATCTATCACCCTTCACTGGTGCCCCGCCAGCGTATCCCGTTAGCGCAGGCGGGGTCACCATACCATTTTCACCCATCAAAAAAAAAATAGATAAGATTTGTAAAGACAGAAAGATAGATGTCAGTTAAAACTAAAAACTCAAACGTCACAAAGTTTCTAAATGATGCAAACGAAAAAGAGTTTTAATATTATATTGACGTATAAATTGTTGGCACGGCTAAAAGGAGGTAGCGGAACGAATCGCTACGAATACCTAGTGTATTAATAATTTTGTTGGAGAAATCAGTTCAGGGTACAATAGGACTGATATACCTGAAGAAGGTAAAAGCCCTTAAAATATTAAAAAAAAAAAAAGAACTCTTTAGTAAAATTTGAAAATAGAAAAAGAAAAATATTATTGCCTAGTAACCTTACCAACAAGTATGGTTTTCTAAAAATTGACTTTTATACCTGAAAGAAGGTAAAAGCCCTTAAAATAATAACAATAAAAAAAAAATATTGACTTTTGTCCAAAATTGTCTTTACAAATTAAATAATATATTAATATAATAAAGCGATATAGTGTTTTATATATTTAGTGTGTGTTGTGTTATAAATAAACTGTCCGTTACTTGAACTATAAAAGAGACAAAATCTATTGAACGCATGAAGGAAGGGAAAAAAGGAGATTGTTAGTTTATGTATTATTTTTTTTTATTTGTGCTTTTTTATTTTTATTCTTTTATCTCTTTTGCTGTGTATTATGTGTATGTATTTTTTTTGTTTCTTGTAATTTGTGTGCTGTAAGTAATGTAAATACATTATCTATCTATCTATCTATTGTGATATATTAGTGCTTTTTTTTTCTCTTTCAAGCTGGTCATATTTCCATGTATATCTACTTCCAACAAGGTAGGTATTTAACTGCTTTTTTATTTATTTTTTTACAACACAGGGGGCAAACGAGCATGCGGCTCACCTGATGGTAAGTGACTGCCGCCACCCATGGTCACTCACAACACCTACGGCATTGCAGGTGTGCTGGCGGCCTTTTAAAAAGGTATATGCTCTTTTCTTGAAGGTTATGTTGTCGTATCGGTTCGGAAATACTGCTGCTGGAAGCTACTCTAACAGAGTTCTCTTCCAGCAACACCCAAAGTGGAAAGGAGCATCAACGTCAGCGGGTAGAGCGGTGAACAATATTGTGACAATTTTTAAGCAGACAAAATTAAATTAATTACATTATATGTAATCGTACTAATACACACATACATATACGTAAATATATACCTACATCTATGCATATACTTGCACACACATACACATATACATATAATGTACTTACATATGGGGGGAAAGGGATTGTTAGTAATAGAGACCGAGAATCCCATTGCTAGCAATATACCCAACCAGGTCGACCTCCTCGCAATTCTCCCTGGAAACTATCACGGTTAATTCCTGATGAATTCATCATGATGGGCTAATTGGCCTGTTTTCATTCTCATCTATCACAGGTGGGCCGTCAGCTTGTTTGCCATTTTAAGTTGTATAAAAAAAAATGCTATACACCTTGCACAAATGAAATGAAATGAAATAAAAAGTAACTGAATACACTTATTTACATATGTAAATAATAATAAACTATGTTTTTTTATAATAACTTTATTTACTTAAACTAAATTAGCCTGTAGTACAATATAACTATGACCCCACAAGGAAAAGCCTGTCTCGTGCAAGTCAAAGCTAGAAATTTGACAGTTATAGTGCGGCGAACAGGGTTAAATTAAATATGTACATACTACCTACATATATATAACGTAAAATATATATTTAGAAACAGAAATATACTTTGACATTGGTATTTATTTATTAAAAGATGACTAATGTCAGATTATCCTCTTCATGCACTTTGATATTTGGCAAAAAGCCAGAAGGCCTTCTGAGAAATGCCAACAAAATATAAAAGGGGGAAAAAACGTCCACTGATTTGTTTATACCTACAGGTCTTTCAAGTAATATCTGTAATAGTGCATTACTGCAGCGGCCAGCAACTGAGGCATTGATGGACGAACGTGCAAATGTGGACCGAGCCGTAGCCGAGGCACACATACGTGAGTCCATCAATGCCTAGTTGTGGCCAAGGCTTGTATAGTACTTTTCTCAAACAATGCGCAAAAATCAAAAACACAATTTTACTTTTTAAGTTCAATGACGAATAACGAACAATAATATTTTTTTTAAGAGAAAAAGTGCATTAATGATTTGTCTCTTGACACAGTAATAGTAAGTAATATCAATTATTCAATGGACGTGTGGTCCCAGCATAGAATGGACCACCCCTTTCTATCCCGTGTGTGTCGTAAGAAGCGATAATATATATACTCGTATATAGGCTGGCCTATATTTTAATCAACGCATTTCCATAGCTATTCAGCGTGGAAATGCACCAAGTCTCCTAGGTACCCTACCAGTTGGCAGTGATCTCAAAGAATATATATATATATATATATATATATATATATATATATATATATATATATATATATATATATATATATATATATATATATATATATTATGTATAGTATGGCTGACGCAATGGCGAAGCACCAGTGAGGGATAATAGGTGACGATGAAAGCAGGTTACGTTACTAAAGTTTTAGTAAGGATCCCAAATCTTTTCTAGCAATAAATATAGCCTATGTTACTCAGGGTGAATGTAGCTTTCTAATGGTGAGAGAATTTTTGAAATCGGCAAAGTAGTTTTTGAGTTTATTCACTACAAACATACATATACACGAAAGTACAAATCTTTCCTCTTTATAATATTAGTGTAGATGTAAATATTCCACATTTTTCGTTTTAGAAATTTCAAAGATAAGGGAGGGGGGGAGGGAATGATTTTCTCACATTTTCGATCATAACTAAAAATCAGTTTTAAAATATACAAGTGAAGCCCTTTCATATAATATTCTACTTACGATTGATAGGTCAATTTTGAAATTTCGAGTATCCATTTTGGACCCTCTAGGAAAGAAAATAAAAAAAAACAATTATTTCATTGAAATATATGCGGGCCAATGATATGTAAAACTATTCCAAATTTCCAATAGCATTAGCATATACCATCATACTGAGGTATATTACTGTGACAAACAGACGGACGGACAAAGTCGCACCATAAAGGTTTCTTTGTACCTGTTTAATATGGAACCCTAACAATTCATGCTATTAATCTTTATTACTAACCCCCCCCCCCCTTATCTAAATAATTTACCTAACTGTATTTTGGCGTGAATTTACTGGGTACAGAGGAATAACACCTGAGTCCTCAGGAATGGCAACGCACGGGGGGTATCATGGGTGAAACAGTATACTCTGTTATGTCCATGGTACTGCTCACGTCTATAGGCGACGGTTACCACTTTCCATCAGGTGGGCCGTCAGCTTGTTTGCCATTCTAAGTTGTATAAAAAAAATTTAGATTCAAATTTAAATATTTAATTCGTATTTCTTAATAATACTAGCTGACTCGGCAAACGTTGTTTTACCATATACATTATTTCGAGAACTATACATGAAAATGTATCCTACTACAATTATTATATTCGATCGCCATCTTGCAACCCTATTGCGGCATATAAAAATCACGATTAAAAAACAGGGGTTGATCGTGAAAGCGTGAAAATTTGAATTTGTATGTATTTTTCAATGCTAAATCATAATAAAATAAAAATAAATACCATTTACAAAAAAAAAAAAAAATATTTGGGAGTAGGTCACCCTTATCTTTGAGGGGTATGAAAAATAAATGTTGGCCGATTCTCAGACCTACCCGATATGCACACAAAATTTCATAAAAATCGGTAAAGCTGTTTCGGAGGAGTTTGGTAACAAACACCGCGACACGAGAATTTTATATATTAGAGATAAACACATACATACGTGCATAGATTAATTCTAATATCAACCAATTTGACCTTAGTTTTTATAAGGTTAAAGGTTTTTATATATATATAAAAAAAAACATTAGAATAACAAATAGTGGAAAATTTTAACGTTTATCCTTATATATATAAATATAAAAACTATGTTCATTTGGTGATTACCTAATCAGTGACAACATCGTCAATAAATAAAGAAAAAAACAAAAAAAAAATACGAACTCTATGGTTCGGGGGGAAAGAGATTGTTAGTAATAGAGACTTAGAATCCCATTGCTAGCAATATTTGACATGTGACCATGATTTGACAGTGACATTTCTTTCTTTTTTATTGGTGACAAGTGTCTGACATTTTTGATGTATTTTTTTTTTATATAACATTTCGAACTTTAATGACTCATTTAACATTTATTCTTTTTAAGTTTTAACATTTGCATGGCTAATTATGGCGAAATATGAGAACTTATACTTATTGTAACATCTATACACTTACCATGTTTCTTGTAAATAAATAAATAAAATAAAATTAAATATACCCAACCAGGTCGACCTTCTCTCGGTTCCCCTTGGATACTATCATGGTTAATTCCTGATGAATTCATTACGATGGTCTAACTGGCTTGTTTTCATTCTCATCGATCACCCTTCACTGGTGCTCCGCCAGCGTATCCCGTTAGCGCAGGCGGGGTTACCATACCATTTTCACTCATCAAAAAAAAAAGAACTCTATGGTTCGTTGAGTGAATTATACGTCAACAGTTTTTTTTTCTATTATTATTTCAGCCATTAACTGTACTCCACTAGACGTAAGCTTTCCCCATAAGGGGAATTTTGCCAGTAGTTGCCACGCTTGGCAGGCGGGTTGGCAACCGCAGTTAGGCTTTAGAGATGTTTCAAAAGGGACGCTGCTGCCCATTCCTTGCCCTGTCATGTCAATAGAAAAACAGATTTTTTTTAACCTCCATCGAGTAATTTTGCAAATACTAAAGGTTGACTGGTGAAAGTCTATAGCGGTGTTTCCCAACGTGGGGCCCACGCCCCGCAGGAGGGCAATTTGATAGTTAAGTGGGGCAATAGAAAAATGGACTCGAAGCGATTTTAACCCTCTTGCTCCGGGCCATTTAAATGCAATACTACGAAAACATATCGGTGCCAAATTTAACAAAAAAAGTGAATTTAAAAAAACGCTGTAAATATTTATTAGGTATAATTTCATTTGACGTTACCAAAATATCAACTGGGCGATTAGAGTCGTCAAGTAAACTTTGTCGGGAAAAATTATGTATGGGGGCATAAAAATTTTAGAAATGTTCAAGTATGCCCCACTTGCCACAAAATATGCCACAAAAAAGGTTGGGAAACACAGCTCTATAATATTAAGTCCGCCTTTTGTACAACATTTTATTGGTGAATAAAGTTTAAAGAAATAAAGTAAGAGGTGATCCCGACCCCGTACTGGCAAATTCAGTTTAGGCCGCTCCTCCACTAGATGGAGTGACGACTTCAAATGCATTGTAGGCGGTCAATGAACGCAGGTGATTCAGGATTGTCCCTTATACCTGTCTATGGGGTATTCTATATTCAGCAATGGTCAATAATGGCTGAAATGATGATGATGATGATTAATATAAATGTGTAAGTTTGTTTTTTTATACAACTTAAAATGGCAAACAAGCTGACGGCCCACCTGATGGAAAGTGGTAACCGTCGCCTATAGACATGAGCAGTACCGTGGACATAACAGAGTATACTGTTTCGCCCAAGATACCCCCCATGCGTTGCCATTCCTGAGGACTCAGGTGTTATTCCCCTGTACCCTGTAAATTCACGCCATATCCCACCCTTCAAACCGAAACGCAGCCATGCAAACACAGCTGCTTCACGGTTGAAACACGAATGAGGCAGAGGTGCCCAAGCAATCGACTTTTATACAAAGTCTCCCTCTTGTTTATTAGTACATAGCGTTTTAACAATGGTTTGGAATTTTTTTTTTTACATAAATCTATACTTTCTTTGATAAATGTAAATGTTTGTAACGATTGATGGATGTTTGTTACTCTTTCATACAAAAACTACTAAATGGATTTAAATAAAACTTAGTACACGGGCAGGTTACATCCTAACTTAGTATATAGGATACTTTATGTACTGGTTGAGGAGGGGGGGGGGGTGGAACCGAGGAATATAGCTATTTAATAATAATACATTCAAATTTACAATAGGTCAATTTGAAATAGACGGAGATGCATATAATTTTGCGTGATAAGTCAAGGACAAATAAAATGTCACAGTTTTATAATGTTTGAAAGGAAACTACGTAATATATAGATCGCTCTTAGCGATAAGGTCGCCCATTGTTTTCTCATTGTGATTATTTCTTGTAATTGTTTATATTTATAATAAGTTTACTATTGTAATCTTTTGGAGGAAACAATAAAGAGTATCTATCTATATATATCAACACACACACACATATATATATATATATATATATATATATATATATATATATATATATATATATATATATATATCTCAAACTATTTTGTAAACCGATTTACGTGGACAACGGCACTAGAAGACAGCTAGTTATGATTAAAAATAATGTGTAAATACTTACAAAACAAACTGAGCCCCAGCCACCTTCGCCGGGATCGCTTCATGGTACCAACGCGACCTGAAACAATTTACAGACAACATGAAATACATTGCATGTGCTCCCGGCATGGAATAGGCCACCCCTTCCTTTCCCGTGGGTGTCGTAGGTGGCGACCAAGGGAGGGCGAGGGATGGCCAGCAGCGTCCTTCTTAAAACATCTCCAAAGCCTAACTGCGGACCCTATTGCTAACAATATACCCAACCAAGGAGACCTCCCCATGGTCCCCCCTGGAAACCATCATGCTGAATTCCAAGTGTAATCATCACGATGGACTAACTGACCTGTCTTTTCATCCTCACTTATCATCCTTCAATGGTGCCCCGCCAGTGTAAACCGATAACGCAGGCGAGGTTACCATTCCATTATCATTTATTAAAAAAAAGCCTAACTGCGGTTGTCAATCCACCTGTCAAGCGTGGCAACGTGGCAATTTTTTATTTGAAAGGCCATATTTACAGAGTCGTTACATTGAAATTTTCTCAAAATCGATTGAATAATTTAATTTTTAAACTAAAACAACTGGTTTTTGCCACTACTGTACAAAAGTCGATTGCTTGGGTACCTCTGTCCCATTCATGTTTCAACCGTGAAGCAGTTGTGATTGCATGGCTGTGTTTCGGTTTGAAGGGTGGGATATGGCAGTGAATTTACTGGGTACAGAGGAATAACACCTGAGTCCTCAGGAATGGCAACGCATGGGGGGTATCATTGGCGAAACAGTATACTCTGTTACGTCCATGGTACTGCTCATGTCTATAGGCGACCGTTACCACTTTCCATCAGGTGGGCCGTCAGCTTGTTTGCCATTCATTTGAGTTGTATAAAAAAAAAGTTTTTATTTGCGGAACACAATCTTAATTATTGTAGTGTCTATTGCGAGACTTGGCAGTTTTTTTTTTTATTTTGTGTTTTTTTAATAGGATTGATTCTATTGATAAATTTATTTGACATTTGTCAAATATAAAATCAAATTATCTCTTTTTTTTTATATTTTTTTATTTTTTATATTTTTCAAATAGACTTGTTTACAAGCAATTTTAAAACGTGTTTTTTTCTTTTTCAAATCTACTGCACCGTTCGGAAAGTTGCTGTCTGTTGTGTATGCTTTATTGTCTATGGGGACAGCATATTTATTCTTATGGTATAGATATTTTTAAATATTATTTTATTTATTTACTCTTGATTGCAGCACTTAAAGAATAATACAAATATATATATATACACATATGAAGTACAGAAGGCGGTCTTATCGCTAAAGCAATCTCTTTAAGACAATTTTAAGGTAGAGGAGAAAAAAAAGACAGTAGCTATATATATATATATATATATATATATATATATATATATATATGTTATGCTTTATATACAAACCCTGTAGACACTTTCCTTTCCTTTTAAAGTCTCAAGGTTGACTAAAAGATGGTTTACTTAAAGGAAATACAGCTACTTGAAAAACCTCAACAAAATTTGGCTTTTTTTTATCCCTTAATTCTTTCCACTAGTGTATATAAAATACATAACGTACATTTAGGCATATATATATATATATATATATATATATATATATATATATATATATATATATAATTATATAATACACAATAACGAGACAAAGTGTGAAAGAACTAAAACGGGGAAAAAAATATATAATGACATGTTATATAAATTATATAATATAAATGCATTCAAAGACTGACGTTGACCGTACAAATATAGTATTTGTATATTTTTTTTAACAATGCTAGGAAATGATTGCTGTTTCATTGAATTAGAGGCCTATTGTTTGTCTGTATGTACATGTAATCTCACCGTAAGGTTTGTTGTAAGGGCTGTTTCATATTGAGCGCTTGACACGACACGGCACGACACGACACGACTTTATTGAAAGAGATTAAGATAAAAACATAAAACATCGCAAAAGTAAAAGTCAACTTATAATCTTCGCAAAACTATGGGTTTTGTAAATAAAATAATATTAAGTAACTGAGATAAGTGCAGAATGGTGATGGCAGGTGATGATGATGATGAAAAATAATGTTCATTTAAGTAAACTTCAATTTTAAGAATTTTTTATTAACCAAGTAATTTGTTATGATTCTATTGTTCATTCGAAATGCAATTTCAGCTGAGAACGGGCAAGAAACTCGGCTATTACTCAGTTTTTTTTAAACAAAAATTGATTCAGAATTGTTTAAACAAAGAATTTTTCTTTTGGAAATTACATCCAAAATTAGTTTCTATTCTCACATATTCCATTCATAAAACAATTGTAATTAATTGAGAACTTATTTATTTATTCATTAGTACATATATATGTATGTACATGGCGGACTTAATGCTAAAAGCATTCTCTCCCAGTCAACCGTAGGGAAGTGTCAGAATACACGAATGCGGTACTAGTAATTATTGATATACATACGTACTAAAATTACATATATAAACGAATAAATATATATGAATAACAAATATACTTACACATATATGACATATACTATACATACATACATACATATCTGTCACGCCTGTCTCCCATTAGGGTAGGCAGAAACAATGGAACGCCAAATGCTTCGATTCAAACAAACCTCTTTCGCTTCTTCCACATTCATCAATCTTGTCATACACGCTCGTCGGTTACGGGTACTTTTAATTTGGCCCTTCTTCAGCACGTCGCCTATTTGGTCGACATACGTCCGTCTAGGGCGAGCCCTAGCGACATCTCCATTCATTCTCGCTCGATAAATCTCTTTCGTAATTCTTCTTTCATCCATCCTCTCCAAATGACCAAACCAACGCAACATTCCTTTTTCGATTTTTGTCACTACATCGTCTTTCAGTCCACACTTCTCTCTAATCACACTGTTTCTTACTCTATCTTTTAAAGTAATACCACATATACTATATTATACACGAAATTGAGAATAATATAAAGTACTTCACAGTTTTGGAAGTAGCTAAATTATTTCCACCGTATTTTCTACTGTACATCGCCATCTAGCGGTAACAGTCTCTCGATGACGTCTATTGCATATAATTGATTATTTATTTTAACTTCTGTTTAGCACTACTACTGCCCACTCATTACTTCCTATGCCACTTAACTTATTGTTGTTACTGTAAGTTTTACTGTAATAAATAATATATATATATATATATATATATATATATATATATATATATATATATATGTAATATATATATATATATATATATATATATATATATATATATATATATATAGCTGACCCCGTAAACGTTGTTTTACCACTTATTGCGAAATATAAAAATCGCGATTAACAAACAAACAGTGAAAATTTGAGGTTGTATATATTTTTCAATGCTAAATTATAATAAAATAAAAATGGAAAAATTTGTCAAAAAAATATTTTTTTTGAGGTGGGTCACCCTTATCATTGAGGGGTATGAAAAATAGACGTTGGCCGATTCTCGGACCTACCCAATATGCACACAAAATTTGATAAAAATCGATAAAGCCGTTTCGGAGGAGTTTGGTAACAAACACCGCGACACGAGAATTTTATATATAAGATATAATAATTTCAATTTACAATTACTTCGTATACCTTCCAGTCGATGTACAAAGGCCCTAATGTGTATGTTCAAAGAATAGCTAATTAAGTACTTATAGTGGAGCCGATGTAAGAATAAACAGTTTGGCCCGTTTACCCTTCTTAGTGTAATGATATGGACGCCGATTGTAAACGAAGACCCGGATTCGACACCCGGACGGGTCAATTTAGAAAATTAACACATACATATGTTTTTAACCGACTTCCAATTCGATTGTATTAAGTTTAGAAGGTAACATAACTTTGTCGTACATAAACCGATTTTTAATATTTTTTTTTTTGTTTATCCGAAATGATATATTTTCAGAACGGTCGTATAGAGTAGAGATTTCATCAAAATCGGTACAGTAGTTTAGTTTTGAAATAAAAATAACTTGGTTTTGCTTGTAGACTGTTTCTATATCTAGTAACTATTGACTGATTCGATTTGATTAAATATTACATATCGAGTAATGGGTTATTTTTTTTTTATGGGTGGAAATGGTATGGTAACCCCGCCCGCGCTAACGGGATACGCTGGCGGAGCACCAGTGAAGAGCGATAGATGAGAATGAAAACAGGCCAGTTAGCCCATCGTGATGAATTCATCAGGCATTAACCATGATAGTTTCCAGGGAGAACTGCGAGGAGGTCGACCTGGTTGGGTATATTGCTAGCAATGGGATTCTTAGTTTCCAATGCTAACAATCCCTTTCCCCCCCAGTAATGGGTTATGGAATGAGCTACCTGTCGAGGTTTTTCCAAGAGACTGCAGCATGGGGTTCTTCAAAAAAGGGATAAAGAGGTATCTTCAGGGTTGTCAACGCGCGCGTAATGCCGTTGGTATTGCAGGCGTTAATAGGCTACGGTAACCGCTTATCATCAGGTGGGCTGTATGCTTTACCACCTCAGTGGTATAAAAGAATATTAGGGAATATTAGGGTTCCGTTTGCAGCTTTCCAAACGTTAAACTATAGTATCCTGATTGATTTGTATGTAGCCATAAATTTGCTTTAAAAACCGGTCATAAAGCGCTTGTGTGGTAGTACGTTTATAACAGTATAGGTAGGTCGTTCACCTTGCGCGTGCGCCGTCCTTGCGATCGCTTACTTTTACCATTATTGTTTTGAATTATTTATGTATGTTTGTATGTATGTATCTATGTGCAGTCTATTTTAAAGGGGAAGGGTTTGTTAGTAATGCGGACTACCAGTCGCGTTGCTAGCAATATACCCTGTCAGGTCGACCTCCACGTGGTCTCCACTGGAAACCATCGTGTTGAATTCTAGATGTATTCATCACGGTGGGCTAACTGGCCTGCCTTTTCAGTCTCACCGGTTATCCCACACTGGTGCCCCACCAGGGTAATCCATTCCATATAGGGTTACCATTCCATTGTCATCCATTTAAAAAAGTCTCTTTAAAAGTCTTTTTCAGTTACAATTCAAGATTTTTTTCCAAAAATAAACACCGGGATTCAATTGTAGTAATTACTAATTATTTTAATTAAAAAACTAAATTATTCAATTGATTTTTTAATCTAGTTTAAACGGAAAATTGTTGCTTTAGCCGTTAACCACCTGAACATACCAGAGGGAGACTTTGTACAAAAGTCGTTTGCTTGGCCACCTCTGTCCTATTCGTGTTTCTACCGTGAAGAAGTTGTGTTTGCATGGCTGTGTTTCGCTTTGACGGGTGGGATATGACAGTGAATTTACAGGGTACAGAGGAATAATAACTGAGTCCTTAGGAATAGAAAGGAAGGAGGGGTATCATGGGCGAAACAATATATTCTGTTATGTCCACGGTACTGCACATGTCTATAGGCGACGGTTACCATTTTCCATGAGGTGGGCCGTCAGCTTGTTTGCCATTCTAAGTTGTAAAACAAATTGTAATTTCATATATATATATATATATATATATATATATATATATATATATATATATATATATATATATATATATATATATATATATATATATATATATGTTACTATTGTGTACATTTATTTAAATATTTGCCTTAACTAGATGTATTCTTACAAATCACTGATTATTTGATTAACAGTGGTGGTCAATCTTCGAGTGTTGGCAGTCACACACGTACTAATGGTAGCGGAATTTTTTTTTCCTTTCCTAGACTGCTAATTGGCAATCTGTTCCTTATAGAACAATAATCCAATCTGCTGTCCGGATGTCAGGTTTAAATCTTGTTAATATATATTATGAGGCCAATCCATTAACCAGCTCTCAGTCTCTGTCTATAAATCTTTCTACCAGTCCTTGGATGCTGTGTCTTTTTAATCGAGAGAAACGAATGCTTCCCGATCCCTGTAATCGAGCGGCCAATTCATTTCTACGGCGTGTTCAATCTGGACTGATAGTTTACAGTTTGATGTCCCATATACATAAATTACTTATATATTGTGATATATTAAGCAAGGTAGCGGAATTAAACGAAATAATTCTAATTAAATTACCCCTCACTAAAACATTTTAATATTTCAATACCAAACTTTAATCTGGCATAATCGAAATGACCATACGTTTTACAAGATCGCGCGTCACATACCAAACACACAATGCGTGATGCGTCGCTGGAATCGAACCCGCTCCGGTCCGCTGCCCACTTTCACTGCTGCGCATTCTGCTGTTTGTTACTGAATGGACAAGTGTAAATCGATTGGTGCTATTTCTGTGATAGTGTTATTTTTATTAAGTCAACCGTTAACTGTCCACTGCTGGACGTAGGCCTCCCTCTATGCGGGGTAGGGGTTTGCCAGTAGTTGCCACGCTTGGCAGGCGGGTTGGTAACCATTGTTAGGCGTTAATGATGTTTTAAAAGGGACACTGTTGCCAATCCATTGATCATTAAGCTCCCTTAGTCGCCTCTTACGACAGCCACTTGAAGGGGTGGTTAATTCTATGCCGGGACTAGATGACAAATTTTGGGCAAGAATTGTCAAAATTTCTCAAAAATCAACAGAGACAATGTTTTTTTTTTCTCGTAATATTAATTATTAACATGTATTCACATTAATATTCACGCACCTGCTTTGGGAGACTTTGTACAAAAGTCAATTACTTGGGTACCTCTGACCCATTCGTGTTTCAACCGTGAAGCAGTTGTGTTTGCATGGCTGTGTTTCGGTTTGAAGGGTGGGATATGGCGTGAATTTACTGGGTACAGAGGAATAACACCTGAGTCCTCAGGAATGGCAACGCATGGGGGTATCATGGGCGAAACAGTATACTCTGTTATGTCCATGGTACTGCTCATGTCTATAGGCGACGGTTACCACTTTCCATGAGGTGGGCCGTTTGCTTCTTTGCCATTCTAAGTTGTGTAAAAAAAAACCTGCATCGACAGAGGCTTATGTCCAGCAGTGGACGAATAATGATTCCCATGTTTTTTAATAAACTGTAGTTATTTCAGAGCCTTTAGTTCTGTAATAATTACTGACTCGTTGTTTTTATCAGTGTTCTATATACTTACGCACACAATGTATCTTGACGTATCTATATTTAATTATTTAATAAATAAAATGAGTGTTTACGTATTGAAAAATATGCAGAAATTATAAGACAAAATAAATATAGAAGTTATAAAGGAATCACTCGTAACTATTTACGAAAAATTGTATGAGAAAGTTGAACCGTTTTTCTCGAAGCATTTGTATGGGGACACTCTATATCAGACTTGGGCAAATGGCGGCTCGCTGGCCGAATCCGGCCCGCGGTAGAATTTTGTCTGGCCCCTGAAGCATTGTATTTATTATTATTAGAAACATAAATGTTAGTGTTTGTCTAACATAAATTGGTGCATACAAAATATTTAGATAAAATATTAAGCGATACTTATACACATTATCAGGGCCGGTGGGAGCCAAAATTTTCTCCCGGACACACCGCTCTTTTCAACGCTTAATAAATATTTTGATTAAAAAATGTTGGTTTTAAAATTCATTAATTGACATCCTTAGCAAAAATTAAACTTAAAATTTGAAGAAAAAAAAAACTGTCTGGCCCGGGGTCAAATTTTCATCTGCAATGTGGCCCGACTATCAAAATATTTGCTCTAAATAATCTAAGATATAACTACTAGTATAGCATTACGACATGTATCTTTTTTTATCTTTTTTTACTGTGCATTTCTGTCTGTCGCTGTTTGTGTGCTGTAAGTAACGCAAATAAATTATTTATCTATCTATCTATCTATTATATTATCTGTGGTATAACATAAGGGTTCCTTCTTGCTTTTATGGTACAGAACTCAAAAAAGAGATACCCTGCCATGTACATTTGTTTACATATTTTGAAATTAGGTTAAGTTTTATAAGAAACTGCCGTTAATAATTGATATGCATTGACACCATTTTGCTTTATACGGTTTAAGTAACACATTACCTCTCTTTTTGGTAAGTAGGGTGACTGCCTACTTACCCACTTGTTAGTGTAGTGTGTAAAGAGTGTCATATGCATTGTAACCTTGACTGGACTGAAGATATAAGAGGCAATATGTACTAAATAAAAATTAACTTGTACTTGTAACTTTGACCGGGATATTTTTATTGACCGGGAAAAGAGTAGCCTATATATATATATATATGTAGCAATATATAGGCTAGTCACATAGCTTGAAGAATCGACAAAAGATTTTTTTTTATACAACTTAGAATGGCAAATAAACTGACGGCCCACGGTAACGGCTGACGGTAAAATATGTATTAATTTAGTCAGATATAAAATAACTCTACCACTCTTTGGAATCAACTTCTAGCAGCGGTATTTCCGAACTGATACGACAACATAACCTTCAAGAAAAGAGCATATTCCTTTTTAAAAGGCCGGCAGCACACCTGCAATGCTTCTGGTGTTGTGGGTGATCATGGGTGGCGGTAGTCACTTACCATTAGGTGAGCCGCATGCTCGTTTGCCCACTGTGTTGTAAAAAAAAAATATATATATATATATATATATATATATATATATATATATATATATATATATATATATATATATATATATATATATATATATATATATATATATATATATATGTGTGTGTGTAGCAATATACGAGTAGAGGCTAGTCACATAGCTTGAAGAATCGACAAAAGATTTTTTTTTTATACAACTTAGAATGGCAAACAAACTGACGGCCCACCTGATGGAAAGTGGTAACCGTCGCCTATAGACACGAGCAATACCATAGACATTATAGTCAGAGAGTGTATACTATTTCTCCCATGATACCTCCCATGCGTTGCCATTCCTGAGGACTCAGGTGTTATTCCTCTGTACCCAGTAAATTCACGCCATATCCCACCCTTCAAACCGAAACACAGCCATAGAAACACAACTGCTTCACGGTTGAAACACGAATGGTATAGAGGTGTCTAAGCAAATGACTTTGTTTAAAGTCTTTTGTTTTTTTTATTTTTAATAACACAATTAACATGGAAAGGTTTTGCTGGAAGCAATCTCTTATTAGAGATAAGCTCGCCTTTGTACATTATGTTTATAATGAATTGTAATTAACAGTATGTTTTGTGTACAATAAAGAATAACGAATAAAGTCTCCCTCTGGTGAGTTCGTCGTGTCGTATCAAATGTACCAATATTTTCTCCCTTCTGACCTCAATAGTTTATAAACATTTGTTTCTTTTCCTTAACCCTTAGTAATATCACTAGTTTTTATTAATTTAATTTTAAACTTTCCCGTTATTTACACATATTTTAAATCATATCATTTTCAGTCCAGCCGTGACCACGACGCGGTGCAATCCACGTCGAAACGTCGGCAGTAAAGAAGCAGGTATCATCGTCGTCATCATCTCAGCCATTATCAGTCCACTGCTGGACATAGGCCTCCCCCATAGACTGCCATAAAGAACGGTCCTGAGCCACCTGCATCCACTGACTCCCTGCAAGAAGCAGGTATGTAGGTAGTATTTACCTGTAAAAGCTTTTACATCGCGATAAGTTCCGATTGTGTATTTAAAATATGTATTAATTTAGTCAGATATAAAATAACTCTACCACTCTTTGGAATCAACTTCCAGCAGCAGTATTTCCGAACCGATACGACATCATAACCTTCAAGAAAAGAGCATATTCCTTTTTGAAAGGCCGGCAGCACACCTGCAATGCCGCTGGTGTTGCGGGTGATCTAATCGGCGGTAGTCACTTACCATCAGGTGAGCCGCACGCTCGTTTGCCCACTGTGTTGTAAAAAAACTGTTTTTTTTTGGTGGAGCAAAATATTTGCTATTATTTTTTGATTGCAACCAACTTAAACAAGGCGGGGGTGTGTGTTGTGTCTTTGTGATTATGTTCACGCCACCGATCCGCCGACGGAGACGGCAGTGTCGTAATACAGAAACCCGTATTGTTACGCAACGTACAGACAGACAACGTGACCGGCGTGCGCGCTCGAGACCTACTTAGCCGACTGCTAAAGAGTGTATTATGATATCTAGTGGAGGTCGAAAAGGACGAATTTCTCGAACGGATAGTATTTTTTGCGTGTGTATAAGTTATGCCACAGCATCGAAAATTGTGATCCGATTTTGTTGATTCCTTCTGCGGTAGGCCTTATATAAATTTTGTTAATTATTATTATTATTTTAGGGAACAAAATCTTAAACTATTGCGCAAAAAATTATCATTAATTTAATAATTTCGAATAAAACCTCCATCGGTGGACGACGAGATGTTTTAATTTACAGGGTACAGAGGAATAACACCTGAGTCCTCAGGAATGGCAACGCATGGGGGGTATCATGGGCGAAACAGTATACTCTGTTATGTCCATAGTACTGCTCATGTCTATAGGCGACGGTTACCACTTTCCATCAGATGGGCCGTCAGCTTGTTTGCCATTCTAAGTTGTATATAAAAAAATCCGATCACTAATCACTATCTAATCCACTCAACGAACCATAGAGCCCGTAATTCTTTTTTATCTTTTTTTTTTCTTATTCATTATCAATACATATAATAAAAAAAAAAGTTTCAGCCAATTCAACTAATCTGTTATTTTATAGCATTTTATATGTGACTCTTTAGATTGATATAACTTTTTTATTTATGAACCGATTGTAATAAAACTAACACTAAATGTTAAGTGGAGTAAACTGCAACGCATCAGAGAAAATCGTATTCAAATCGGTTAAGCCGTTTCTGAGATTAGCTGCACAAACGTACAGATCAACAGAATAACGGAAAAAAATTCTAAAAATAGTTGTTTCGGGTTCTATTGCGTTCATAAAGCCCCCCTCCCCCCTCCCTATAATAGTTTTTCTTATGTATCTTCCATGTACAGACAGCGAGCAGTTAGGATTTTACTATATGTATTGATGTAACCACAGTTTACCTAATCACATCAACATGGTTCGATATTTCAATTCAGAAAAGTGCTTAATTGGCCTGACCGGGAGTCGAACTCAGGACCTTATCACGCAGCGTCAATTATTCTAAACAAGCAACCCGCCCCAGCTTCGCACGGGTGAAATGCTAAAAAAATGTGTTTATTTACAATATCCCATTAGAAACCTCTAAATTTATCAGTGTTTCTCTACAATATTATGCATGTATTATACATATAAACCTTCCTCTTGAATCACACTATCTATTAAAAAAACCACTACAAAATCCGTTGCGTAGTTTTAAAGATTTAAGCATACATAGAGACGGACAGACAGCGACAGCGACTTTGTTTTATACTATGTAGTGATAATACAGCCATGAAATGTTGTTTCCCACACAGTCGTCGTCGCAAACTGTGGACCTTATGACAATACATTTGGACCTTTAAAAACCTCGACACGTTATTGTTAAGTCAATTATTGTACTCTTATAAATATAAGCTGAGTTATGCAATACTCTGATGTTCTACACTGACAGGAGAGAACGATTTATGTATAGTTTATAATATATATATTGCAGGCAAAACTCTTAACCAGTCAAAAGTACTTTTACACTGAGAAAACAATGGGCGACCTTATCGCTTAAAGCGATCTCTTCCAGCCAACCTTTGGATGGAGAGGAGTAATTATAAACAGTTTGATTTATACTATTTTACATCTTTACGGACTAAACTATTGTTTGTTACAAAGAAAAATCTATTCCGTGTTCTAAATTCTAATCCCTTGATATCCCGTAGCCCATTTGTGCGTTTTATTCATTTAAAAATAAGAATAATGGCATTACTAAACAATTTTAATTTTATTACGACTTAATTGCTGAAGAAGGGCCAAATTATAGGTATTCGTAACCGGCGAGCGTGTATGAAAAGATTGACGGATGTGGAGGAAGCGAAAGAGGTTTGTTTGAATCGAAGCATTTGGCGTTCCATTGTTTCTGCCTACTCTAATGGGAGACAGGCGTGACAGATATGTATGTATGTACGGTATAATTTTGAAGTCTCTGTTTTTTGAGTAGCAAAAATTTACACGTTAGCCGCTTCGTCGCTCTTTCCGTTCAGTGTGAATCAGCCCATTGGCCTACTTTCAAACTTGACAAATCTTTGTCACAACGGAATAACAATAAATGTTACCGTTTATTTGTCTATCGGTATGAAACAAGTCACGTTTTTGAATGTATCGCCTTCAACATAAATTAATGTAATTTGTATGGCCTTATAATATTATTTTTGTTTTTGTTTTAATAATTATAATATATATATATATATATATATATATATATATATATATATATATATATAAATACTGCTTTATTTACGTGTATTTATTCTAATAAGCTCTTCTTCTTTTCATTTAGGAGTTCCCTCTTGTCGGTGCAACTAATTCATGAATCTTCCTCCAGCCAGCTCTATCCCAGACCATATCCTTGACCTCCCTATACGACACGACACCTAGTGTTTCCTTTATCTGTCTTCCTATTTTTAGATTCTAAGTTGTATAAAAAAACCATTTTTTTTTATACAACTTAGAATGGCAAACAAGCTAACGATCCACCTGATGGAAAGTGGTAACCCTCGCCTATAGACATGAGCACTACCGTGGACATAACACAGTATACTGTTTAGCCCATGATACCCCCCATGCGTTGCCATTCCTGAGGACTCGGGTGTTATTCCTATGTACCTTGCAAATTCACGCCATATCCCACCCTTCAAACCGAAACACAGTCATGCAAACACGACTGCTTCACGGTTGAAATACGAATGGGACAGAGGTACCCAAGCAAATGACTTTTGTACAAAGTCTCCCCCTGGTAATGTACAGTTTTTGCATCTGTTACCTTATTGTGAACATTACGTGAAACCACACACATTTGTGATTTAAAAAAATCATTCTCCTTTCGTGGAGTCTCTATTATAAATCCATATATTTCACCATAATTAGGCGTGCCAAATTTAAACGGCTACAATAATATAATATTGTATACTAGTGGTCAGCCAGTGGTCGAAATTCGACCATAACATATATTGTAATGACTGAATGTATTATGGTCACGTTTGACATTCAGTGAGACTATGGACAAGTAATGTTAAAGGCAAACAATATTAATCTATTCTCAATTCGACCGCAGACTTTAACAATAAACAAAAGAGTACAATATGAGTGTGTGTGTCAAATACATGGTGTGTGTAATGTTTTTTTTTTTTATTGATTTAATGTATTTTTATGCGTAATTTTTAAAAAAATATTTTCATTCCGCACTCCTTCTCTATATAAACTGTAAGTGTGCCAAATTTCATGCTCCTCCGCCCGCGCAATTTTCGTAAAAAGGGGTACAAAGTTTTTGCTTCATATATTAATATATCTTATATATAAAACTCTCGTGTCGTTTTTATAAAATTTTGTGTGCATATCGAGTAGGTCTGAGAATCGGCCAACATCTATTTTTCATACCCGTCAATCATAAGGGTGACATATACCTAAATATTTTTTAAATATTTGACAAAATTTTTATTTTAATTTTGTTATGCCGCAATAGGGTTGCAAGATGGCAATCGAATATAATAATTGTAGTACGATATATTTGCATGTATAGTTCTAGAAATAATGTATATGGTAAAACAACGTTTGCCGAGTCAGCTAGTATATATATATATATATATATATGAACGTGGTGTCGTGATGTGACGGTGAACACGGTAGAGAACGATTGCAACATCGAAGATGGGAAGGCTTGCGTTTCGATATGTTTGTTTAACCGAGGTCGTCTTAGTAGGTAATAACACAAATATCATACAGTGAGTACATATATATATATATATATATATATATATATATATATATATATATAATATGTATCTTACTTATGTTGAATATAAGCCTTCCCCATGAGGGAAGTTTTGCCAGAGTTGCCACGCTTGGCAGGCGAGTTAGCAACAGCAGTCAACAATAAAAACAACAAATATACTTACATATGTCTAATATTTACTATACACGAGGATGAGGTACAGTCATCACTTTATCAGCCTTTAACTGTCCGCTGCTGAACCTTCCTTTTAGGGTGTTTTGCCAGTAGCTGCCACACTTGGCAGGCGAGTTAGCAACATCAGTTAGGCTTTTACAGATGTTTTAATAGGGACGCTGATGTCCATCCCTCGTCCTCCTTTAATCGACTCTTACGACACCCACGGGACAGGAACGGGTGGCCCATTCTATGCCGGGACCATACGGGGAATATTATTAATAAATTAATAATTATAAATATTTATAAAAAAAATACCTAATAATTAATATTAATAAATAAAACGTATATACCTACTGTAATAAAAAATATAACATGTATACTTACCCCCATAACAAGTTTTTTTGCTCTACAAAAACAGCTAAAGTTTAATTTTGCAACTATTTGAATAGTAACAAAGTGAATTCCCATCTTATTTTAAAGCAAAACAAAGAAAATATTCTGTGTACATATTCGATTATTTTTGGAATTTTCGCATGACGTCTTCATGCATAATGCATTTTGGACAAACAAAGAAATTACATACAATGCTGACAGTTTGAAATACACGCCACACGCACACGCATGCGCGTTGAATTCTTTATCTGTACACCAATATTACAAAGAGATTCGATTGTTTGTTTGTCTGTGATGGATAAAGCCAAAAACTACTCAACCGTTTTTAAAATTCTTTCACCTATAGACAGCTGTATTATCAGCGATTAATATGTTTTTCAAAAATTGTATCAAGTCATGCAAAGCAGGGCCGGATAGCTAGTGTCCTTATTTACAATATACATGTGATAGTCTGTTTGTTTGTATGTTAGTTTATAGCGTCTTAACGGCTTAACCGATCACTATGAAATTTGGTATACACTTACTATATATATGGGTGTCGTAAAAATCGACTAAGGGATGGCGACGGATGGGCAGTGGCGTCCCTCTTAAAACATCTCCAAAGCCTGTGAGAGATGATAGGTGAAGATGACGCAGGTCAGTTGATCCACCATGATGAATTCAACAAACAATTTTTTTTATAGGTGACAATGGTATGGTAACCCCGCCTGCGCTAACGGGACACGCTGGCGGAGCACCAGTGAAGGGTGATAGATGAGAATGAAAACAGGCCAGTTAGCACATCATGATGAATTCATCAGGAATTAACCATGATAGTTTCCAGGGGGAACCGCGAGCAGGTCGACCTGGTTAGGTATATTGCTAGCAATGGGATCCTCAGTCTCATCTTCATCTTCAATTGGTATACTTATTTCTTCTAAACCAATAATTTCACCTGTTAATGGGTTTCTAACCACCTCTAGAGTCAAGTCTGGACCAAAATCGTCATCGTCAGTTTTAATTAGAGAATTTATATCAGTCTTCCGATGCCAGTGAGTTTGGGATCGTTCCCATTTATGTATAGAGAGCCTCTCCGGTTTTAAAATATATTCTTTTACTCGTTCGTTTAAATCTTCGAATATTGATGGTAATTTAAAGTCCGTAAATTACTAACAATCCTTTTCCCCTATGTATCCCCTATGTATGTATATATGTTCTAGTATTAGGTACATATTTAACATGTCTGGGACTATATATTATAATATAGTTAATATATTATATATAGCTGATCATCATCACCTTATCAGCAGTTTGATGAAGTTTTAATGAAGTATAATCTGTTTTAATGAAGGTGAATCTCTTCACCTTTATTAAAACAGACTATAGTATTGTGACTGGCCATAGAGTCTGTGGTGTAAACGTGTCACGAACGACTCTGTTGTAGATTTCAATAGATTTGCTACAAGCCAATTAATATTAGTAAATTGGTACAATGTTGAAATTAAAATAAAAAAAAAAAAACTTGGTCATTAAAATATAATTGAAAATGTAATGGAAGATATAATTTCCAACAGCAATTATTGTATGGTATTTGGTAACTGAGTGGTTGGCGGTGGCTGGCTCGTTTCCAATGTGCCACGATAAATTATTTGTGCAACTAGACACGACTTCGCACGGGTAAGTCGATCCGGCCCGACTTCGAGCGGGTAGAGTTAATATTATTTATTTACTCTTTATTGCAGTACTTAAAGAAGAATACAAATACATATATATATATATATATATATATATATATATATATATATATATATATATATATATATATATATATATATATATATATATATATATATATATATATATATATATATATATATATATACACACAAGCTGACGGCCCACCTGATGGTAAGTGGTAACCGTCGCCTATAGACATGAGCAGTACCATGGACATAACAGAGTATACTGTTTCACCCATGATACCCCCCATGCGTTGCCATTCCTGAGGACACAGGTGTTATTCCTCTGTACCCTGTAAATTCACGCCATCTTAAAATAACTATCATTTATAGAAAGCCATAGAAAATACCTATTTGACAGGTAGGTTGGCATCCGCAGTTAAGCTTTCATGATCTTTTAAGAGGAACGCTGCAGTTCAACCCTTGACTTAGTTCTTTTTGATTAAGTTCCCTTAGTCGCCTCTTACGACACCCACGGGAAAGGATGGGGCGGTCCAATTTATGCCGGGACCACACGGCATACTTTATATATTAGTGAGTAAATAACAGAATCGTATGATACAATGGAAACGCGAAACCGGTTACACAACTTCAAAGAGAAAGAACCGGTTGCAAACAAGACCGGGAGCGAAACTAGTATTAGCCGCGTATTGGATTAATTGTAGCAATTTTACTAATTGCAAATAAATAGCTTCAAACATTGAAACAAACAACCGGCCTTCTGTAATACAGCAATTCCATTTTGACTACGAATGTATCTTTAAATGACAAATTTTAATAATTCTTTAAAATTCTTTTTTACCAGAGGGAGACTTTGTACAAAAGTCGATTGCTTGGGTACCTCTGTCCCATTCGTGTTTCAACTGTAAAGCAGTTGTGTTTGCATGGCTGTGTTTCGGTTTGAAGGGTGGGTTATGGCAATTTACTGAACCTAAACCGTCTTTCAAAAAAAGCGTTCACGCTCACTTTTTATTTTTATCCGAGCAGTAAATGCTTTATATTATTCCCAGATTCCTGTATAATATAGTATATGTCATATATGTGTAAGTATATTTGTTATTCATATATATTTATTCGTTTATATATGTAATTTTAGTATGTATGTATATCAATAATTAGTAGTACCGCATTCGTGTATTCTGACACTTCCCTACGGTTGACTGGGAGAGAATGCTTTTTGCATTAAGTCCTCCATGTACACATATTTGTACTAATGAATAAATAAATAATAAATAAATTTACAGGGTACAAAGGAATATCACCTGAGTCCTCAGGAATGGCAACGCATGGTGTGTATCAGGGACGAAACAGTATACTCTGTTATATCCATGTTACTACTCGTGAGTATAGTTGACGGTTACCATTTTCCATCAGGTGGGCCGTCAGCTTGTTTGCAATTCTAAGTTGTATAAAAAAAAATATATAGTGAATTAAATATATTTCTCACTTGAACGAAGTTGCGTGTAAGCGAAACTGTAAAAACCAAAAAAAGAGCTACATAAAAAAACGCATGTTAACTATTACATTTTGTTATTATTTAACAATGGCCTGACCTTTTTACCCACTTTCGTGCAAATTGGTTATGTTTACGTATAATTTTAGACCATTTCGTTGTTAAGTAAGCCTGTGTCTACATAATTACTTAGTTATCACTGTTGACATAATAATATAGGTGTATATTTACTAGCCGCCCGCCCCGGCTCCGCACGAGGTAGGTACGTAGGAAGGTTGCACACGTTTATTTATTTATTTCTGCCTACCCTAATGGATGATAGGCGTGACAGTTACGTATGTATGTATGTATTTATTTACATGAAACATGCTAAGTATATATATGTTAACAATAGTTATAAGTCCAGATATTTCGCCATAATTAGGAATGCAAAATGTAAAAGTTAAAATGTATAAATGTAAATTAAATGATTTATAAATGACAAAGTTGTGAGGTAACAAATGTAAAAGTAATTAAATATTAAAAGCTAAGTATAAAACAGTTTTTTTATTGATGAGTGAAAATGGTATGGTAACCCCGCCTGCGCTAACGGGATACGCTGGCGGAACACCAGTGAAGGGTGATAGATGAGAATGAAAACACAGTTAGCCCATCATGATGAATTCATCAGGCATTAACCATGATAGTTTCCAGGGGGAACAGCGAGGAGGTCGACCTGGTTGGCTATATTACTAGCAACGGGATTCTCAGTCTCCATTACTAACAATCCCTTTCCCCCCTGTGTTTCACAGTTAAAACCGACTTCAATTATGTCAAACCCAATTATTTTGCCCTAAAAATTAAACTACTCAACTGATTTTGATAAAATTTCCACAAAATCAGCGAAAATCAAGAATTTTTCAAATCCGGTTACAACTGACGAAGTTATGACATAAAAAAAAATGCAATCGAATTAAGAATCTTTCCATTTTGAAGCCGTTTAAATACACAAATTAATAACTTGACTCTTTTTTAACGTGCTTATAAAAAAATAACGCTGATATTAAAAAAAAAAGCGATATCTTCATAATGCAACCTAAAATTAATTCAATTTTGTCTGTTTAAAAATTGTCACAATACTGTACACCGCTCTACCCGTTGACGTTGATGCTCCTTTCCACTTTGCATGTTGCTGCAAGAGAACTCTTTTAGAGTTAAGCTCGCCTTTGTACATTTGATTACCACTGTCATATTCTTATAACTGGTGTGTACAATAAAGAATTAAATAAATAAATAAATAAAATCAACAACCATAGAGCCACCGGTCTATGTCAGTCATAGACAGTCCGGAAGCGATGTGCATCTTCATTGTTATTGGCCATTGCGCAATCGCAGCCAGCAGACGTTCGACGACTCTTGAGACAAGAGCCATTTTTAATTCGACACGGCATTAATTTATTATCGATTATTGGATGATGTAATTTGAGATGAGAAATAAATCAAGCCATTTGTATAGGTACTTCTGTCTCACTCGTGTTATAGTTGTTATTACAGTTAAGTTACCAGAGGAAGACTTTGTACAAAAGTCGATTGCTTGAGTACCTCTGTTCCATTCGTGTTTCGACCGTGAAGCAGTTGTGTTTGCATGGCTGTGTTTCGGTTTGAAGGGTGGAATATGGCGTGAAGTTACTGGGTACAGAGGAATAACACCTGAGTCCTCAGGTATGAAAACGCATGGGGGGTATCATGGGCGAAACAGTATACTCTGTTATGTCCACGGTACTGCTCATGTCTATAGGCGACGGTTGCCACTTTCCATCAGGTGGGCCGTCAACTTGTTTGCCATTCTAAGTTGTTGTTAAAAAAATCATATAAATAAAACATTAATCCTTCTGTTTGAAGTCGCTTGATAAGTAAGTATATTACTGTGCATTCAATTTACAAAACAAACTATTTAAAACTGCAACGTATGGTCGAAACCACTCTTAGCATTTTGCATAATCTTTTTTACTTCTATTGAATGCATTTATTTGCCAATCTAATGGAATGGCTTAAACTGAGACATCTAGACATAACAAATGCGCGATAAACGTTCTACGCATAGACACGAGATTCCACATTCTAAATTCAAATATTTGAAGTCTAATATGTCTATGAAACATCCGGGCGTCCATTCGTGTTGATTATATAGAGGAAAGTTTTTGATTGTTTGTCACTACATGGTATAGAACAAAGTCGCTTCCCGTCTGTCTGTCAACAGAGTATACTGTTTCGCCCATGATACCCCCCATGCGTTTTCATACCTGAGGACTCAGGTGTTATTCCTCTGTACCCTGTAAATTCACGCCATATCCCACCCTTCAAGCCGAAACACAGCCATGCAAACACAACTGCTTCACGGTAGAAACACGAATGGGACAGAGGTGTCCGAGCAATCGATTTTTGTACAAAATCCCTCTCTAGTAATATATATATATATATATATATATATAAATAATTACTAGTACCGCTTCGTGTATTCTGACACTTCCCTACGGTTGACTGGGAGAGAATGCTTTTAGCATTAGGTCCGCCATGTACACATATATGTACTAATGAATAAATAAATAAATAAAAATAGGTAGATAGAGCGGTGTACCAATGATACTGATATTTGATGACGCTGATGATTAAATGTAAATGGGCCATTTTGAAATACTTTTGCAATACTATTCACAACCAAGGTTCAGTGTGACATAATATCTAATACTGAAATTATATAATCAAATGTCATCGAAAGGTATTGTTTGTTAAACACTTCTATGCTTTTTTTTTTATAACACAGGGGGCAAACGAGCATGCGGCAGGGGGAAAGGGATTGTTAGTAATGGAGACTGAGAATCCCATTGCTAGCAATATACTCAACCAGGTCGACCTCCTCGCGGTTCTCCCTGGAAACCATCATGACCTGCTTCATTCTCACCTATCATCCTTCACTGGTGCTCCGCCAGCGTATCCTGTTAGCGCAGGCGGGGTAGCTCTCACAGATAGGGGGGAAAGGGATTGTTAGTAATGGGGTCAAATAGCCCCATTACTAGCAATATACCCTGTCAGGTCGACCTCAACGTAGTTCCCCCTAGAAACCATCGTAACTAATTCTAGTTGAATTCGTCACGATGGGCTAACTGACCTGCTTCATTCTCACCTATCATCCTTCACTGGTGCGCCGCCGGTGTATACCGATAGCGCGGGTGGGGTTACCATTCCATTATCAGCCATTAAAAAAAAGCTCTTACAGGTAAGTGTTAATGTATAATTTAGTAACAATTATACAAATAGTGAAGACTTATTTATTAATCTACATTATTATTATTATTATCCATATTCTCCAACTATCTTTCCCCTCTCACCGTACTGGTTACGCTTCAAACTCTTTTCACCTACATTCTTCACGACTCTGGAACGCGCTTCCTGACGCCACTAAGAGACTGCCGACTAAACCGTCTTTCAAAAAAAGCGTTCACGCTCACTTTTTTACTTTATCCGAGCAATAAGTGCTTTATATTATTCTCAATTTCGTGTATAATATAGTATATGTCATATATGTGTAAGTATATTTGTTATTCATATATATTTATTCGTTTATATATGTAATTTTAGTATGTATGTATATCAATAATTATTAGTACCGCATTCGAGTATTCTGACACTTCCCTATGGTTGACTGGGAGAGAATGCTTTTAGCATTAAGTCCGCCATGTACACATATTTGTACTAATGAATAAATAAATAAATAAATTCTCTACATTAATAATAAGCCTAGTAAACTGCACCAAAGATGTTTAACAAGACAAAGATGTTATGTAGACGTGTATTATACATATTTAAATACCACCTAGATATTCAGAATACACCTGATAATGTATAAAATATACAATTTTATAAAAGGTCATACCGTCTGAGTAGTTCTTGTTATGCCGTTAAAAATGTCGCAAGCAACTCTATCTAAAGGTCACCCGTCTCTGAAGTCGTAGAGTTAAGAATCCTATTAGCATACCTACATTTGTTTTTTTGTTTTAATTTCTGTAACTATCTATGTAACGTGGATTTTATTTTGATGGGTGAAAATGGTATGGTAACGCCCGCCTGCGCTAACGGGATACGCTGGCGGAGCACCAGTGAAGGGTGATAGATGAGAATGAAAACAGGCCAGTTAGCCCTTCATGATGAATTTATCGGGAATTAACCATAATAGTTTCCAGGGGGAACCGCGAGGAGGTCGACCTGGTTGGGTATATTGCTAGCAATAGGATTCTCAGTCCCCGTTACTAACAATCCCTTTCCCCTAGTAACGTGGATTTGCTCGGGTAAATTATGTTTTTTTTTTAATAGGTGACAATGTTATGGGTAACCCGGGTGCAGTAACGGTATACCGGCGGCTCACCAGTGAAGGATGATAGGTGAGGATGAAGCAGGTCAGTTAGCTCATCGGGACGAATTCAACAAGAATTGTTCACAGGGGGAACCACGTGAAGGTCGATCTAATAGGGTATTTTGTTAACAATGGGGCTGTCAAACTCCATTCCAACCGCCACATCTTCCTCTCAAATACTACGTATATACCAGATTTCATTAAAAACAAAAAAATGTAAAACAATGCCAAGTCTTCAACCACGAAAAGTCATGAGATCTCATGTAAATCAAGTCTGTTAAATTAATATCTAGGAATTATAACTAACTTGTTAAACAAGAGGCCAAGATTCAACAGGTTTGTTATAAATGGTTACCTAAACAATTATCTATCAACATTTACAGTGACAGTTTCCGTATCTATATTAGTTGTCTTTATTTTAACAATAATTATATATATAAATAGATAGATATATAATTTATTTGCATTACTTACAGCACACAAATCACAGCAGAAGTAGATAAAAATACACATAAAAGAGAAAGATATTGTTTTCCTTTAGAGAGTGTACCATAACAACACAAAATGGTCACAATTAAGCTTTGCTCTCAAAAGAGCACAACACTAATATTCTATTATGGTCAAAAGGGAATAAGGCAATAATATTGTACGACATTACAATTATAAAATCAGAATGTAATAAAAAATCTACTATTTTAATTACTAAGTAAATCTAATCAATACACATTAAAACTTCTGTACTTCAAAAAAGAAGAAGTTTCTTCAGTGATGACAAAGCGCACATAATGCCCTTGATATTCCAGACGTTCGTAGGCTACGGTAACCGCTTACTATCGGGTGGGCCGTATGTTTGTTTGTTATCTCAGAGGTATGTATATTAGTAGAATATGTCGTCGTGCGTTCAATAAAATTAAATAACTTTGACTGGTGATGATTCGTAAAATGTAAGGTATAATTATTAGGTATATTGGAAATATATATATATATATATATACAAGCTGACGGCCCACCTGAGACATGAGCAGAAGAGTATACTGTTTCGCCCATGATACCCCCCATGCGTTATATGTGTATATATATACATACATATATAGTTACAGTATGTCATATTGATCACTAAGTTCAGACTTCTTGCTTTATCCACAAATAAGTTACAGGGGTCAGTAGTGCCGTGAATCGCTCGAGAAAGGCAAGGTACGACTGCGCTTAACTTGGCCGAGGCGCTGTCGTGCCGCCTGATAGATATAATGCCGATTGGTTGAGCCGTTAAGATGCTAACAGTTAGGTAACAAATAAACAAATTCACTTTTACATCTTGCTACTGTTATGTATAGGAAAGTTTAAGAGGATTGGGGGGTGTTTGTTGTATTGTGTTGTAAGGAGGAAAGGGATTGTTAGTAAAGTCGATTGCTTGGGTACCTCTGTCCCATTCGTGTTTCAACCGTAAAGCAGTTGTGTTTGCATGGCTGTGTTTCGGTTTAAAAGGTGGGATATGGCGTGAATTTACAGAGTACAGAGGAATAGCATCTGAGTCCTCAGGAATGGCAACGCATGGGGAGTATCATGGGCGAAACAGTATACTCTGTTATGTACATGGTACTGCTCATGTCTATAGGTGACGGTTGCCACTTTCCATCAGGCGGGCCGTCAGCTTATTGCCATTCTGTTGTATAAAAAAAATTGCCCCATTGCTAGCAATATACTCTAACAGGTCGACCTCCACGTGGTCTCCCCTGGAAACCACCGTGGTTAATTCTAGTGGAATTGTCACGATGGGCTAACTGACCTGCCTTTCATCTTCACTAGTCATCCCTCACTGGTGCCCCGCCAGTGTATATCGTTAACGCAGGCGAGGTTACCATTTCATTATCATCCATTAAAAAAAATGCGGACTACCAGTCCCATTTTTTTTTACAACACAGGGGGCAGACGTGCATGCGGCTCACCTGATGGTAAGTGACTACCGCCGCCCATGATCACCCACAACACTAGAGGCATTGCAGGTGTGCTGCCGGCCTTTTAAAAAGGAATATGCTCTTTTCTTGAAGGTTATGTTGTCGTATCGGTTCGGAAATACTGCTGCTGGACGTTGATTCCAAAGAGTGGTTGTGGTACACAGTGAAAAATACGTTTTATAATTAAATGAACGTATTTACGATTGAATAGGTACATACATCTGTACACATGCGTCCATTTGACCTTCGAGCGACTTGGAAGGCCGTTCAGACAAAACCGGATGTGTATTTAGTTTTTTTTTTAATTTATTTTATTCTTTTGACGAATATTAAATTGTTAAAATAAAAGTTTATCAAAATATAAGATCGATAATATAGAAATAATTTAAACACAATTTAATTTAGTACAGGTGTTCCCAAACTTATTTTGTCTATTGCCCACTTTGAGAATAGATTATTTTTTTTGGGCCCCCATTTTTTCACTTACTTAAAAACCATTATTGCTTCAAGATCAACAAAGCACCCCCAAGCTTCAGGGAGGGAAAGGCATTGTTAGTAATGGAGACTGAGAATCCCATTGCTAGCAATATACCCAACCAGGTCGACCTGCTCGCGGTTCCCCCTGGAAACTATCATGGTTAATTCCTGATGAACATGATAAGCTAACTGGCCTGTTTTCATTCTCATCTATCACCCTTCACTAGTGCTCCGCCAGCGTATCCCGTTAGCGCAGGCGGGGTTACCATGCCATTTTCACCCATCAAAACACCCCTCAAGCTTCTACACAACGCCCCCATTTTTTTTCTGGGTCTCTTATCGCCACCCTTTAGGTCTGCAGCGCTCACAAGGGGGCGCTATCGCCCACTTTGGGAAAAGCTTAGTACCTAGAATACTTTATGTCCTGATTCCCGTACGTAAAGACCCGGGATATAGTTGGTAGGTAAATATTTTGACTAGATATCAGTTTGAGTACATTGAATCTAATTTTAGTAATATACTAGCTGTTGCCTACGACTTCGTCCGCGTTTCCGTCGTTTTTCGTAAAATAGTAGCCTATGTCCTTCCTCACGGGTCAGTGGTTTTGATGTAACAGACACATTTCCCTTCACTGCTCTGCTCCTATTGATCGTAGCGTGATGAAAAGTATACTATAACCTTTTTTTTATACAACTTAAAACGGCAAACAAGCTGACGGCCCACCTGATGGAAAGTGGTAACCGTCGCCTATAGACATGAGCAGTACTATGGACATAACAGAGTATACTGTTTCGCCCATGATACCCCCCATGCGTTGCCATTTCTGAGGACTCAGGTGTTATTCCTTTGTACCCAGTAAGTTCACGCCATATCCCACCCTTCAAACCGAAACACCGCCATGCGAACACAACTGCTTCACGGTTGAAACACGAATGCGACAGAGGTGCCCGAGCAATCGACTTTTGTACAAAGTCTCCCTCTGGTAGTGAACCCGGCCAGGAGTATGAAGAATAATTGTACCTCATAATGTTGTACCTTGTAATAATTTCGACAATTGTTTTGAATTAATCCAAAAGTCTTTTAGCCATTCTAAGTTGTATAAAAAAACAAAAAATATTTGTTGTTTGCGTTCGTTATAATTGTTACTTCATTTTCTTGCACTGTATAACTATGTTAAAGTAAATGCTGTGAATACCTTCAGTAAGCGTGTGCATTAATATTGTGTTATATTTAATGTTTGTTATACCTATACTAGCTGACCCCGTAAACGTTGTTTTACCACTTATTGCGAAATATAAAAATCGCAATTAAAATACATGGGTTGATCGTAAAACGATGAAAATTTAAAGATGTATGTATTTTTCAATGCTAAATTATAATAAAATAAAAATGGAAAAATTTGATAAAAAAATAAAAAAAAATATTTTGGGGAAGGTCACCCTTATCATTGACGGGTATGAAAAATAGATGTTGGCCGATTCTCAGACCTGCCCAATATGCACACAAAATTTCATAAATGTCGGTAAAGCCGTTTCGGAGGAGTTTGGTAACAAACACCGTGACACGAGAATTTTATATATATAAGATGTTATAATGCAATATGCTGTTGGTGTTCCTTTAAATAAATAAATAAATAAATGTAGTAATCAACTTTTAATAAATTTCCTGACTTTTTTAATTTCTTTTTTTATTTAATACATTTGTTTTCTTTTTTATACCACGAAGGTGACAAACAAGCATACAGCCCGTCTGATGGTAAACGGTCACTGTAGCCTATGGACGCCTGCGACACTAGGGGTGTCACGTGAGCGTTGTCAGTCTCAAGGGAAAACCTTGGCAGGGAGTTCATTCGAGTTTCACGCGGTTCCCCCTAGAAAACATCTTGTCTAATTTTATGCTATTGCTAGCAATATGCCTTATTAGGTCGAACTCCACGTGGTTCCCCCTGTAAACCATTGTGAACAATTCTTGTTGAATTCGTCACGATGGGCTAACTGACCTGCTTCATCCTCACCTATCATCCTTCACTGGTGTCCCGCCGGTGTATACCGATAGCGCGGGCGGGGTTACTATTCCATTATCATTAATTAAAAGCACTCGTTCTCGAGTATGACGGATGAGTTATCACTGCGTTCATAAATGATAATGATGAACAGTCGTGATTTAATATAAAACCGTATAATCCATCACAAGCTCACGTTTAGTTACGAAATGGTGGACAATTTGAAAGGAATCGATATGCTGTATCGAATTGTCTACATATAATCGAGGTCGACAATTACATCACTATTATTAACAAGATCGATTACAGAAACGGCACGGGTCGATTATTCGATTTGTTTTTATCGATTCTTACAAATCGTTGTTTTGTATGTAATGCGTAAACGAAATGTTTTAATATATATATATTTTTAAACTCTATCAAACAAAGAAAACGTCAAGGTTCTCGATTGGTCGGAATCTTTAGTTTTTTTATTTTTTTAGTTCTAATTATTCCTCCGATTATTCGAAGACGCCGGGATCGATTCGGATATTTTTTTTTTTCTTATTTTTCTTTCATGCAACTTAGAATGGCGAACAAGCTAACGGCCCACCTGATTGAAAGTGGTAACCGTCGCCTATAGACATGAACAGTATCATGGACATAACAGAATACTGTTTCGTCTGTAATAGCTCCCATGCGTTGCCATTCCAGAGGACTCAGGTGTTATTCCTCTGTACCCTGTAAATTCACTGCCATATCCCACCCTTCAAACCGAAACATAGCCATACAAACACAACTGCTTCACGGTAGAAACACGAATGGGACAGAGGTATCCAAGCAAACGACAATGTTTTCGAACAAAAATTGAGTTTACAAAAAAACAAGTTAATAAATATGAGTACACTGAGCTTCGTTCACCTTTAACTAGATAGCGTTGTGTAATTTATCCAAGATTTATTCATTAATTTGTCATTTATTACTTATTTAGTGCTTTTTTTATCCAGTTACGTGGCCAACGTACCGGAGGCAGTTACCTATAAATAATTTATGTTAGTATAAATAATAGTTAGTTAGTGTTTTCATAAATTATTCAGTAACCGTATTGGGTCTTTCAAAATACTCGCACCAAGAATGGCCGTAAGTATTTTAACCCGTTAGCCGCCATTGTGGACAGCGCAGTTTTTGTTTCATTGCCGTTGACAGACAGACTGCACTGTTATAACGGTTAAAGTGGTCGTTTTTCGCGAAAACGGTCGCGGGTTCCATGTATTTGTGTTACTTTAAAATATATCGCGCGAAACGGTACCGTGGACGTCACAGTGTATTCTGTGACGCCTAGGATATCTATAGGCTACGATTATCACTTTTCATAGCGTAAGTCGTCATTCATATATATATATATATATATATATACAAGCTTTGCTTGGTTTAGATGATTTACTCATTTATTTGATTTATGCTAAAAATACATTAATTGAAGGTTTATTAAAGAATAAAATAAAATTAACTTACCAAATATAAACTCCGTTGCGATAAAACAAAGTGTAAAGTTCCAAATAAAAATTTTCAATTCATTTAAACACTACACTTTTTCACTGTCAACACTTAGCTCACTTCACATTGCTGCTACTAATAATACAAAGAGGAAACAACTGCTCACTAACCAAAATAATAATCATAATAATAAAATAGAACATATATAGCTAACGCGTATAGTGCGAACTTGAAATAAAGATAAAAAATGTCCTTAAAAAATATAATTATTGTCTGCCCTATGCCCTGTCCAGGTCCATTCTGGTTATTGTCATGCATTTATAATGTTTTTTTTTTTCTCTCTTTCATTCAATGATTAATTTAGCCTGCAACAATAATTTAGTCGGTTTTAATAATGCTAGCTGGTGATGGCGAAAGTGATTAGAATTAATGGAGAGAAGCCATGATGATGATGACAAACCCATATAAAATAGATGTAAAGTTTTTTTTATTATTCCATCCCAATATTATTAAATAAATAAATAAATATATGAGTTTACACATAAAATAAATAAGTAGAGTTATAACAAAAATTAAAAAATATAAATTCCCAGTTAAATAGGTATATAGTTCCCAGTTATATAGGCACCAGAGGGAGACTTTGTACAAAAGTCGATTGCTTGGATACTTCTGTCCCATTCGTGTTTCAACCGTGAAACAGTTGTGTTTGCATGGCTGTGTTCCGGTTTGAAGGGTGGGATATGGCGTGAATTTACAGGGTACAGAGGAATAACACCTGAGTCCTCAGGAATGGCAACGGATGGGGGGTATCATGGGCGAAACAGTATACTCTGTTATGTCCACGGTACTGCTCATGTCTATAGGCGACGGTTACCACTTTCCATCAGGTGGGCCGTCAGCTTGTTTGCCATTCTAAGTTGTATAAAAAAAAAAAAAAGGTATAATAATTATATATTATAATATGAATTATAATTATATATTTTGTAATATAAATATAATTTTCTTTCATTCTATAATTAAATAATAGTTTGCATTAAATTGTCTCTTATTTAAAATTTAATTTTATACATTTTTAATATTTTCTTTGTTAATGCAATTTCATACATCTTCAAATTTAGAATAGCAATAATAAGAAAAAAATGTGTTGACATTTCTGAATATTTTTTTTTTAATGGAGTAATGGATATTCATTTTAATTATTAATATTGTAAAAGATCATTTGTTTATTTCCTCTTGGCTTATTAATGGCTAAACCAATAATTTTGATAACTAGCATAGTTTATTATTTCAGCCGTTAACTATCCACTGCTGGACTAAAGCTTCCCCCTTGGATGGTTTTGCCAGTAGTTGCCATACTTGGTAAGCGGGTTGGCAACCGCAGTTAGACTTTGGAGATGTTTTAAGAGGGACGCTGCTGTCCATCCCTCGCCGTCCCTTAGTCGCCTCTTACGACACCAACGGGAGAGGAAGGGGTGGCCTATTAACCATAATAAACGAAAATACCTCTGTACAACTGACAATTGTTGTCAATTAAACATTATTCTCATGATTGTACAGATAATTATGGCTAATTTACATTCACACGGGTCACTATTATTATTCCATGAAGGTTGTTGCATTAATTTCTTATATAAATAAAATAATAAATAGATAAAGAAATAAATAAATACTATATAATCACACTATCGCCTACTCCTCCATTTAGGACACACTGTATTATGAGAAACCAGGCGAGGAACGTCTGGAGGTACACGCAGTACACCCAGATCTGAGTCAATTCAGAAACTTTCATGTTTTAAATTAACTTAATCGACAATTGAATCTAGTACCATATTTAAACAAAGCAATGACCCCATCATTACTTAACGAATGTTGTAAAATGTTTAATTTTAACAATTTAATATAATATTAATAATCAACATGATAATTTCAGCCATTTTCTGTCCGATTTTTAATGAATTTTATTTTTATTGCGCACATAGTGTTTTAAAATAAACAAATTAAATTAATATTAAAAATAAAGTAAGCGTTAATGATTAGTGATTAATTAAAATTAATGTTAAATGATAATTACATTATTAAATTGTTAAATTCCAATACATTTTATAAGTAAATACATGATTAATTAATAAATTCAAATTAGAAATATTATAACTTGTTGACATTGAGAGAAGGCTTCGTTATATTAATTACAAATAATATATAATTTACACTCTTAATTTACACAAATATATTATAGAACAAATACAGTAACGACTAATTAATAAACGTAAATATATTAAATACAAACACAAACACAAATAAACGGTGAACACAAACACACAGTGGAAATGCAAGCACAACTTTTTGTTACGAACAGAAACGGTTACACTTTCGTGCCGCCTGTTGACTACTGACTGGCTATTTGGACACAGTGGTGGGGAAATAGTGGGGGAGTAGTGTGTCTATTATGTTACCACAACTGTGAGACGTCTCAATCACCATTTATTTTACCAGTATAATAAAATTGTACCTAATGTACCTAGATTTTTTTTATACAACTTAGAATGAACAAACAAGCTGACGCCCATGCCCATCTGATGGAAAGTATATATATATACCGTCGCCTATAGACATGAGCAGTACCATGGAAATAACAGAGTATACTGTTTCGCCCATGATACCCCCCATGCGTTGTCATTCCTGAGGACTCAGATGTTATTCCTCTGTACCCTATAAATTCACGCCATATCGCACCCTTCAAACCGAAACACAGCCATGCAAACACAACTGCTTCACGGTTGAAACACGAATGGGACAGAGGTATCCAAGCAATCGACTTTTGTACAAAGTCTCCCTCTGGTATATGGAAGATATTTAAGAAAAATTAATAAGATGACGTTTTGGTAGTAATATTTTTTCGGAAATTTTGTCTGTCTGTTTATTCCGGGAATCACGGAAAAACTGCTACATAAAATTGGATGCGGTTCTCACAGCAGTATTTTTTAAAGTTTGACTTAAAATTTGGTATAAGTTTTTTATCGATTCGCTATTTAAAACTGCTCTAATTCATGGATTTACTTGTTTACCCTATTATTCCGAAAACCATTTGTACGAATTGGTTAAAAAAAGCTAGTTCATGTTACAATTACATGAAGAAAGGTTCTTAAGTGCGCTAACCCCGTATACGCAGTGTAAGACGCTAGATGGAGTGACGACTTTAAATGCATTGCAGGGAGACAGTGGATGCAGGTGGCTCGGGACTGTTCCTTATGGCAGTCTATGGGGGAGGCCTATGTCCAGCACTGGACGGATAATGGCTGAAATGACGATATATATACGGGTAATGGCTGATAATAGTAACAGATTTCACAAGAAAACATCTTTTATATATATATATATATATATATATATATATATATATATATATATATATATATATATATATATATATATATATATATATATATATATATATATGTTTAGATGTTTTGTACTTAATGAACACGCATGAAGAAAAAAAAATTTTTTTTACTAATTTTATACATTCTGATTTTGTTTTTGATTTTTTCTTTTTAATCTTTTGTACATGAATCTTTTTTTTATCTTTTTTCACTTTGCATTTGTGTCGTTTGCTGTTTGTGTGCTGTAAGTAATATGCAAATAAATTATCTATCTATCTATCTATCTATTAGAATTTAAAACGCGGAATCGCGTGTCAACAAGCATTTTTTTGCTCTGTAAAAAATGGCAGACTCAAACATTAAAAAACTAATACGGAACCGACACGAGAACAAGTCTTATAGATTGCAAAATGTATTGTGAAAATCGGCTCAGATTTGGCGACGTTATTTTAGATGTTTTGAGAGGGACGCTGCTGCCCATCCCTCTACCGTTCAGTTCCTTTAGTCGCCTCTTACGACACACACGGGAAAGGAACGGGGTGGCCTATTCTATGCCGGGACCGCACAGCAAATTAGGAATTATTAAATTACATTTAATAATAGCCGTGTAGGTCCCGGCATAGAATGAGCCACCGCTTCTTTTCTCGTGGGTGTCGTAAGACGCGACTAAGGGAGGACGAGGGATAGGAAGCGGCGTCCCTCTTAAAACATCTCCAAAGCCTAACTGCGGTTGCCAATTCGCTAGCCAAGCGTGGCAACAACTGGCAAAACCTCCTAGGGGGAGCCTTAAGTCCAGCAGTGGACAGTTAAAGGCTGTTATGATGATTTAAAAATTATAGGTTATAAATTGGGGGGAAGGGATTATTAGTAATGGGGATTAGCTATTAATATCAATATACCCTATCAGATCGACCTCCTCGCGGTTCCCCCTGGAAACCATAGTGATTGGTTCATTGTTGCATTCGTCACGGTGGGCTAAATGACCTGCTGTTTCATTCTCACAATTCATCTCTCACTGGTGTCATGCCAGCGTATACCGATAGCGCAGGCGGGGTTACCATTCCATTATCATCAATTAAAAAAAATCCATTATAAATTATATTTATTGTAGTTAAAATTCTGACAGATTATTGGATATATTGAAAAACAATTTTTATGTTTGACATTCTATAATGACAAGTCATAATGCGCAATATTGTTTCCCAAGAATAATTTATTCTCGCTGACACAATATCCTAAAATATTGCGCAACGCGTGGTGACCCGACTGCTTGCGCGCGCGCACAATGCCGGTCGACGCTTGCGCAGGTGGATACGTGAAATCTAACTTCACTTGATAATTTAAATATATTCGCGGGGGCATGGGATTGTTAGGAATGGGGACTGGCGGCCCCGTTAGAAATATAGCAGGTCGATTTCCACGCGGTCGTGGAAATCGTTGAGGTTTATTCCGCTTTCATCGTTACCTATCACCCCTCACTGGTGCCCCGCCAGTGTATACCGATAGCGCAGGCGGGGTTACCATTCCATTATCATCCATTAAAAACATTAGTAAGTGTATAATGTACATGATTTAAGACTTTATTCCACAATGCAAAATCAACTTTATACAAAAGTCGATTGCTTGGGTACCTCTGTCCCATTCGTGTTTCTACCGTGAAGCAGTTGTGTTTGCATGGCTGTGTTTCAATTTGAAAGCTGGGATATGACAGTGAATTTACAGGGTATAGAGGAATAACACCTAAGTCCTCAGGAATGACAACGCATAGGGGGTATCATGGGCGAAACAGTACACTCTGTTATGTCCACGGTACTGGTCATGTCTATAGGCGACGTAAGTTGCGTAATAATAAAACTTCAATTGTATCAAAACCGGTTATTTAAATTCTAAGACTTAAGTACGAAAACTGATTTTAATGAATTTTCTACGGAACCAATCATACCCTTTCAGATAAAAAAAAGATGATGGAGGAGAATTACAAAAGAGATTTATCGAGCAAGAATGAATGGAGATGTAGGTTGGGGCCGCCCTAGGCGGACGTATGTCGACCAAATAGGCGACGTGCTGAAGAAGGGCCTAATTAAAAGTGCCCGTAACCGGTGAGCGTGTATGAAAAGATTGATGAATGTGGAGGAAGCAAGAGAATGAATGAATGAATGAATGAATGGTTTATTTTTCTCTTCACAAAAGGTAGTATAAAGTGACAACTTGAGGTACAATTACATATGTAAGACCAATTTTGCGAGACTGGTGCTTGCGGTAGGTTTTGAAGAACCCGTGTTACAAGTCACCAGTGCCCCATCACCATGGACTACGCACATACAAGGCAACCAATTAGTGTTATAATACATAGATAACAATAATGAGATATAAAGTGCAAGGGTAAACTTAACATTAAAACTTTTGAAAGAGGTCTGTTTGAATCGAAGCATTTGGCGTTCCATTGTTTCTGCCTACCGCAATGGGAGACAGGCGTGACAGATATGTACGTATGTATGTATAAATAAAGAATTTTCCAAATCGGTTCATATCTGGCGAAGTTATGACGTATCAAACATGATAAAAAAAACAGTTGATAAATGGGATCACTTAAAAAATGATTCCTTTTAAATGAATTTTCCAAATCGGCTTACAACTGTCGGAGTTATAAGGTATAAACAAACATAAAAAAATACAACTAAATCGAAAACCACTTGTTTTTTGAAGTCGGTTAAAAAAATAGTTCACCGTCAAGCGTAACGTGACATAACTCCAAAATTGTAATTTTTGGTCGGAATAATAATTAAAAAAAAAAAACAAAAATTTGAATACACATACAATTAAGTGAATTTCACGCGGAATGAACTAACATAATATTTTAAGTAGAATATAATTAAGTAATTTTACATAACGTCGATCTTACATGGATATATACAACTTAGAATGACAAACAAGCTGACGGCCCACCTGACGGAAAGTGGTAACCGTCGCCTATACACATGAGCAGTAGCATGCACATAACAGAGTATACTGTTTCGCTCATGATACCCCCCATGCGTTGCCATTCCTGAGGACTCAGGTGTTATTCCTCTGTACCCTGTAAATTTACGCCATTTAGACACGAATGTAAAAGAAAGGAAAAAAGCTAAAAAGCCAGGTAGTAACAAAACTAATATGTATAATATTAACTAAATATAGTAAAAAGATTAAAAATATATCATTCTAAATGCTAGTGAAGTTTCTATTAGCGTCATGGAAATTAAAAAGGGTGCAAATTTAGCGTAAAGCTGCTGATTTTCGTCTTGAAATCCGTTGAGCATTCTCATTTATTTAAATGTTAAATTTTATTTAACTTGCAAAAACTTTAAACTTTAAATTAAAAAAAAAATACATAGCCATACATTTTTCAATACAACAACTACCGGTTTAACTTACTTGTAATTAGATCGAGTAAACTCGACTAGTTTCAGGATCAGTTCGTGATCCTAAATCATGAGCGGCCTTTATAATGTGTTAATAGGATCAAACTTTCAATTTGTTAACCTAACAAGCCCTTTACGCCTCACATTACGTCAAATATTCGGACACAAATACATCCGGCCGTGAAGTCGTTAGCCTCCATTCTTAGTAGAAGGAAATGTCGAAGTATTTGGAGTGGAGGAATCCATGATTAATTGTACAGCAATTTTTCTTTTATCTTCTAAATAATAATGTTATTTCTTTTATACAACTTAGAATGTCAAACGAGCTGACGGCCCGCCTGATGGAAAGTGGTAACCGTTGCCTATAGACATGAGCAGTACCATGGACATAACAGAGTATACTGTTTCGCCAATGATACCCCCCATGCGTTATATGATATAATACTATTTAAAATACATATGTTTATATTCACAAACAGTGAATGATGACGATACTAGTTGTGCCTGCGACTATACCCACTCATTCGTGTATCTACCGTGAAGCAGTTGTGTTTGCATGGCTGTGTTTCGGTTTGAACGGTGGGATATGGCGTGAATTTACTGGGTACAGAGGAATAACACCTGAGTCCTCAGGAATGGCAACGCATGGGCGGTATCATGGACGAAATCTATCTATCTATGGTATCTGTTATGTCTGATACGACAATATAACCTTCAAGAAAAGAGCATATTCCTTTTTAAAAGGCCGCCAGCACACCTGCAGTGCTTCTAGTGTTGTAGGTGATCGTGGGCGGCGGTAGTCACTTACCATCAGGTGAGCAGCATGCTCGTTTGCTCTCGTGTTGTAAAAAATATATATTTCTAGGCAATACGATTAAAACGAAGTTGAAGTACAGTTGATTATATCTGTAATACGGCGAAAGCAGCATGTTACGGCCACGGCGTGAAGGTCACTGAACTTGAACAATGTTATAGTTTTAATAGCGTTCAATTAGGAGATAAGCCGCTTTACGTATCAACGGGAGTTAACGTAGAATTTATTTTTATTATCATTTATTTATTTATTGTTTTATTTTATTTTTTACTAGCTTTTTCATCTGCGTGATCGAGATATGTCTTTCAAAAAAAAAACGTTCACGCTCACTTTTTTACTTTATCCGAGCAGTAAGTGCTTTATATTATTCTCAATTTCGTGTACAATATAGTATATGTCATATATGTGTAAGTATATTTGTTATTCATATATATTTATTCGTTTATATATGTAATTTTAGTATGTATGCATATCAATAATTACTAGTACCGCATTCGAGTATTCTGACACTTGCCTACGGTTGACTGGGAGAGAACGCTTTTAGCATTAAGTCCGCCATGTACACATATTTGTACTGATGAATAAATAAATAAATAAATATGTTCACTGACCGGGATTTTGCCAGTAGTTGCCACGTTTGGCAGGCGGATTGGCAACAGCAGTTAGGCTTTAGAGATGTTTTAATAGGGACGCTGCTGCCCATCCCTCGCCGTCCCTTAGTTGCTTCCTACGACACCCACGGGAAAGGAAGGGGTGGTCCATTCTATGACAGGATCACACATAATGAGTTTATTGTTGCCTCCAAAATATTTACAATATTAAAAGTGTATCTATCTGTAGTGTATCTAAGTGTATCTATTTAATATATATATATTCTTTATTGCACTTAAACAATATATGCGACGATTAGTTTAACAACTTGTTAGCAAGGGAGGGCTTATCTCTGAAAGAGATCTCTTCCAGCCAACCCAGTGTGGTTAGAGAGAAAATGATTTAATTTGATTATATTTATTTATTTATACTTTTGCGTATATTAAAACATGTCTACAGGGCGGACTTAATGCCTGATGGCGTTCTCTACCAGTCAACCGTTACGATAAACAGAGAGAGTAAACGGCGGTGCATTGATTTAGCAAATAAAAAATTGTAAATTAAATAAATATTTTGAGAGATAACAATTTATATATATATATATATATATATATATATATATATATATATATATATATATATATATATATATATATATATATATATATATATATATATATATATATATATAAATCATAACTAATTATATCTTATATATAAAATTCTCGTGTCACGGTGTTTGTTACCAAACCCCTCCGAAACGGCTTTACTGATTTTTATGAAATTTTGTGTGCATATTGGGTAGGTCTGAGAATCGGCCAACATGTATTTTTCATACCCCTCAATGATAAGGGTGACCCATCCCAAAAAATTTTTTTTTTATTTTTTTGACAAATTTTTCCATTTTTATTTTATTATGATTTAGCATTGAAAAATACATACAACCTCAAATTTTCACCGTTTTACGATCAACCCCTGTTTTTTAATCGTGATTTTTATATGCCGCAATAGGGTTGCAAGATGGCGATCGAATATAATAATTGTAGTAGGATAAATTTTTATGTATAGTTCTCGAAATAATGTATATGGTAAAACAACGTCTGCCGAGTCAGCTAGTAATAGTATAGATTTATAAGAAATATATATATTTGAAAGATAATACAGTATTTAAAAATCAATTAAAATCAATAAAACAGTAATCAAGAGAGCGTTTAAACATAACCCACGCCTCACTAAAACATATAATTGTGTATTTCCGTATACCTAATACGTTTCCTACGGAACTGGAATAAAAAGCTAGTGAACTGTTCGAGGAAATTGTGCACAGGAAGGAAAATGTGGTCACGAACGAAAATTGTTTGCCGACAAAACTGTATGTTTACACGCTAATACGTTGTTTTGTGGTCCCGGCATATGGTAGAATCGGCCGCCCCTTTCTCGTGGTCGTGAGAAGTGACTTAGGGAGCTGGATGGTCAAGGGACGGCCTTTTCACTCTCAGCTGTGGGTCACCATCTCACTGGTGTTCCGTTAAGTGTATACCGATAGCGCAGGTGGGGTTACCATTCCGTTATCGTACATTAAAAAAAAATCCTTCTTGAAATAAAGGACCTTCGAGGTCGAGGGATAGGCAGCAGCGTCTTTCTTAAGACATCAACAAAAGCTAACTGTGGTTGCCAATCGTGGCAACTACATGCAAAAACAGTTAACGATTGATCAATTGATTGATCCGAACTCTATTCTATTTATTGACTCCAAAAATTGCATGATTGGTGTGTTTTCATAGACGCCCTGCGTCATCTCTTACGGCCGGTGATCGGTCGTCCCTCGAATTGGGGACCGGTAGACAGCAGAGGTCGCCAGTTCGGGGCCGACCACATACTCTTTTGTTGCAGTATCCGGCCGTAGTACCTTCCTAATACTCCTCAAATATTGCGTCTAAACTGCGCCCACCATGTACCCTCTTGTATAGGCATTCCGTCATCCGTATTCAATAGCGAGGACGGGATGCCTTAAATACTGTACCGCAAACCATAAGAAAAGACTCCAAAAATAATAAAACCACTTATATTTTTGATATTATTTCCCAAAACTATTTAATTTATAATTCTGTCAATATTATAAAACTTCGTAATTCATCATCAAAGCCTGATTACGCTTTGGTGATGTTTTAAGAAGCAAAATCCTTCAAATACTAGAAGAAAATGGTTTACACAGCCCGGTTTTACAGGTGGTTTGAACTCCTGGGGGATGTGCTAATATACCGACGTATCCCCCTGAATGGTAGGGTGAGCACGCCAGCCACCCTATCTTGAGAGAGGAGACCTGCTCTTACCATCAGGGGGCGGGTCGCTGCCGTCGGAGATGTGGTGAGTGTGAAAGCGAACCCATGTCTCCGACATATGGCACCTCGAGGGTAATCGTCTGGTTTTTGGTGGGTACACTCCTTACGTCCCGTAATCTTACGGGGGGATTTCCACAGTACCCGTTCACCCCCCACAAGGTGTATAGGTCTGCATTAAGCATTTTCCAGACGTTAAAAAAAAAAGGTGGCTCAGGACCGCTCCTTATGGCAGTCTATGGGGGAGGCCTATGTCCAGCAGTGGACAGGTAATAGCTAATATCATGAATATTATAATTTCAGAAGTTTGTATGGATAGGTGTATGCTCTTTCATGCAAAAATTACTGAACGGATTTGAATGTTTTTTTTATACAACTTAGAATGGCAAACAAGCTGACGGTCCACCTGATGGAATGTGGCAACCGTCGCCTACAGACAAGAGCAGTACCATGGACATAACCGAGTATACTGTTTCGCCCATGATACCCCCCATGCGTTGCCATTCCTGAGGACTCAGGTGTTATTCCTCTGTACCCTGTAAATTCACGCCATTTATGTAGACACGAATGTAATTTGATACACGGGCAGGTTACATCCTAACTTAGTACATAGAATATTTAATGTACTTATACACGCAAGCAAAGCCTAAAGTATGACCATATGTATAAATATTATGTGACTATCTTTACATTTACCCATTTTCCTTGCAGTAGATACATTCCACTCCTCTTTCCTCGTAATACGATATCTCAGTTTAATTGTATGTAAAAGGGGATATAAATTTAACTGGAAAGTTATTTATAACCGCGACATCGGTAAACGAATGTAATTTGTAATTAAACTAAGTTAATAACTTGTACGTTTTGTAAAATGAACTTTTATGTGATAAGACTAGCGAAATAGTCCGGTTTCGCGTAGGTAAACAAAAGTTTCGTAAATTATATGTATATATAAAAATACCAGATTATATGATATACAGTAAATATATATATATATATATATATATATATATATATATATATATATATATATATATATATATATATATATATATTCTTTTTGCCAAATGATCCCGGTCTAACTGCGTTTGCCAATCCGCCTGCCAAACGTGGCAATTACTAGCAAAACCCAGGTTTAGGTAGAGGGAGGCTTATGTTCAGCAGTGAAGAGTCAAAGGCTGACATGACGATGATGATATATTCTTTATTGTACTTGTAAAAAAAAAAGATACAGCGGTTAGTTTAACATCTTGTTAGCAAGAGAGAGCTTATCTCTGAAAGAGATCTCTTCCAGCCAACCCAATGCAGTCAGAGAGGAAATGATTAGCGGGTAATCTAGTGCAGGAACGGTACGGGAAAAAGGGTATGCGAGGTATTTAGAACTTTTTTTTTGATCGATAATAATGGAATGGTAACCCCGCCTGCACTAACGGTATACGCTGGCATGACACCAGTGAGGGATGATTCGTGAGGACGAAAAGGCAGGTCAGTTAGCCCATCGTGACGAATTCAACGATAAATCAGTCACGATGGTTTCCAGGAGGAATTGCATGGAGGTCGACCTGATAAGGTATATTGATAGCGATGGGGACTAACCTCCCCATTACTAACAATCTCTTCTCCCCGGTATTTACAACTTGTGTATATTTATTTTATTTGTATTCTAAATAGAATACTAATAAAATAAACATACAAACATACACAAATTTTAATTAAATATATGTGTATATATATTCTCCCTATTCTCCTTTAACCAAAGGAGAACAGGGAGAGATAAGACCGCCTTTTGTACCTTTATATGTATATTTTGTACTGTACTCGCTACGCTACTGTATTTCACTTGAATTGTTTATATGTCATTGTTTATTTCTATATCTCTGGTGTAATAAAGAGTTAAATAAATAAATATACACATATTTGATGAGAAATTTTGAGCCATCCATACGAGTACTAACAGGGCGCGTTCGGGGGGAAAGGGATTGTTAGCAATGGAGTTTGACAGCCCCATTGCTAGCAATATGCCTTATTAGGTCGACCTCCACGTGGTACTCCTAGAAACCATCGTGAACAATTCTTGTTGAATTCATCACGATGGACTAAATCAAATCAAATCAAATCAAATCATTTATTGCACGAATATGGGTACATACATAACTAACTAACCTGCTTTATCCTCGCTTATCATCCTTCACTGCCGCCGGTGTATACCGATAGCGCGGGTGAGGTTACCATTCCATTATCATCCATTAAATAAAAAAATAAAAACAGGGCGCGTTCAGCTCTCGAGTTAAGCCTTGTCATTATTGAGAAAAAAAAACACTTTATAAATCATGGGATTGACTAATACAATCGTCATTTTATGCTGGTATGATGGCAAACATATATATCAAAGAGTTTTCTCCTGACACGCTCGGTTTGTTTCGAATAAATGGCCGGCGTGGTATCACGTTACACAACACAATCTGTGAATACTGTTCACAGGCTTGGTAAGGTATAAAATGTATTTTTTTTTTTAAGATTTTTCTTTTATACAACTTAGAATGGCGAACAAGCTGACGTCCCACCTGATGGAAAGTGGTAACCGTCGCCTATAGACATGAGCAGTACCATGGGCATAACTGAGTATACTGTTTCGCCCATGATACCCCCCATGCGTTCAAACCTTCAAACCGAAAAACAGCCATGCAAACACAACTGCTTCACGATAGAAACACGAATGGGAAAGAGGTACCAAAGCAATCGACTTTTGACAGTCTCCCTCTGGTAGATGGAGGTTTTTAATTCGTTTGAATATTTTATTTATACCACTGAGGTGGTAAACAAGCATATAGCCCACTTGATGGTAAGCGGTTACCATAGTCTAGGAACGCCTGCAATACCAGGGGTATTACGCGCGCGTTGCCGACCCTGTAGAAACCTCTTTACCCCCCTTTTGAAAAACCCCATGCTGTAGTCTGTTGGGAAAACCTCGACAGGGAGCTCATTTCATAACCTGATGTTCGTGGGAGAATACATCTCTGAAACCGCGCTGTACGCGACCATCTAGGCTCTAGGATATGAGGGTGAACTTCCTGTCGATGGCGAGCCGTACGATGCTAGAAAGTGGTCGTGGGCATCATATTGAACAATTCCTCTGAGCACAATCCGTTGTACAAGCGGTAGAATACGCAGAGTGAGGCAAAATCTCTCCTAAGACTTAAGGGTTCGGTACCGCTTGCAAGCCTGGGATCATCGACAATTCTCATAACTCGTCATTGCAACGAGTCGAAAGGTTCAAGCTGGTATTCAGTTGCTCCCGCCCATATGGTGGTGACAATAATAGTCCATTTGGGGCCAGATTTGCGATAGTACTTAAATAATTTGTGTATTATATGTATGTATGTTGTTTTCGAATTACTGTTTTAATTTAATATTTTTTTTTATACAACTTAGAATGGCAAACAAGCAAACGGCCCACCTGATGGAAAGTGGTAACCGTCGCTTATAGACATGAGCAGTACCATGGACATAACAGAGTGTACTGTTTCGCCCATGATACCCCCCATGCGTTGCCATTCCTGAGGATTCAGATGTTATTCCTCTGTACCCTGTAAATTCACTACCATATCCCACCCTTCAAACCGAAACACAGCCATGCAAACACAGCTGCTTTACGGTAGAAACACGAATGGGACAGAGGAACCCAAGCAATCGACTTTTGTACAAAGTCTCCCTCTGGTGAGGGATATATTACTTTTGCACCATATGTTATGTTATGCTTTATATGCAAACCCTATAGATACTTTCTCCATTCAGGTTTTCAAGGTTGACTGGAAAAAATCCCCTTAAGGGGATATAAGTCCGCCTGAGTATATTTCTGTTATAACCTAATATCTATATTATAAAGGAATATACAAAAACATATATTTACCTGATAACTTACTTTGTTTGTATTTTTTTTTTTTGTAAAAAAAAAGGAAAAATTTCTTTTTTTTTTTCATTAGTACCCCCGTGTGAAGCCGGGGCGGGATACTAGTTAAACATATATTCTATAGAAGAGTCGATAATATCTGTTACTACATAGACTCAATGATAACACTCACGTAAATAGTATTGCGCAACTTTATACATATTTATGCTGCTGATTGTACTAGAAAGTCGCTTCAATATATGCAGGTAAGGCTACATCGCACATTGTGCGACTAATTAATCGATTAAAAATGCTTATGTTATAATTTTAGATTATATATTTTAGATTTTAGTTATACATAGATATTACATATTTTTATATTATATTTTTATTGCATTAAGAGTTATATTATATTTAGTAATCTATATACATATCTTGTACACCGCTTTACCCGCTGACATTGCTTCTTTCCACTTTGGGTGTTGCAGGAAGAGAACTCTTTTAGAGTTTTAGCTCATCAACATTAAGATTATCATATAGCCTTTAACTGTCCACTGCTGAACATAAACCTCTCCCTCGGGGGCTGTATAAAGTACAGAAGTTTGCTTGGGTACCTCTGTCCCATTCGTGTTTCAACCGTGAAGCAGTTGTGTTTGCATGGCTGTGTTTCTGTTTGAAGGGTGGGATATGGCGTGAATTTACAGGGTACAGAGGAGTAACGTCTGTGTTCTCAGGAATGGAAACGTATAGAGGGTATCATGGGCAAAACAGTATACTCTGTTATGTCCATGGTACTGCTCATGTGTATAGGCGACGGTTACCACTTTCCATCAGGTGGGCCGTCAGCTCGTTTGCCATTCTAAGTTGTATACAAAAAAAAAATCAAATGATTTTTATTTAAATTAAAGTCACAAAATGAACAAAATTATTCACATCAAATTGGGTATGAAATAATAATTTTCAATGATATTTTTTTCCTTTTTTTTTACCAGATTTTAATGAGAAGAGGTACTTAATTAAATTTTACTTTTTTAACTAACTCAGAACTGTCTATACTATAATAGTATAATATTCATAGCGATTGACAAGCAATATTTTAGTCGCTTACAAATCTCTCCATGTGTGGATTAGAATTAAGCACTAATGCCAAAAATGGTAATAAGACATTTAATTACAGTATTTATCATAATTGGAGTAGCTTTAATGTTGTTTTGGTAATTATTAACAGCTATTATTATTGCTTTTTTGTACTTATTCCATACATTTTATAGGACATTTCCGCCGTGTGGTCCCACCATAGAACGGACCACCTCTTTCTTTCCCGTGGGTGTCGTAAGAGGCGACTAAGGGGATTTAATGGTCTAAAGATAGGATAGATACTTCAGTTTGATACCTCTACGTGTTCCTAAGAAAAACATACAACAAAGTAGACCGATTTGTTGACACAGTATATTCTGTGACGTCCACGATGACTTCATGTCTATCACCGATGATTACTACTTTCCATCAGCGTGTTTTTTCTATTAGTTGGCAGACATCGTAAACATATAATGACATTGCTATTTTTTAGTCAATACATTGATTTAATACATTTTGTATTGTTTTGGCGTTTGTTAAGAGAAATATAAAAAAAATTATCATGTTAGCCGTTAATTGTCCACTGCTGGGCATAGGCCTCCCCCATAGACTGCCACAAGGAACGGTCCTGAGCCACCTGCATCCACTGACTCCCTGCAATGCATTTGAGGTCGTCACTCCGTCTAGTAATCCTAATCCAAATCTTGGTGGGAACGGTATGTTAGTAATGGGGCGGTTAGTCCCCATTGCTATCAATATACCCTATCAGGTCGAACTCCACGCGGTTCCTCCTGGACACCATCGTAGCTAATTTATCGTTGAATTCGTCACGATGGGCTAACTAACCTGCTTTTTTATCCTCACCTATCATCCCTCACGGGTGCCAAGCTAGTGTATACCGATAGCGAAGGCGGGGTTACCATTCCATTATCATCCATTAAAAAATCCAAATGCTGCATCGCTCCTATACATCTTAAAATATATAATCGATGGATAATCAAGCTGGACTAGCAATGGTCACATAGTTCAAAGAACCGACAACCGATGGGGAAGAAATGTTTTTTTTTTTTCTTTTTTTACAATACAGGGGGCAAACGAGCATGCGGCTCACCTGGTAAGTGATATAATCACATGATGGTAAGTGACTACCGCCGCCCATGATCACCCACAACACCAGCGGCATTGCAGGTGTGCTGCAGGCCTTTTAAAAAGGAATATCCTCTTTTCTTGAAGGTTATGTTGTCGTATCGGTTCGGAAATACTGCTGCTGGAAGTTGATTCCAAAGAGTGGTTGTGCGTGGTAGAAAGTGCCTTGAAAAACGCACGGTGGAAGACCGCCACTCGTCCAGATGGTTGGGTTGATGTTCTTGAGTGGCAAGTCTATAGAGGCAAAGAGTGTAGGACAACAACCCTACTGCCTCACTAGATGGACGACCTCAAATGCAATACAGGGAACTAAGAACAAGGAATTACAAAGAAGGAATGATAAAATAAAAACTGTAAATCATATGGTTGTCTCCTTTCTTCTTATGCAAATATAATTAGTAAAAAGAGGACGTAACCCTAAGTTGCTATTTTTCTCAATTCATAGCAGGTTAGTGTGTAGAAAATGTTTGATATGTCAATTATTTGTCAATGACAAATTTTACATTACTAGATTATATATTGGACACAGTTTATGAAGAAAGTATGCAAGCAGGCTGTATCTGAATTTGGTAGGGTTATACGGCCGTATAACATTTTCTATACACTAGCCTGCTATGAATTGACAAGAATAGCAACTTACGGTGTATCTCTCGTCCTCCTTTTACTAATTATATTTGCATAAGAAGAAAGGAGGCAACCATATGATTTTTTTTTATACAACTTAGAATGGCAAACAAGTTGACGGCCCACCTGATGGAAAGTGGTAACCGTCGCCTATAGACATAAGCAGTACCATGGACATAACAGAGTATACTGTTTCGCCCATGATAACACCCACGCGTTGCCATTCCTGAGGACTCAGGTGTTATTCCTCTGTACTCAGTATATTCACGCCATATCCCACCCTTCAAACCGAAACACAGCTATGCAAACACAACTGCTTCACGGTTGAAACACGAATGGGACAGAGGTACCCAAGCAATCGACTTTTGTACAAAGTCTCCCTCTGGTACACAGTTTACAGTTTTTATTTTATCATTCCTTCTATGTATTTGCTTGTTCTTAGACAGGGAGTCAGTGAATGCTGGTGGCTTAGGACCCTTGCTTATGGCAGTCTCTGGAGCAGGCCTATGTTCACCAGTGGACAGTTAAAAGCTGATGTGATGATTACGATGAATTAAAACCGCTTATATAATCGAATAATTTTATCTTAACGTCTAGTATTTATGTGGTCATTCGAATTACGTGCATTGATGCTTAACCCCTGCGGTTAACTTGTTGAGGGAAATGTTAAACTTAAATATGATTTGAACTTTCATATGCTAATGACGTGTGGTTTATATTTATCTTTATTTTTAACTCGAAGGATCAGTGAATTGAAGTAACAGTAGGTTGGTTTGAACCGACATCAAAAGAGAAGGATTTTCTAAATCCGGTCGCATTTTATTTTATGTTTGTTACCTCATAAATTCGTCAGTTGTAAATTCGATTTGAACTAACTCTTTTTTATCTAAATCTTTACAGTGCCCTGTGAACTGGATCACACGCCGGGGCGTAGAATAGGCCGCCCCTTCTTTTCCCGTAGGTGTCGTAAGTGACTAAGTGAAGCCGAGGGATGGCCAGCAGCGTCCCTCTTAAAACATCTCCAAAATCTAACTGTGGCTGCCAATTTCGCCTGCCAATCGTGGCAACCACTGGCAAAACCCATCTAGAGACAGGCTAATGTCCAGCAGTAGACAGTTAAAAGCTGATATAATGACGATGGTACTTTATAAATCGTTTCCGTAAAGATTTTATGAAAATCGATTTTGTAATTTAGTTTTCAAATAAAAATAACTGAATTTGCCACAATTGAAGTTGGTTTTTTTATAGGACACAATCCTATATAGCTTGAAGATTGGACAAGCTGACGGCTCACCTGATGGAAAGTGGTAACCGTCGCCTATAGACATGAGCAGTACTATGGACACAACAAAGTATACTGTTTCTCCCATGATACCCCCCATGCGTTGCCATTCCTGAAGACTCAGGTGTTATTCCTCTGTACGCTGTAAATTCACGCCATATCCCACCCTTCAAACCGAAACACAGCCATGCAAACACAACTGCTTCACGCTAGAAACACGAATGGGACAGAGGTTTATCTAGATAGAAATCCAGTTAGAATTATTTTATTGTAACAACTTCCCGATCGATATAACACACAATTCTTATCTGGTTAATTAAATTATTTTATTATAAACAAGAACAATATGTAGCGATATGGGTGTTGCAAGAAATGTTAGACAATGGAATGAAAGACAGACAGACACTGCGGAAATATAAAACAATATAAATCAAAGAGTAGTTAGTTTGTTTGACCATTAATTGTAACCAGATATTAGCTACTTTCCACGGCTTCACACAGACAGGTAGGTTTAATATTTTCAAATGACTTTAAAGAAGGAGATAGATAGATACTCTTTACTGTTATCTCCAAAAGATTACAATAGTAAACTTATTATAAATATAAACAATTACAAGAAATAATCACGATGAGAAAACAATGGGCGACCTTATCGCTAAGAGCGATCTCTTGCAGGCAACCTTTGGATGGAAGGGGGAAAGGGATTGTTAGTAATGAGGTCTATTTTTTTTTTAATTGATGATGGAATGGTAACCCCACCCGCGCTATCGGTATACACCGGCTGGGCACCAGTGAAGGACGATAGGTGAAGATCTAATTGCCCCATTACTATCAATATACCCCTCTCAAGTTGACCTCCACAGTGCGGTTACTAGCAATATACCCTCTCCCTGTTCCCCCTTGAAACCATCATGTTTAATTCTTGTCGAATTCATCATGGTGGGCCAACTGACCTGCATTCATTCTCACCTATCATCTTCCACTGGTGCCTCGTCGGTGTATACCGATAGCGCGGGCAGGGTTGCCATTCCATTTTAACCCATTAAAAAAAAACTCTAATGGAGTTCTCTGCCAGCAACACCCAAAGTGGAAAGGAGCATCAATGTCACAATAATACATAGGAATAATTTTTAAATCTGACATGTTTGCGAAATGCATCTTATGCAATACATTTTAAATACAATCTAATATTGTGTAATAGGTCATAATGTTCTTTAAAAAAAAAACAAATAGATTAGATAATATTATATTAATAACATTTATGCATAATTAATGTAATTAATTAATAATTAATTATAATTAATTTATTAATCTGAAAAATGTTCGGTTGGTGTAGCATATTTTTTTTATTTTTTTTTTAATGGATGATAATGGAATGCTAACCCCACCCGCGCTATCGGTATACACCGGCTGGGCACCAGTGAAGGACGATAGGTGAGGATGAAGTAGGTCAGTTAGCCCATCGTGACGAATTCAACAAGAATTGTTCACGATGGTTTCCAGGGGGAACCACGTGAAGGTCGACCTAATAAGGCATATTTCTAGCAATGGGGCTGTCAAACTCCATTGCTAACAATCCCTTTCCCCCCTGTAGCATATTATTAGAAAATAAAAGGACCATGTAAGGGAACGATTTCGAGTTATACTTAAAGGGAGTTAAATTTATTTTTAACCGACTACAAAAATAGGAGGAGATGTCAATTCGGTTGTATGTTTTTTATGTTTGTCACCTTATAACTCCGTCCGTTGTAAACTAATTTGGAAAATTGAATATCAATATTCTTTTTGTATCTGAAAAGATATACTTTTTTTATACAACTTAGAATGGCATACAAGCTGACGGCCCACCTGATGGAAAATGGTAACCGTCGCCTATAGACATGAGCAGTAACATAGATATAACAGAGTATACTGTTTCGCCCATGATATCCCCCATGCGTTGCCATTCTTGAGGACTCAGGTTATTCCTCTGTACCCTGTAAATTCACGCCATATCCCACTCTACAAACCGAAACACAGCCATGCAAACACAACTGCTTCACGGTTGAAACACGAATAGGACAGAGGTACCCAAGCAATCGACTTTTGTACAAAGTCTCCCTCTGATATTCTATTCCGAATAGTAGAAAAAGACTACTCAAAGGTATTTTTAATTAAATATACTTAAATAAAAATTTTTTAATCCTTGTTATATCAAAAAAGATACATGTAATATACAAAAAAAAAAAAATACAAGCCGATTGAAAGTCGCTTCAGAGGTATAAAAATAGCATAAAAAGCTTATGATTAAGGTTAATTCGATTGATGGCCGTATGGTGTTCAGTATGCCATTTGCACTTTCTAGGTGTATTAAAGATTGATACATAAATAAATAAAATTGTGTTTATTTAATAAAAAAAAAATAATAATAATGCACGGGGCGTACAGGGCGGACTTAATGCCTGATGGCGTTCTCTACCAGTCAACCGTTACGATCAACAGAGAGAGTAAACGGCGGTGCATTGATTTAGCAAAAACAATTATATCTGTGTGAATTTAAACAAAATTTGGTATATGGATAGGTTACCCGTATATCCTAACTTAACACGCGAGCAAAGCCGAGGATTATAGTATATTGCTAGTAAAAATATTAAAAATACCTGCGGAAACCTATAACCAATAGTCTAGCGCGGTTTCAATCAATCTTTTACACAACATCCGCTGACTGGCAGCCGGTTAATCTAAATATTGCGAAATTGCTATTCTATGCTAAAACTGAATAGCTTTAAGATGCACTATTTCCGTATTTCACTCCGGTGTGCATAGGTAACACTGTGACGGCGAAATTTCGACTAATAAATCTTCAATTTCACTGCCCAAGGTCGCGGGTTCGAATCAATGAGTGACACATGACGTAATATAATATGTAAATTTGGGAAAGATACGTCTCTATGTTTTTTTTTTTTTATACAACTTAGAATCGCAAACAGTGCGATGGCCCATCTGATGGAAAGTGGTAACCGTCGCCAATAGACATGAGCAATATCATGGGCATAACAGAGTATACTGTTTCGCCCATGATATCCCCCATGCGTTGCCATGCCTGAGGACTCAGGTGTTATTTCTTTGTACCATGTAAATTCACGCCATATCCCACCCTTCAAACCGAAACACAGCCATGCAAACACAACTGCTTCACGGTTGAAACACGAATGGAACGGAAGTACCCAAGCAAACGACTTTTGTACAAAGTCTCCCTCTGGTAATATATATATATATTCATTACTACTTATGTATCATTATTTGCCGTGTGTATCCCGGCATAGAATGGGCCACCCCTTCCTTTCCCGTGGGTTTCGCAAGAGGCGACTAAGGAGGGCAAGAGATGGGCAGCAGCGTCCCTCTTAAAACATCTCTAAAATCCGAACTTTGGTTACCAATCCGCCTGCCAAGCGTGGCAACTACTGGCAAAACTCCGCTTATGGGAAAGGCTTAGTCCAGCAGTGGACAATTAACGGCTGAAATAATAATTCATCATCAATGACTATTATATTACACCTAAAAGTCCGTCTAATTATAAATAACGCAATGTTATGTGGTTGATTTACCGAAAAAATCGCTTCTTGACGCTGAGCGCGGCCACTTTCTCTCTTACGCAAAACTATAGCAAGCGCTGCGCCCGCGCAGCATTGTACGAGTAACTAGCGAGTAGCTGCCGGCACGCCACAGTGTACAACAGTACTACTGCAGTAGTGCAACTCAGAAAATCCACTGGCCTATTTCTTTTCCCCTGTATTTAAAAGTTTTTTTTTTACAACACAGGGGGTAAATGAGCATTTGACCACTTGATGGTAAGTGACTATCGCTGCCCAGGGGAGAAAGGGATTGTTAGCAAGAAAGTTTGACAGCCCCATTGCTAGCAATATTAGGTCGAACCTCCACGTGGTTCCCCCTGGAAACCGTCGTGAACAATTCTTGTTGAATTCGTCACGATGGGCTAACTGACCTGCTTTATTCTCACCTATCATCCCTCACTGGTGCCCCGCCGGTGTATACCGATAGCGCGGGTGGGGTGACCATTCCATTATCACTACTCATGATCACCCACAACACCAACGGTATTGCAGGTGTGCTGGCGGCCTTTTAAAAAAGAATTAACTCTTTTCTTGAAGGAATACCAAATTTCATAGTAATTGCTTGAGCCGTTAACACGTTACGATGTAACAAACAAACATACTTATACATTTATATAAAGACAAGGATAGGATAAATCTTGGGTAAACTTTGTAAATCCTTTTAAATTTTCAACTAGTAAAATTTGAATTTAGAATGCGGAATCCTGTATATGCCTTTAAAATTAAATTTAAAATGCAAAATCGTGGATCTGCATGTAAATTTAGCTTCGCGACAAGCAGTATTTTGCTCCACAAAGAATATGAGATTAAACCTTATTCCTCATTACATTACATTTTAAATATTTTTATTTTTATTCAAATTGACTTGTTTACAAGCACGTTTACATCGTCATTCCTTTACGTATGCATGGTTCGTAAAGTTGTTATCTGTTGAGAAGAGACCGCGAGGTACTCAACAGTTTTTAAATCTCTGTTAACATTATGTGTATTTGTTTAAATGTACTATGTCTAAAATCTCGTCGTTACGATATTTACGTTCACAATTGAAGTCTTTCTGTCTTCAGTGAATTAATTCTGACATTTAAGTCTACTGCATATTTTAATCTGTGGTACAATTAAGTAGCGCTGTACTATTGTGACTTGTTCTTGTTAATACAGTAATATTCGCCTTTATAGATACATTAACGACGTGCAAATTTCAATATTGGATTTGTTTGTAAATAGCTTGAAAAATATAGTAATATATTAAAGTCGATTGCTTGGCCACCTCTGTCCCATTCGTGTTTCTACCGTGAAACAGTTGTGTTTGCACGGCTGTGTTTCGGTTTGAAGGGTGGGATATGGCGTGAATTTACTGGGTACAGAGGAATAACACTTGAGTCCTCAGGAATGGCAACGCAAAAGGGGTATCATGGGCGAAACAGTATACTTTGTTATGTCCATGGTACTGCTCATGTCTATAGGCGACGGTTACCACTTTCCATCAGGTGGGCCGTCAGCTTGTTTGCCATTCTAAGTTGTATATAAAAAAACATTCCTTATGAAGGGAAGGCTTATGTCCAACAGTGGGAAATTAACGGGTGAAATAATAATAATAAATATAGTAATGATGAAATCAATGAAATATAGAAGTATTCTAAGTGGTATATCAAGATAAATCATATAACAGATTTTGATAATCGGATTTATGTATATTACTTAGAATTGTCAAAAATAACACAGAGCTTATATTATTGGCTGATAATGTAGCTTCGTATAGGTGAAAGAATTTTTAAAATCGCTTCAGTAGTTTACGAGGTTATCCGTTAACGTTCGAGTTAGTTCGAGTTCGTTCGAGGGACGTCGAAATCACTCTTTTTAGAGCATTTTGTACGTCCTTTTACACGAGTAGTCTTTAAGCTTTTTATACTCATGAAACAGTACAGCGCCCTACGAGTCCAGTATAGGATATAGCGTTTAGGGTACTGTTGGGGCTGTCCCGGTCTTGTAGTGCGTCGGAAATGTTCGCCGAGGCGCGTGTTGATTGTTTCTACGCTGCTATGCGAAAGCGGTGCACATCTCTGATGCGTAGGGTCCGAGACGGCTCTAACGCTATTCTAAGGGTATTTGCGGACCGTCCAGACTGCCAGTATTTGAATCGTTGCAGAATGATTCACATGCTGGCTAACATAAAAAAAGAAAGTACGTTAAGTTAATGTTATTTATTATACGGTGTCAAAATTTAATTTAATAATTTATATCTGGTACAAACTAAGATTGTTAAAGTTTTGTGGGCCCTGGTTGCCTTGATTAAAGAATTTATTTATTATTTATTATTAAAAATCAACATACAAAGAATCAAATAACTCCCCTTCACAATTTTTTTTTGATGGGTGAAAATGGTATGGTAACCCCGCCTGTGCTAACGGGATACGCTACGAAATACGAAAACAGGCCAGTTAGCCCATCATGATGAATTCATCAGGAATTAACCATGATAGTTTCCAGGGGAAACCGCGAGAAGGTCGACCTGGTTGGGTATATTGCCAGCAATGGGATTCTCAGTCTCCATTACTAACAATCCCTTTCCCACCAACCCTTCACAATATTAGTACAAAAAAAAAAGATATTACAAGCTGATTCTTTAAACTGCTCTCCGAGTTCTATTACAATCTATGTGATTACACGTAAGAAATGCTACTTTTTACAAGCTAACGTATTAGCGCCAGTGAAAAGTAGCTTGAACCGTGAAATTAACTATCGGACAGTCGAAAGCGCATTAATTATGGTGTAGCCAGTGGCCTGGAATGTAATTGTTGATTAAGTTAATTAATACAGTTAGCCAATGATTTTACAATGCAATATGTTTGGGTAATGATTTTAAAGCTTTGGTAAGCGACCCCGGTGCGGTCCCGGCGTAGAATTGGCCACTCCTTTTCCAGTGAGTGTCGTAAACAGCAGTGGTCAGAAATATGATAAGGGTTTCTACGAAATATCCAGTCGTTTTCCTAGTCCGTTTTTTTTTAATGGGTGATAATGGAATGGTAACCCCACCCGCGCTATCGGTATACACCGGCGCGGCACCAGTGAAGGATGATAGGTGAGGATGAAGCAGGTCAGTTAGCCCATCGTGACGAATTCAATAAGAATTGTTCACGATGGTTTCCAGGGGGAACCACGTGGAGGTCGACCTAATAGGGCATATTGCTAGCAATGGGACTGTCAAACTCCATTGCTAACAATCCCTTTCCCCCCTTTCCAGTGCGTTATAAATTGTAACAACAGTTCCAAATTACAAATCAAAGATGGCGGTGCTCTTTTGAAACATATTGCTCCGGTATGACCCGAGATCTACCGTTGACTTTCATAATTTAATTACATTATGATTGGTACAAGACCGTTGACGCGTTAAATTATAAATTTTTATTTTATGTTGCAACGTGCAACGACAAACAAGCGTCAACTTGTACCATCAGGTAGAGAGTAGGGTCTGCTTGACTGAAAGTACATACGTACATAAGTATAGACGTGAGCAGTACCGTGGACATTACAGAGTATACTGTGTCGCCCATGATACGTCCTCAAGCGTGCCATTCTGACGATAAAGACTATACCTTAAAATTACTTCTTACCTTAAAAAGAGGAAGACTTTGTACAAAAGTCGATTGCTTGGATACCTCTGTCCCATTCGTGTTTCTACCGTGAAGCAGTTGTGTTTGCATGGCTGTGTTTCGGTTTGAAGGGTGGGATATGGCGTGAATTTACTAGGTACAGAGGAATAACACCTGAGTCCTCAGGAATGGCAACGCATGGGGGGTATCTTGGGCGAAACATTATACTCTGTTATGTCCACGGTACTGCTCATGTCTATAGGCGACGGTTACCACTTTCCATCAGGTGGGCCGTCAGCTTGTTTGCCATTCTAAAAAAAAAAATTCCAAGAGTGACGCTGCTGTCCATCCCTCGACTATTATATTTCCTTAGTAGACCCTTACGACGCACGTAGGAAAGGAAGGGATGGCCCACTCTGTGCTGGGATTACACGGCAACGTAGATAAACTTACTTTGTAAATATTTTGTTTATTTATTTATTAAATACTTTATTATATACACTAATAATACATAAAACATATGACAGAGGTGACAAATGTACATAGACGAATCTATATATATATATATATATATATATATATATATATATATATATATATATATATATATATATATATATATATATATATATTAAAGCTGTGCGTATCAATTAACGGTGTACAATTTTAAAACAATTACTTAGTTATAAAGCTTATAGCCAATGTAATGTGAATTGTTTTACTGTTGCTGTTCCTAAATAAATAAATACAGATTTTCCTTCGCAACAAGTATTTTGCTGCGCAAGGGAAAACGGCAGTTTCCACCGTCGCAAACCCCTACTAGCCGACTACCCTGCACTAGACGTAGTGGTGACGTCAAATACATTGCAGAAAATCAGTGGATGCAGGTAGTTCAGGATCGCTCTTTATTATAGTTTATAGGGAAGACCTATGTCCAACAGTGGACAGATAAAAGCTAATATTATGGCAATGAATTACAAAATTAAAAAATCCTGTGCGTTTTCACTTAAAAAAATATATTATTCGATCAAAATCTAAGACTCCATCATTACAGCCCCTCAAACCACCCCCTGTCAACACATTTCACAAGTTGTCACCTCAAAAAACATGTCCAGACAAGTTATGTAATTTAAGTTGACTTCGCAACACTTGTGCAACTGTTCACGGCGTACCAGACCGATCAAGGTCGTGTACTTTATAGCTGGAGGCATTCTAAAGTGGATATGTAGTTGATAAAGCTAATTGGCTGTTAAAAAAATGTGCCCTGCTACCAATCATTATAAATAATAAAAGCAAGTCGAAACAGACTTTGTACAAAAGTCGTTCGCTTGGGCACCTCTGTCCCGTACATGTTCAACCGTAAAGCAATTGTGTTTGCATGGCTGTGTTTCGGTTTGATGGGTGGGATGTTGCGTGAATTTACAGGGTACAGAGGAATAACATCTAAGTCCTCAGGAATGGCAACGCATGGGGGGTATCATGGGTGAAACAGTATACTCTGTTATGTCCATGGTACTGCTCATGTCTATAGGCGACGGTTACTACCAATCTTTATAAATAATAAAAGCAAGTCGAAACAGTCGTTTGCTTGGGCACTTCTGATCCGTTCGTGTTTCAACCGTAAAGCAGTTTTGTTTGCATTGCTGTGTTTCGGTTTGAAGGGTGCGATATGGCGTGAATTTACAGGGTACCGAGTACTCTATTATGCAAAAGTATTTTGACGTCTTTTAAAGTATTTATTTACTTATCAGCCATTTTCCGAGGCTTTGTTCACGTGAATCCTTAATATTACAAATGCGATAGTTAGTTTTTTTGTTGATGAGTGACAATGGTATGGTAACCCCGCCTGCGCTAACGGTATACGCTGACGGAGCACCAGTGAAGGGTGATAGATGAGAATGAAAACAGGCCAGTTAGCCCATCGTGATGAATTCATCAGGAATTAACCATGATAGTTTCCAGGGAGAACCGCGAGGAGGTCAACCTGGTTGGGTATATAGCTAGCAATGGGATTCTCAGTCTCCATTACTAACAATCCCTTTCCCCCGCGCGGGTGGGGTTACCATTCCATTATCATCCATTATAAAAAACTATGTAGGTCAACATTATCTAAGCATTTAAATGCACTTTCACTAACTTTAAGGCCAATATTTCAATGCAGTTTAGACTTTAACAGAATTACATTGCATAAGAGTATCATATTAATACTAGTTGAATCCTGCGGCTTCACCCGTGGCAATACTGTGCTTTACACAAGTAAAGAGCTATCAAAAGCAAAAATAATGTCTCAAATTAAATTGACCAGAGGCAAAGTCGTTTGATTGGGTACCTCTGTCTCATTCATTGCATTGTTGTGTTTCGGTTTGAAGGGTGGGATATGGCATGAATTTACAGGGTACAGAGGAATAACACCTTAGTCTTCAGGAATGGCACGGCATGGGAGGTATCATGGGCGTAACAGCACACTCTGTTATGTCCATGGCACTGCTCATGTCTATAGGCGACGGTTACCACTTTCCATCAGGTGGGCCGTCAGCTTGTTTCCCATTCTAAGTTGCATAAAAAAACCAGAGTTAGACTTTTAGAGATGTTTTAAAAGGGACGCTGCTGCCCATCCCTCTACGACTAAGTTCCCTTAATCATTTCTTAATGGCTGATATGTTATCATGTATGACGAATTGTAATTTAAATCTCCTTATTGTAAATCGATTAAAACACTTTTTTAATTTATGGAGGTCACTATATTATAATAATAATATAAATAAATTTAATTCAAATAGAATTAAATAACATTTTAACGTTGTGTAACATAACGACTCATTTAATATAATGTGGTAGAAAACATGAATATATAAGGTGGATAAACAAATTTATTATGGATACCAAAGTGAATGATTCTTTTTTGAGGAAATTTTATACATATTTGATGTTGCCGAATGCTTTGAACTCTATATGTGTATACCTCCTTATTATATATTTATGAATTTTAGAATTAATATTTATTTGCAAGAAATATGGCAAATATACAGATAGATAGAATAATATTAAGTCCACATATTTCGCCACAATTAGGCAACATTTTAAATACTTAAATGTTAAATTAACAATTTTTATAAAAAAAAAAAACAATATGTCAAATACAATTTCATGTCAATTAATGTACTTCATCTCATTTGCCTATAAACATGAGCAGTACCATGGACATAACAGAGTATACTGTTCCCCCCATGATACCCCCCATGCGTTGTTATTTCTGAGGACTCGGTTGTTATTCCTCTGTATCGTGTCAATTTACTGCCATATCCGTTGCTAGCTTTAAAACTAATGAGTGGGCGTTTGAGTTTGACTCGTTGATGTCTTTACTATGACCACACAGAAAAACAAGAAGAATTGTATTTTTTTTTTTGATAGGTGGAAATGGTATAGTAACCCCACATGCGCTAACGGAATGGCGTGAATTTACAGGCTACAGAGGAATAACACCTGAGTCCTCAGGAATGGCAACGCATGGGGGGTATCATGGGCGAAACAGTGTACTCTGTTATGTCCGTGGTACTGCTCACGTCTATAGGCGACGGTTACCACTTTCCATCAGGTGGGCCGTCAGCTTGATTGCTATTCTAAGTTGTATAAAAAAAAATTTAAAAGACATTACACCCATTTTTAATAGTCGGATAAAAACAATACTGAATAAGTGAAGTTGTTCAATATCAAATGACCTAAGAGATAACAGGTTTTTTAAGGTTTTTACAGGTTTTGCAAGACACACGTTATGTAAAATCCCATTGTTATGGGATATCAAAGTTGGACTGAAAATTTACATGGAAATTGGTGAAAGTCAGATCCTTTGTCACGTTTTATCCTTTTATTAGAGGAGTGTTCATGAAAGAATTTATTTATTTATTTATCTAAATAACTTTATGGACCAATATAAAATATGGTACAAAAGACGGACTTAACGCTGGTAGCATTCTCTGCCAGTCAACCTTTGGGGTGAACAGTGGATTACGAACGTGGTACCTCATTATTGGGACAGGTAAAGAAAAAAAAATATATATATATATATATATATATATATATATATATATATATATATATATATATATATATATATATATATATATATATATATATATATATATATATATATATATATATATATATATATATATATTATACCAGCCTTTAACTGTCCACTGCTGAAAACAAGCTACCCCCTTGGGGGAATCAGTCATTCGTCACGATAGGCTAACTGACCTACCATTTCATCCTCACCTATCATCCCTCACTGGTGCTCCGCCAGCGTATACAGTTAGCACAGGCGGGGTTACCATTCCATTATCACCCATTAAAAAAAAATACTAAAAGTGTCCTGTGACTCGCGACGTGACATTACGCGCACAGTGTAGCAACGGAATGAATTTATTTTACGCCGTATTTACGTAAGTGTGCGTATTTCGCTTAGTAATCAAGGTAACGATAGAGTTAAGTGAAATCTATAGCAATTGATAAATATAAATCGAGTAGTGATCGCTACTAAAAACTATACCGGAAAAGTAGTTATTGTCTGCAGAAAAAAAAAATAGAAAGAAAATATTGTAGTAAACATTTTTTGTAATGTGGTTTATTAAGGATTAAATATATTAATAAAAAAAATACTTCCATCTGAACACAGATATACACAAACATACACAAACCTACACACACGCACACACACACACACACACGCGCGCGCGCGCACACTCACACACACACATGCACGCGCGCGCATACACACATACGCATACACATACACACCGAAAAACAAGAAAATGTTTCATAAATATAAGGGCGTGTTTTGCCAGTAGCTGCTACGCTTGGCAGGCGGACTGGCAACCACACTTATAGCATGTTTTTGTAGTTTTTAGCAGGACGCTGTTACCCAACCGTCCACTGTCAAGTTCCCTTTTACGACAGCCACGGGAAAGTCTTTCCTTTCCTTTCACCAAGGGATGGCCCATTTTATGTTAGGACCACACGGTACATATGTACATACATGAATAATTTATCGGTATTTTAAATTAAAACACGAAATTGTGTGTTTATAATGTAGTTTTTTTAATGACTGGTATGGTAACCCCGCCCGCGCTATCGGTATACACCGGCGGGGCACCAGTGAGAGATGATAGGTGAGTATGAAGCAGGTCAGTTAGCCCACCGTGACGAATTCAACAAGAATTAAAATATAGTGTAGATTTAGCTTGGTAACAAGTTGTATGATCACTTATATTGTCACAAAATCATTTATTAGTTTCATCATCATCATCATCACCCATATATTTAGTTATTTATTTATTTAAACTTAATTGCATCATTTATAAAAATAATACAGTAAATATGAATGAGAAGTGATACAAAAGGCGGTCTTATCGCTAAGCAATCTCTTCCAAACAACCTTTGGGTAGAGGACATTGAGAAATAAAAAATATAGTAGAACCAACATGACAGTGAACCCCGTGTGTTGCAAAAAGAATTGTAAAAATCGGTTTAAAATTGGTGACGTAGACACAAAAGAAGTCAAACGAATCAACCGAAAAAAACAAACAATTTTAGAATTCGCTTCAAAATGTGCATACTCGTCTCAGCACTAGCTGTATTCTGCGACTTTCCTTACGTGAATCAATACATAAAATGTCCTGTGTGCTAAATAAGGATATAACCTATCCGTGTACCAAATTCCATTCAAATCCGTTCAATAGCTTTTGCGTGAAAGAGTAACAAACATACCCTTACAAACTTTTGCATTAATAGGATCTTTACGTAACAGTGTTCTCATTATATTTATTTTTTTTTTAGATATAATAAATAAATATTTAAACATTTACATATACCTATTAAGTATTTATTAAACAAACTCTTGTATAGTACAAGAATTATTTATTTCGGTACAAAATGGCGTTTTATTTTCCATGATTATTCTTTATTCTACTTTTATAAGTAAAGTAACGCAATAAGCAGGCGAAATCTCTAATATAACAAGTCGAATAACTTACTAATACAAAACAGCTATAGCACAAACAAAACCAATGCAAAAAAAAAGAAAGAAAGAGACCACTTGATAATAGAAAACACAAACACAAAACTCACTTCTTCGAAATTCAAATATTTTTGTGACCAGAGACACTCGCGTTTTTTTTTTTAGAAAAATCGACGTCGAAGCGTGCGTACGATAGAGACGCGCAGCGACCACTGTCTAATGTTTCTGGTCTTACAGAAACGATTGTAAAGCAATGTTTCGATTGCTAACTTTATCAACCGACTTCAAAAGAGGGAGGTTCTCAATTTGTTTTTTTTTATGTTTGTTACCTCATAATTCTGTCAGTTTGTACAACTGTCTTGTCCTTTTTTTATCTGAAAGGATATATGTATATATATACCTATGAATTGGTCCAATAGATATTTTATCATAGACAATAGTTTTTAAAGTAACAGGTTTTGACGCAATTAAAGTAGGTTTTTTTTTTTTTGTGGAAAACAATAATAAATTATTTTACGAACATAATAAAATTGTAACTGACACTATGTCTGAACTTACATGGGAGATATTTAAGAAAAAAAAAAAATATTTTTTTATTTATACTTTTGCGTACATTAAAACATGTCTACAGGGCGGACTTGATGCCTGATGGCATTCTCTACCAGTCAACCGTTACGATAAACACAGAGAGAGCAAATAGCAATGATGCGATGATAGAAGGTGGCTGTGGACATCATTTCGAACAATTCCTAAGATCACAATCCTTTATACAAGCGGTAGAACACTCGAAAAGAGGCGAAGTCTTGTCTTAGGCTTAAGGGCTCAAAACCGCCTGTTAGTTACGGATTGTCGATACTATTATTTGTACTGTAATAGCAAACTCTTGGATCGCGTATCGTTCGCATTAATCTTCTTTCGTTCTCTTTGTTACATACCCAACTTTCGCAACCGTACATTTGGCTTAAGCTGTAACTGCAATATCCTTTTTCAATCATTCTATCAATTTTATTCCCAGCTTTCACTGTTATTTCTATATTATTTTGTGTTCTCTTTTATCATTGTACAATGCTACCAGATTACCAATTTTACCAGAGGGAGACTTTGTACAAAAGTCGATTGCATGAGTACCTCTGTCCCATTCGTGTTTCAACTGTGAAGCAGTTGTGTTTGCATGGCTGTGTTTCGGTGTGAAGGGTGGGATATAGCGTGAATTTACAGGGTACAGAGGAATAACACCTGAGTCTTCAGGAATGGCAACGCATGGGGGGTATCATTGGCGAAACAGTATACTCTGTTATGTCCATGGTACTGTTCATATTTATAGGCGACGGTTACCACTTTCCATCAGGTGGACCGTCAGCTTGTTTGCCATTCTAAGTTGTATAAAAAAAAAATGCTAAAAGAGCTCGCCATCGACAGGGAACTCATTCTTACATGCTTGAACCTAAATGGTCACGTACAGTGCGGTTTCAAAGAAGTTCCCTTCTGCATATAGGCAATTTTTAATTCATAGTCAGTTTGAATAACTATTGTGTGGATAAGAAGGTCATATTTTAATCAAATATTTGCATTTAATTTTCACTTTGTATTTTTTTCATCATTACTTTATTTTTTACTAGCTGTTGCCCCCGACTTCGTCCGCGTTTCCGTCGTTTTTCGTAAAATAAGTAGCCTATGTCCTCCCTCACGGTTCAGTGGTTTTGATATAACAGACACATTTTCCCTCACTGCTCTGCTTCTATTGACCGTAGCGTGATGAAAAGTATACTATAACCTGCCCAGGAGTATGAAGAATAATTGTACCAAGTTTCGTTAAAAACCGTCGAGTAGTTTTTGTTTCTATAACGAACATACAGACAGATAGATAAAAATTTTACTGATTGCATTTTTGGCATCAGTATCGATCACTAATCACCCCCTGATAGTTATTTTGCAAATATATTTCATGTACAGAATTGACCTCTCTACAGATTTATTATAAGTATAGATTTTTTTTTGTTTTCGTTCCTCTTGTTTGTTCGTATTTTTTTTGCTAACTCCTATTTTACAAAAATACGTAGTATTTTTAAGTTGTAAGTAATATATATACAAGGTAATAATATATATACAAGGTAAAAAATATGTAATTGTAAGTAATATAGATACAAGGCGCTGTACGCAAAGCGTGTATCTATATTGTTGCTACTTGTGAAAACCTATTAGTGGCTTATTTTGTGATTCTAAAACTGTATCATTTTGCTCTAGTGTAGCCCTGGTTTTCCTTTTTTCATGGTAGTGGAATAGGCTCTATAGCGAGGTTTCTCCTCGCTACTACAGCATGGCTAAAAGACAAAGCGGTTTCTTCAACTTTTATTGCAGTAGTATTGCAGGCGATCATAGGTTACAGTAAGGGCTTACCATCAAATGAACCGTATACTTCTTTGCCAGTTTTAAACCACTAATAAAAAAAAAACAATATTATTTTTTTATTATAACATATGTGGACACGCCTTTACTAGTGTGACATTACACACACACGCGCACACATAAGTACATAATATATACACAGTGTATACATGTGTGCGTGACGGCCATATGCATTCACTAAAACAGTAATGCATACTAATTGCACATTATTTACCAACTTGTATTAGGAAATCTTGAATATATATATATATATATATATATATATATATATATATATATATATATATATATATATATATATATATATATATATATATATATATATATATATATATATATATATATATATATATATATAATCACGATAAACATGCCAAATGGCCATCAGTTTATGTAAAACATATATAAAAATGTATATAATTATAGATTCTTGATGATGTAGCGGTTTAACATTCCATAGTTGTTGATTTCATTGATAATTAAACATAAATTAAAAGGTTTATAATATCCGTTGAATGAATGTGTGGAGTACAGGCCACATATATTATTTATAGCTATATATTATTATTTACCAAATTCGAAATTGACACGCGTATCTATTGTTTCCTTTTGGCTTGCCTTCACGGCCCCAGTCTTCTAAGTTCCTTTGACTATTATATACATATTTCCAATTTCCATTCCTGGTTTCCTTTGTCGCCCACATATTTTGGTCCTTCTCGGTTTGTATTCAGCACCAGTTTCCTCATTTATCAAATTTATTATTTTTCACAAAATTATGATCACAAGATCGAAGGCGGCGATGAGGGAAACCCAGGCCGAAGGTCAACAGTTTCATCTAGGTAGTGTTATAAATGGTGAAAATGTTCGGTCACGACATTCCGCGGAGTCGGTGCGGGAAGCGCTATCAGTTCCGTTACCGCCCGATCCAGATTTTGATCGGAATCGTTCTATCATATTGGCTCATTGAATAATGCAGCGCTTGTATCGCCGTCGAGGGGTAGGCTGTCAGGAGCACAGCAGTTACCTGGCTCGGAGTGCGGTCAAGGATGCTTTTCGAGGAGTCCGGTTAGTGAGCATCGTAACGACGATACGCGTCACGTATTTCCACCGGGACCAACTGTGCAGGTGAGTGAACTAGGTCGTTTGGCAGATGCTATTTTCACCTTAGCTAAGAAATCTGCTAGACCTTCATTTGATGACCTTGCCACCTTCAGTGGTAACGTTCATGAGTGGTTATTGTTCAAAAAGAGTTACAACGATAGCAAATCCTATTTTACACCTCACGAAAATATGTCTAGGCTACGCAATGCGTTACGTGGTAATGCTCGAGAGGCAGTCTCGGTGTTATTACTTACCTCTTCATGTCCAGAGGATGTACTGCAAGCTCTTGAACTACGTTTTGCTCGACCTGAGCAAATTATTTTGTCGGAGATATCCGCAGTTCGAGCCCTACCTAAGTTGGGTAGACAGCCTAATGATATTTTCACTTTAGCTACAAAAATAAAAAGCAGTGTAAATGTAATAAATTTATTAGGTCATAGAGAATACATTTATTCACCTGAATTATTACATAACGTTATTTCTAAATTAACACCTTTATTATATGACAAATGGTGTGACTTCGCTCAGGCATACCACACACCCGGTCAACCACAGCTCGAGTTGCTTGCTGAATTTTTATTGCAGGAGGCCAACAAACAAGCACGTTTTGGGCTGCCATATGAGGCGGTGTATGTCCCATCTCATACAGAGAGGACGAGGGCAGCGGCCACGTCTGCGGCGCCGCGCACCGAGTGTACGCAGGCTGCATATCGCTTCGCGCCTTCAAGATATACAGTGCAACTGCCAATGCATCTGTGCCACTTCAAATAAAATCGCCTATATCCTGTGCATTTTGTTCTGGTCCACATAGTATAAAGACCTGTTTCAAATTCTTAGCTCTTGCAGTTGACGAACGTATCACTTGGGTGAAACAAGAAAAACTTTGTCCGAGGTGTTTAAAGAGAGGTAAGCATAGTTGGAGATTTTGTAAAGCTCGACAATGTGATATTTGTAAACAAAATCATCATAAATTTTTACATTCTGAAATTAATTCGAATATTACAAATTTACATAATACAAATATTGACACTGTCACTTGTCAAAACGAAAATATAAATTCTTCTTCTGATAATAAATTAGTTCCGAGTACGAGTACTAGCAATGCGGTATCATTTTCAAATAAAGAAGTGCAAAGAGATCGGATACTTTTAAAAATTTTACCTGTTATATTATCTGGTCCAACTGCCGATATCGAAACTTTTGCACTTTTAGACGATGGTTCTTCCGTTTCAATAATTGATGCCGATAGTTAGGTCTTAGTGGACCTCAACAAAACATGAACATCACAACTGTTGTTGGTACTCGTAGTGTCACCACTAGTTTAGTAGATTTTAATATTAAGGGTAAGCATTGCTCTGAGGTTCATACTATTAAGGGAGCCCGAGCTGTACCTGATTTAACATTAGCGTCTCAATCGGTTTCTGCTAATGAGTTGTTACCTTTAAAACATTTGTGTGATCTTATTGACGTTCTTTCATACTCTAACGCGACTCCAAAGCTTCTTATATGTGACTGGCATTTATTAATTGCCAAAGAGAAATATCGTTCCTAACCTGTGGCCACTCGTACGGCCCTCGGGTGGGTGTTGTATGGATTAGCTTCAAAGATTACTAAACCGATTCAGTTCATTAATCATTGTGTGTTTTCTGAAACGGAAAATTATCTTGATACGTTGATTCGAGATTATTATAGATTAGACGCAATAGGTTTAAAACTACGTGAACCTTATACCGCTTCTGAGACAAGAGCGATTCAAATTCTAGACAAGATTATACAGCGTCTTCCGAATGGTCGTTTTGAGGTAGGTTTACCATGGCGTTATGATTCACCAATTATGCCGAATAGTTATAATCATGCTTTGTCAAGATTGAATGGTTTAAATAAACGATTCAAGCGGGACCCTAATTATCAGTTATTGTATAAAGAAAACATTGAAGCTTATGTCAAAAAAGGATACGCTGAGGAGTGTAACGATTCTGATGATGCTCTTTCAGGTTGTAAGCGTTGGTATTTGCCTCATTTCGGTGTGACGAATCCCAATAAGCCCGGGAAGCTGAGGATCGTTCACGATGCTTCTGCCAAATCCAACGGTGTCAGTTTAAATTCATTACTATTGCTAGGCCCAGACTTACTTCAATCTTTAGTAGGTATTCTCATTAGATTTAGGGAAGGGCAGGTGGCGTTGTCAGGAGATATTAAGGAAATGTTTCCACAAATTAAAATTCGTGAAGCGGATCGCGATTGTCAACGCTACCTGTGGCAACCAGATGGACCTGATGGCCCAGTCCACGAGTTTAGGATGTCATCTCTTATTTTTAGCGCCGCGTCGTCTCCTTTCACTGCTATTTATGTAAAAAATAAGAATGCTAGGGATTTCGAAAAGCAATTTCCTGAGGCGGCGAAAGCTATTATTGAGGATCACTACATGGATGATTTTATTGGTAGTGTAGATGATATTGAGGTCGCTGCACGTCTCGCTGGGGATATCGTAGATATTCACAGTAGATGCAGTTTCGAAATGCGTGCCTGGATATCAAACAAACCGGAAGCTTTGCGTTTAGTTCCAAGTGTGTTGCGTAAAGATGGTGAAACTAGTGTGAACCTTGACATAAACAAAGCAACTACCCGTGTTTTAGGCTTGTTTTGGAACCCTGTAAATGATTCGATAAGTTTTAATGTCAATGTTCAACAGCCTCATAATCATTACTACACTAAACGCCAAGTTTTAAGGGATTTAATGAGAATTTTTGATCCATTAGGTTTTTTATGTCCATTTATCACACAGGGCAAGATTTTATTCCAACGAACATGGCGATTAGTTACTGGTTGGGATGACCAATTGCCCCAGAGTGAATGTGTCAAGTGGTTAGAGTGGTATCGTGGTTTTGAAATGTTACAGTCACTATCAATTCCACGGTGTTATTCAAATTTTATCGGCCCAGTTAGTCGTGAGTTACACGTGTTTTCAGACGCCAGTGATCAAGCTTATGCATGCGTTGCTTACTGGCGACTTACATATTGTGATGGTTCAGTAAAAGTCGCGTTTGTTATGAGTAAATCGCGAGTCAGTTCTCTTGAACCAACAGTTATAGCTAGGCTGGAACTTCAGGCAGCTTTGCTAGGGGTACGCCTTGCAGACACAATCACTTGGGAGCAGAGACAAAAAATCAATCTCCGTTACTTTTGGTGTGATTCGCGCGTAGCTTTGTCGTGGATTCGTAGTGATGCGCGCAACTATAAAGCATTCGTCGCGAATCGGGTCGGAGAGATTTCAGAATCAACCTTACCGCGCGAATGGCGTTGGATACCGTCCGACCTTAATGTAGCAGATGACGCCACTCGCGTGAGTTCTAAAAGTGTGGTTGAACTTAACAGATGGTTGAACGGACCGTCCCTTTTGATGTCACCTGAAGAGGAATGGCCAGTAGAGCCCGAAGGGCCGGTCCCCGTTATTGGTCAGGACCTCAAGTGTCATCAAACTTCTTTGGCAGATTTTCGGCTTCATTTTAATGTTGTTCCAAATTCTAAAAACTTTAGTAGCTGGCTGCGGCTCTTACGAGCCACGGCCAGAGCTCATCAGTTTTTACGCTTACTTAAGGAAAGTAAATTAAGATCTGTAAATAATAATGATCGTTTTCGTAATAGGGGTGGACTACGTCCGCTTCTCTGTAAAGACATGAAGTCTGCGGAGCTTCATTTATTGCGACAATGTCAAGCGGAGACATTTTCTGCTGAGATTACGGCCTTACAACGTAGGGAACCACTACCTAAATCCAGTAAAATTGCAAAACTTTCCATTAAGCAGACTTCAGATGGCCTTCTTCGTCTTTATGGGAGAGTATCTGCTACGCCTGATCTCTGTAATGATGTCAAGTATCCTCCGATTTTAGATGGTCGTCACCACATCATCCACTTACTTATTCTTTACTATCACGTTTGGGCTTGTCACGGATATAACGAGACCGTTGTGAATGAGTTGAGACAAAGGTTTTGGATTTTTCACTTACGTCCTACTGTTCGTTCAATCGCTGCTAGATGTCAAGCATGTCGTCTGAGAAAGGCTTCATCTTCCATTCCACCTGAGGGAGATTTGCCGGTTTGCAGATTAGAACACCATCAGCACCCATTTTTAAACACCGGACTTGATTACTTTGGACCAGTTGACGTTACCATTGGAAGGAGACACGAAAAACGATACATTGCGCTCTTTACCTGTCTTTCCATCAGAGCAGTTCATTTAGAGGTTGTTGGCAATTTGAGTGCGGATGCTGCTATAATGGCACTTAGACGTTTTATGGCACGCCGTGGAGTACCAAAGAAGATTTTTTCTGATAACGCCAAAGCATTTGTCGGTGCCAATCGTGAAATAAGATCTATGTGGAGAACCATGAATCATACAGAAGTGGCAGAGTATGCGGTATCGCGCGGCATAGAATGGAATTTTATCCCACTGCAATCGCCTTTCATGGGTGGATGTTGGGAGAGGCTGGTTCAATCGGTCAAGAGAGCGCTGACAGCTACGGTTAAGAGCAAATCATTTAAGGAAGAAATTCTCGTCACTCTTTTGGCCGAGGTAGAACACGTTATAAATTCACGGCCATTAACCCATGTTCCAGTTGCAGCTGATGATGAACCTGCACTTACTCCAAACCATTTTCTCCTTGGTCGCTCCTCTGGATTGCCTGGACCCGTGTCTTTGAACGATGGAGATTTATTAGGAAGATCGCACTGGCGTAAAGCCCTAAGATTAGCAGATCACTTTTGGTCTAGATGGCTCAAAGAATATGTGCCCAGTTTGACACCACGCAGAAGCCAGAACTCTCAGCTACGATATTCCAATCTGTCAGTAGAGGACATAGTCTTGATCGCTGATGCAAGTATGCCACGGGGACTTTGGCCTAAAGGCCGTATAACTAGAGTGTTTCCTGGCCATCATGGAATAGTGCGTGTAGCGGACGTAGCGACAGTTGGGGGGGTTCTTAGGCGTCCCTCGCGTAAACTTATCAAGCTGAGCACTGTGTAAATAGTTTTTTGATTTAATATTTTTTGATATTTGTCTGTTATGCGTGTATGCCTGTTCTCCACGAACGTTTGTTAGTACCGAGCCTAACGGGGTGGGCAATATGTGGAGTACAGGCCACATATATTATTTATAGCTATATATTATTATTTACCAAATTCGAAATTGACACGCGTATCTATTGTTTCCTTTTGGCTTGCCTTCACGGCCCCAGTCTTCTAAGTTCCTTTGACTATTATATACATATTTCCAATTTCCATTCCTGGTTTCCTTTGTCGCCCACAGAATGAATGAATAAATATGTAATTGTGAGTAAATATTGCAAGTAATATGTTAAAATAGATATATGTCTACACATTTTAGCCGTAATTAGGTATGGAAAATTTAAATTACATAAATATTGTTTGAATTAAGTTTTGAAATAAATCCTTATAAAATAAATATATCAAATACAATTGCACGTCAATTAATACGCTTAATTTAACTTGATATATAGGTATATATAGTTTTTTTTATGGGTGAAAATGGTATGGTAACCCCGCCTGCGCTAACGGGATACGCTGGCGGAGCACCAGTGAAGGGTGATAGATGAGAATGAAAACAGGCCAGTTAGCCCATCATGATGAATTCATCAGGTATTAACCATGATAGTTTGCAGGGGGAACCGCGAGGAGGTCGACCTGGTTGGGTATATTGCTAGCAATGGGATTCTCAGTCTCCATTACTAACAATCTCTTTCCCCCCAGTATATACATAGTATTAATAGGTATGATTAGTGTTCACAATATTATTATAATATTAATACTTATTTTACTTACAATTTCATAAATTTATTAATTTATACAGACATATTTAATCAACATTATTAAAAAATGAACAAGTCTCTCAATCGTCCAAAGAAAAGTCATCCAATTGCATCCTATTCATGTTTCTGCCATTAAACAAATGTGATTTCATTGAATTTTAATTCGAACATAGATGGCATTATAACATCTTAATCTTTGGGAATGGTAATACATGTGGGATTAATATCAGGCAACGGTTACCATTTTCCATGAAGTGAGCTGTCATTTTATTTGCAATTCGAACCAAATAAAATATATATAATTATACCTTTTATTTTGAAGGTGTTAATTTATGAATTCGGGAACTGTAATGAAACAAGTAGCCAGTAAAAATCATTTTATTGTCCTTTTTTATTTAAAATGTTAATTATTATAACTATAAATATTTTACGCGAATGTTAAAAGATAAGCGCCTAAATTTTAAAGAAAATAATTTTAGTACAGTAAATTATTGCTATTCAATTTTTGTCAGGCGTTATATGTACTTGATGTCGTAACTTACAATCGTAGCTTATAATAAAATGTCACCCAAGACGTCACATAAGTCAGATTTTATTGAATACAATACATTCTCTGTTGATTTTATGAACTGCTCCTGATTATAAGAGATCCTGACTCTTCAGTCACGCTAAATCCGCAAACAAGATACAATTAAACGCTTTTAATTTACACCAAAACAGAAAAATGAAAATTAAAAATAATTTATTTTTTTATTTAAATATCTATCTGGTTAGTTATCAATAAACAAACTAACAACCAAATAATATCTCTTTGAATTATATTTGAGTAATTTCATCTTGAGTGTTCATTAACACACGCAATATCCTCTATCCAAGTTATAAACATAAAACATGTTTGTAAATTGATTTCATCGCTTATTGCATTGCATATTAAATGTAAAAAAATAACAAAAATTTACACACGAATTCTTCATTCATCTTCTGCTCAAATTATAATTCAAATTTATTAAAAAATAAAATAAATAATTAAGCATTGCAATTTCTCATCTCTCATTAAGACGCTATTTATTAACAATAACAAACACACATATTGTTCTCGGCTTTTTTACTAACATAACAAAGTGTATTAACAAATTTAATATGTTAAATTTATTTTATTTTATTCTTTAATTTAATTTAACATCAAAACACAGTCTGAATTCAGAACCTGATTTAAATGATCGTAATTATTAGATTAATAGAGGCTTGTGTTATTAAAATGGGTTCTGACTTGACAAACGGCTCACGGGAACCCAATAAATATATATATATATATATATATATATATATATATATATATATATATATATATATATATATATATATATATATACATTACATCATGAGCAGTACCATGGACATAACAGACTGTTTCACCCATGATACCCCCCCATGCGTTGCCATTCCTGAGGACTCAGGTGTTATTCCTTCGTACCCAGTAAATTCACGCCATATCACACCCTTCAAACCGAAACACAGCCATGTGAACACAACTGCTTCACGGTTGAAACACGAATGGCACAGAGGTACTCAAGCAATCGACTTTTGTACAAAGTCTCCCTCTGATATTAGACATGTCTAAAAACAACCACCAGTATTAAGTACTCTATAAAGTTGTCCATAAAGGAGTCCAACACTTTTTTGGATGTCGCAAGAGGCAAATAAAGGAACTTAATCGTCGAGGGATGAAGCAGCATCCCTCTTAAAATATCACCAAAGCTTAACTGCGCTTGCCAACCCGCCTGCCAAGTGTGGCAACTACTGGCCACCCCCCCCCCCCCCTCCTTATTGGGAGACCTACATTCAGCAGTGGACAGTTAACGGCTGATAAAAGAAACTATGTTATTTTAATGCGATTTGTGGACTTTCCTTGTCAGTTCATGGCGTTTCCTTCTAGCGGACAGTCTGCGTCTGTTGTATTCACTATTGAATGAGTTGCCCCTGTAAATAATAGCATTATTACTCGACAAATATAAGGAAAAATGGTTATAAGTAATGGGGTAACGCATCCCCATTTTACCTTCACATAGTTCACCTGGAAACCGTCGTGCTGAATTCTAGGTGTATTCGTCACGATGGGCTAACTGACCTGCCTTTTTATCCTCACCTATCATCCCTCACTGGTGCCCCGCCAGTGTATACCATAAGCGCAGGCGAGGTTACTCTGCTTGTACTAAACAAATAGGGGAAAGGGATTGTTAGTAAAAGGGATTTATCACCTCCATTACTAGCAATATACCCTATCAGGTCGACTTCCATGCGGTTCTCCCTGCAAAATCACCATGGTTGGGGGAAGGGATTGTTAGTAATAATGAGGTAAGTCCCCGTTTTTATTCAATATTCCCTATCAGGTCGACCTCCGCGCGGTTTTCTCTGGAAATTATCGTGATTAATTTATCGTTGAATTCGTCACGATGGGCTAACTGATTTGCTTCATCCTCACCTATCTTCCTTCACTGGTGCCCCGCCAGTATAAACCAATAGCACAGGCAAGGTTACTATTTCATTAACACCCGTTAAAAAAAAACCACCATGGTTAATTCTTGCGGAATTTTCCACAATGGTCTAAGTAACCTGCTTTCATCCTCACCTATCATCTCTCACTAGCTCAGGCGGGGTTACCATTCTACAAAAAATTTGGTCTATCCAGTTCTGCTTTTAGGTTTGGTATAAACAGGGTTGCCATTACATTATCATCCCATAAATTGTGCTACATATGTGTGTATACATTGCATTATATCTAATACTAGCGACCCGCCCCGTCTTCGTACGTGTGCAGAGTAAAAATAACGTGGTGACATGGTAGATAAATAGATAGATAGATAGATAATTTATTTGCATTACAGCACACAAATTGTAACAGACACAGATATACATAAAAAACTAAATAAGAGAAATGATTAAAAAAAAATACATAAAGCCGAGTACAATTTTTCCTTTTGTGCGTGTGCCATAACAATACAAAATGGCCACAACTCAGTTTATTGCTTCGCCCTCAAAAGAGCAAAGCACTGATATTCTGTCGCGGCCAAAGGGAATAGGGTGACAATAAAACAATACTACCACATTATCCATACAGTAAACAGACAGATACGACAGTCTATCTAGCAGACAAATGGAACATAGAGGTAACTTGTTGAAATATCTAATTTTTGCCTCTCAATTAAGAATTTTTATAAATTAATTTTGATGCTAGACTTAGTGGCGATCAGTCTTATGGAAGGTGGTATATTGTATCCGTCCAAATAGCTTCGCAAACTACACATAATTTGTATATTTTTTTTTAATTAACATTTTTTTTTTAGACTTAGAACTTAGAATGGCAAACAAGCTGACGGCCCACTTGATGGGGAGTGGTAACCGTCGCCTATAGACATGAGCAGTACCATGGACATAACAGAGTATACTGTTTCGCCCATGATACCCCCCATGCGTTGCCATTCCTGAGGGCTCGGGTGTTATTCCTCTGTACCCAGTAAATTCACGCTAAATGTACAAAGGCGAGCTTAACTCTAAAAGAGTTCTCTTCCAGCGACATCTATGTTTATTTATATATAATTATAAAAAAAAAAATACGTTAACACCAAAGGAGACGAGAGAAGAACTCCCGCCACCCAACATGAAGCCCACGCAACAAAGATGATCACACCTCACTGCAGTAGAGCGACTGACTCAGTGATCCAGGGATTGCTCCCGGAGTTGACGCTGAGGCAAAGTTATCTGCCCTGAGGTCCCCACTTTCCAATCATTATAATAGAGTGACTTAGACCCCAGTGACCTAGGGTAGTTCCCCCAAAAGTTGATACTGAGGCAAAGAGGTCGGCCCTGAGGCCCCCACATTCTACTCACTACAATAGAGTGACTTAGGGGGAAAGGGATTGTTAGTAATGGAGACTGAGAATCCCATTGCTAGCAATATACCCAACCAGGTCGACGTCCTCGCGGTTCCCCCTGGAAACTATCATGGTTAATTCCTGATGAATTCATCATGATGGGCTAACTGGCCTGTTTTCATTCTCATCTATCACCCTTCACTGGTGCTCCGCCAGCGTATCCCATTAGCGCAGGCGGGGTTACCATACCATTTTCACACATCAAAAAAAAAATAGAGTGACTGCCCCGAGGCCCCTACCTTCCAAAAAGAGTTTAGAATACCTGCTTAAAGACATAGTTAGTCTCATGCATGCACGCCAGTTCCAGAAATTCGACTCCTCCATCGATAAACAAAAAAAAAAAAAAATCAAAGACAAATACATATATTTTTTTTTTATTTTTATTTTCTGTACTTATGTATAAAATTTTATCATATTTTCATTGGTAACTAACTATGTCACGGCGACCATAAAATAGGTAATTTCTTAAAAAATACATTTCCATAAGTATATGACAATTATATAAACCAAATATCATACAAAATTTGTACAACATGCTAAACCAATAATTACTTATATAATCTGTCAGGTCGACCTCCACGCGGCCCCCTTTGGAGACCATCGTGCCGAATGCCAGGTGTATTCATCACGATGGGCTAACTGACCTGCCTTTTTATTGTCACCTATCATCTCTCACTGGTGCCCCGCCAGTGTATACTATTTTTTTTAATGAGTGAAAATGTAATGGTAACCCCGCCCGCGCTATCGGTATATACCGGCGGGGCACCAGTGGAAGATGATATGTGAAAACAAATGCAGGTCAGTTGGCCCACCATGATGAATTCAACAAGAATTAAACATGATAGTTGCCAGGGAGAACCGCGTGGAGGTAGACCTGGCTGGGTATATTGTTAGCAATGGGATTCTCAGTCTCCATTACTAAAAATCCCTTTCCCCCCAGTGTATACCGTTAGGACTACCGTTCCGTTATCATATAAAAACATACACCGTAAGGTCGAATTTTCTATGCTACCATCTGGAAACCATCGTGGTTTATTACTGTTGAAATTGCCACGACAGGCCGACTGGCCTTTATCCTCAGCATTACATCTTGTACTGGTGCCCCGCTTTATACCTTTTTTTTATACCTTAAGCATAGGCGGGTATACCTAAGAACTCTTGTTGCGAGGAATTCTTGGGGCGAAACTATAAAAAGTACCTATCTATCTATTTTAAATTGAAAATTTCTTGAAATTACTTTTTTATGGACCATTATAGACGGAATTTATGATAATTTCGAATTATATCTATTAAAAATTTAGCTCATTTCGGTCCTAAGAAAATTAGATAGATTCGCTGTTTCAAACCCGCTTAAATATGACTTCTGCCCTATCAAAAAGTTTTTTGCCTATCGCTTTCCATTGACTTAGAATCATTAAATTTGGAAAGATGTACCTAAAATATTTTTTATGCAACTTAGAAATAGCAAACAATCTGACGGCCCACCTGATGGCAAGTGGTAACCGTCGCCTATAGACATGAGCAGTATCATGGACATAACAGAGTATACTGTTTCGCTCATGATACCCCCCATGCGTTGCCATTCCTGAGGACTCAGGTGTTATTCCTCTGTACCCTGTAAATGCACTGTCATATCCCACCCTTCAAACCGCAACACAGCCATGCAAACACAACTGCTTCACGGTTGAAACACGAATGGGACAGAGGTGGCCAAGCAAACGACTTTTGTACAAAGTCTCCCTCTGGTAAAATGTATATTATATTAGATTGAAACTGATTAAATGTATCATGGTTTTACACTAATTTATAAAGATTAAAGATTTTTTATCTGTAAATTGTTTTCTGTGGGCAATAAACAATAAATTGTAGAAGTGTAAAGTGCAATGAAAAATTTGAAATATGCCTACGAAACCCTAATAATTAGAGCCATTGGTTGTTCTAATTTCCAACAATATTAGTGCAGTGCTCAAAAAATGAAATAAATTTACAAAAGTACCTACCGATTTGTATACAATGACTTGTTTAGGTTCTAACTACTTAAGTACAATGCAGCCATAGATCACACGCCTCTGGATGGAGTAACGAGTAATAAAACGTTCCACTAAATAGGCAACGACAACTGTCGGTTGACGCATATTTTTTTAAAACATAACTATCTTCGTCATTTTCGAACGTCATACAATTAAAATTTGTTCAAATTAGGCGGAAATTTATTTATTTATATATCTTTATTGACCAAATAAAGATATCGGACAAGAGGCTGAGTGAATGCTGGTAGCATTCTCTACCAGTCAATCAACTTTTTCGTACAAATTGAGAATTATTTTTCTCATACAGCATGAATTAAAATGGCGGTTATTTTTACTGATTTTGATAATAAATAAATACATATTGCCAAATGTTAATTACAGTAATCGCAAAAAAATCTTTTTGAGTCATAATGTTCACTCTACCTTATTCTTAAAAATTTTATAGTTTTTTTATTTTTTATTAAATAAATAGTTATAAAGTTGTTATTATATACAATTCTTCCACGTATTAATTTTTATTCAAATTTGGTCCCCTTAATCAGGCATATAATAATAAAAAAGTTTGACTGTTTTTATAGCAAAGCGTTTATATTGGCACACTTCATCTAAAGGTGTTTGATCTATGAATAGAACAATCTAGCTACTTAGGTGTAATGAAAAATGAACTACTTTTTCCCAGCGATGTAGTTGCCCGCTTCATCTTTGTATAAATCCTCGTTGATGCCGTAATATCCTGGTGAATTAGGGCAGTCCACCTGAAACCGAACATATAATATTATTATTGGGGGGAAAGGGATTGTTAGTAATGGAGGCTGAGAATCCCATTGCTAGCAATATACCCAACCAGGTCGACCTCCTCGCGGTTCTCCCTGGAAACTGTCATGGTTAACTCCTGATGAATTCATCATGATGGGCTGACTGGCCTGTTTTCATTCTCATCTATCACCCTTCACTGGTGCTCCGCCAGCGTATCACGTTAGCGCAGGCGAGGTTACCATACCATTTCCACCCGTCAAAAAAAAATTATTATTACTGGAGATATATATATATATACGAGTATATATATATATATACCTGCAGACCCGGCATGGAATGCCCTCCCCCTCTTTCTTGCCTCTGTCATATATATCATCAAACCACCCGTTAACTGTCCACTGTTGGCCGCATGCTCGTGTCTGTTTCATACCAATGAGGAGGCAAACAAGTGGTTACCGTAGCCTACGATCGCCTGCAATACCAGGGGCATTACGTGCGCGATACCGACCTTGGAGAAACCTTTGTGGAAGAATCCCATACTGTAGTTTCTTGGAAAAACTCGACAGGGAGCTCATGCCATAACCTGAGTGTCCGTGGGAGGAAACATCTCTGAAACCGCGCTGTACATAATCATCCAGGCTCTAAGGTATGGGAGTGAACTCCCTATCGATGGTAAGAAGTGGCCATGGGCATTGTTTCATCATATCAGCCTTTAACCGTCCATTGCTGAACATCAGCCTCCCCCTTGGGAGTTTTGCCAGTAGTTGCCACGCTTGGCAGGCGGATTGGCAGCCGCAGTCAGGCTTTAGAGATGTTTTAAGAGGGAAGCTGCTGCCGTTCCTTAGTCATCTCTTACGACGCCTATGGGAAAGGAAGGGGTGGCCTATTCTATGCCTGGACCACATGGCCCGGACATCATTTTCCCACTATGTAACGAACACACATAATGTATTTTATCTATATTTCTTTTTTTTGTTATTATTTTTTTTTTCAGTAGAATTTCTCGGCTCACTTTTAGCCACAACAGAATATCAGTGTTTTGCTCTTTTGAGGGCAAAGCAATAAACTGAGTTGTGGCCATTTTGTGTTACTATGGCACACGCGTGAAGGGGAAAAATTGTTACTTATTTTATGCATTTTGTTTTTGTTTTTTTTTTTATTTTTTGTACATGTATCTTTTTTTTTATCTTTTTTCACTGTGCATTTGTGTCTATTGCTGTTTGTGTGCTGTAAGTAATGAAAATAAATTATCTATCTATCTATCTGTCTATATAATAAAAAGAAAACTCACCTTGTAGAACCAGTCGCATACCCTCAACCTCTGGTTGAAGACGGTCCCAGGGGCGCAGACAAAGGAGTACATAACATTCCCACCAATGCTGGGCACGCACCAATGCCAGACCTGAATGGAAGGACATGCGTAAACATAATATTATTTTGGGACATCTAAATTTTACACATTTATAGATAGATAGATACTCTTTATTGTTTCCTCCAAAAGATTACAATAGTAAACTTATTATAAATATAAACAATTACAAGAAATAATCGCAGTGAGAAAACAATGGGCGACCTTATCGCTAAGAGCGATTTTTTCCAGGCAACCTTTGGATGGAGAGGAGTAATTATAAACAGTTTGATGGGAGGTACGGTGAAAAATTTATATATATATATATATATTTATATATATATATATATATATATATATATATATATATATATATATATATATATATATATATATATCTACACCTCTACATACCCTATTAAACTATAAAGACAGACGGACAAAAGAATTCTTAACAATGTTTAATCACATCCATTATTATATTGGGCGTAATAATATCATTCTTGGGGGGAAATGGATTGTTAGCAATGGAGTTTGACAGCCCCATAGCTAGCATTATGCCCTAACAGGTCGAACTCCACGTGGTTCCCCCTGGAAACCATCGTGAACACTTCATGTTGAATCCGTCACGATAGGCTAACTGACCTGCTTCATCTTCATTTATCATCCATCACTGGTGCCCCGCCGGTGTATACCGATAGCGCAGGCGGGGTTACCATTCCATTATCATCCATTAAAAAACCAATTTCATAAAAAGAAGGAGGATATAGGTTTGAATTTTCCAAGTACCTGGCACATGGTTTCCGTATCGGCGTAATATCCTGGTATCTTGTCATTACAGGTGAAGGAGAGACCCTTGGGAACCTCGGTGAACACTGGATAGTCTTCACCAGGTACGTAGCCGTCCAGTTGCTGCGGACATATTGAGGATTTTTGTTTTATAGCAATGAGGTGGCAAACAAACGTACGGCCCACCTGATGGTAAGCGGTTACCGTAGCCTATGAACGCCTGCAATACAAGGGGCATTACGCGCGCGTTGCCGACCCTGAAGAAACCTCTTCACCCCTCTTTTGAAGAACCCCATGCTGTAGTCTTTTGGGAAAACCTCGGTAGAAAAGAAAACCTAAAATGCCTCTTTTTGACATGTAAGAAGAGGTAATGGGATTATAATAAGGTCTAATAACTCTATTACTAGCAATATACCCTATCAGGTCGACCTGCACGCGGTTCCCCCTGGAAACCATCATGGTTAATTCTTGTCGAATTCGTCACGATGTGCCAACTAATTTGCTTTCTTTCTCACCTATCATCCCTCACTGGTGTCCCGCCAGCGTATACTGATAGCGCAGGTGGGGTTACCATTCCATTATCATGCATTAAAAAAAATATATCACTATGTCTCATCATCCGCATATAGGAGCATGGCGTGTACAAACCACCCTTCTGGTCATTTTTTTTTTCTACAACTTAGAATGGCAAACAAGCTGACGTCCCACCTGATGGAAAGTGGTAACCGTCGCCTATAAACATGAGCAGTACCATGAACATGGTACGATTGCTTAGTGAACCCTAATATGTCAAGTACATCAATAATCTATTTGATTTAACTAATTAATGATAATTACCGGCAATCATTTTGAATTACCACCGTTGCATGCCGCCATGCATCTCTTCACAATCCGATAATTGGCGGGTTAATAATTCATAACTATGTAATTGTGAGTGATTCAGGACACCTTTGTGACATTATCACCGTTGCGGTATCGCATGACATCTTCAGGGGATCTAGCTAATTACCAGAGGAAGACCTTGTGTATATATACATATACATATAATTAATTATTAATTAATATACATATACCCATTTAAAGACGCTCACACATACACACACACACACATTTAAAAATATAGTATAAGTATATATTTTTTTTTTATACAACTTAGAATGGCAAACAAACTGAAGAGCCCACCTGATGGAAAGTGATAACCGTCGCCTATAGACATGAGCAATACCGTGGAAAGCATAGAATAACACTGCGACGCCTATAGTACCTCTCATGTCATAATACCACACAAAAGCCGTTTGCTTGGCCACCTCTGTCCCACTCGTGTTTCTACCGTGAAGCAGTTGTGTTTGCATGGCTGTGTTTCGGTTTGAAGGGTGGGATTTGGCAGTGGATTTACAGGGTACAGAGGAATAACACCCGAGTCCTCAGGAATGGCAAAACAAACAAACATAAGAACATTGTAACAACTCTTATATTATGTATATAAATGTATAATAAGAAATAAATGAATAAATAGATATAATAATAATAAAAAAAGGCTTACTAACAGCAAGGGATCTGTCGATTACATATAATAATATAGCGATGCAGCCGATGGAACACATCCGGACACTGGACAGGCGGGTCTGTTGGGACATCTTGGTGAATTTCTATGTCTGTAACAAATTATTATGTCAATAACGTTTTTGACTTATCTACATAATCCAAGAGGCATATATATATTTATTAGCTGACTCGGCAAACGTTGTTTTACCATATACATTATTTCGAGAACTATACATGAAAATTTCTTGTACTACAATTGTTATATTCGATTGTCATCTTGCAGCCCTATTTTTTGATGGGTGAAAATGGTATGGTCATACTGGCGGAGCACCAGTGAAGGGTGATAGATGAGAATGAAAACAGGCCAGTTAACCCATCATGATGAATTCATCAGGAATTAACCATGTCGACCTCCTCGCGGTTCTCCCTGGAAACTATTACTATTACTAGAACCACGAGGAGGTCGACCTGGTTGGGTACATTGCTAGCAATAGGATTCTCAGTCTCCATTACTAACAATCCCTTTCCCTCCCTTGCAACCCTATTACGGCATATATAAATCACGATTAAAAAACAGGGGTTGATAGTAAAAGCGTGAAAATTTGAATTTGTATGTATTTTTCAATGATAAATCATAACAAAATTAAAATAAAAAATTTTGTCAAAAAATAAAACAAATATTTAGGGGTGGGTCACCCTTATGATTGAGGGGTATGAAAAATAGATGTTGGCCGATTCTCAGACCTACTCGATATGCACACAAAATTTTATAAGAATCGGTAAAGCCGTTTCGGAGGAGTTTGGTAACAAACACCGCGACACGAGAGTTTTGTATATAAGATATATTAATATGTGAAGCAAAAACTTTGTAGCCCTTTTTACTAAAATTGCGCGGACGGAGGAGTATGAAATTTGATACACTTACAGTTTATATAGAGAAGGAGTGCCGAATGATAATATTTTTTTTATAAATTACGCATAAAATGGCAGAAGCGAGCTAATTGTATATTTTTTGACTGCACATTTTCAATTCTTTAGATTTTTGAGGGGCGTGCCACGTTATCATGGACAATCTATATCTGTGTCCACCAAATAACCACTTATATTACATTTTAAATAACCTAACTCATGTAATTGCTACCTTTTTATTATACTGACAGATGGACAGACAGACAAAGCGCATTACTGTACTAGAAATACAGTTTTTAACATGCCATTTACGAGTGTGTATGAGAAATTTAGCCAACTCCATTCGCCGATAGAACAAAGGGTTTCCGATACGTTGAACAAAAAATCACAGATAGACTAATACAATTGTAATTGATGTGTAATTAGGCATTGATTAGACGTAGTTATGCAAAATGTGTGAGATATCAATTAATATTGACTACATTATTGATTCATGTTAAGGTATTAACATGTGGAAGTCCATATTTATTTATTTATTTCTTCATCAGCACATATATGTGTACATGGCGGACTTAATGCTAAAAGCATTATCTCCCAGTCAACCGTAGGCAAGTGGCAGAATACACGAATGCGGTACTAGTAATTATTGATATACGTACATACTAAAATTACATATATAAACGAATAAATATATATGAATAACAAATATACTTACACATATATGACATATACTATGTTATACACGAAATTGAGAATAATATAAAGCATTTACTGTTCGGATAAAGTAAAAAAGTTAGCGTGAACGTTTTTACCATACCACTGGTTAGTTAATTACAATTGTTTTGTTTAATTCCGCTACCATTAGTACGTGTGCGACTGCCAACACTCGAAGATTGACCACCACCATTACTAGCAGAAGTACCACAACCTTCTATATTAACCATCAATCACCGATCGCCATCCAGTCCATGCATGTTTTGTATTTTGTACGATTATATTTGTTAACAGTCGCACACTTAGTTTACTAATGGTAGCGGAATTAAAAAAAATCTCTTCAAGCTAACAGCCCACCTGATGGAAAGTGGTAACCGTCGCCTATAGACATGAGCAGTGCCATGGACATAACAGAGTATACTGTTTCGCCCATGATACCCCCCATGCGTTGCCATTCCTGAGGACTCAGGTGTTACTCCTCCGTACCCAGTAAATTCACGCCATATCCCACCCTTCAAACCGACACACAGCCATACAAACACAACTGCTTCACGGTAGAAACACGAATGGGACAGAGGTGTCCAAGCAATCGACTTTTGTACAAAATCTCCCTCTGGTATGTATGTATGTATGTATATCAATAATTACTAGTACCGCATTCGTGTATTCTGACACTTGCCTACGGTTGACTGGGAGAGAATGCTTTCAGCATTAAGTCCGCCATGTACACATATATGTACTAAATAAATAATTCCATACTTAAAAATTGCAGAAGAAAAAAATTGATGGGGAAATTAAAGCATTAACTATTTTGACACAGTTTAACACGTACGAAAAATTAGCTTATTTTATGTTTATTAGAATTTTTGTACAATGTAAAATCATTATCATTAAAGTGATTGCTTAAAAAAAAAACTCATAAACACACGATGCTATCTTGACTTCTCACGGGTGTCTCAAGCCCTTATTAAGATGTTGAGACAGCAACATTGTTCAAAATAATATTGCGAGACCCGTGATGGCGTCATAACTTCATTAGACACAATGTACATGGGTAATTCACGATTAGATTCGCGAATCTGGACAAATTAGACGCATCTAACGAATCTTGTGTCTGAAATTTCCTAGCTTAGCTAATTAAACAAGTCTGTTTACCTTTCTATATGTTTTTTTTCTGTCGTTTCCCACAGCCATCAATTTTCAAACGTCTAACTTAAAAATTGGAGTATGTTTTATCTTGATTGCAGTTTTACCATTAAAAAAAAAAGACAAATTGTAATCTACAGTGTAAGCAAATATACCATTCTTGACGTTTAACGTGTTATTCCTCTGTACCCAGTAATCTCACTGCCATATCCCACCCTTCAAACCGAAACACAGCCATGCAAACACAACTGCTTCACATCTTTAGCTGCTAAACGGAGGGAAAGAGACAAAAATAATTGCAAGAATGCAATTCTTATTACAAAACGAACTTAATTAAATTTTGTATAATCACAAAACATTGCAAATTATTTACGAAAGCACAATTGTAATCCTTCTACTTAATTTTGTACTTAATTTGCTCTAAAAACACTCTGTAAGTCGTTTGTGTTGTAATTAAATAAGAAGGCTTAGAATTGTAACACCTGATGGGGTACTCAGATTAGAATTTTTTTTTAATGGATGATAATGGAATGGTAACCCCACCCGCGTTATCGGTATACATCGGCGGAGTACCAGTGAAGGATGATAAGTGAGGATGAAGCAGGTCAGTTAGCCCATCGTGACGAAATCAACAAGAGTTGTTCACGATGGTTTCCAGGGAGAATCACGTGGATGGAGGTCGACCTGATAGGGCATATTGTTAGCAATGGGGCTGTCAAACTCCATTTGTAACAATCCCTTTCCCCCAACTCAAATTAGAGTTGGGTAATATATAACAATATATATATATATATATATATATATATATATATATATATATATATATATATATATATATATATATATATATATATATATATATTGTAGTTACAATATCTATTTTTTTATTATTATCTCAGCCGTTACCTACAGCTAAACATAAGCCTTTTTTATACCACTGAGGTGGCAATCAAGCATACGGCCCACCTTATAGTAAACGGTTACCGTAGCCTATGAACGCTTACAATACCAGAGGTATTACGCGCGCGTTGCCGACCCTGAAGAAACCTCTTTCCACCCTTTTGAAGAACCCCATGCTGTAGTCTCTTGGGAAAACCTCGGCAGGGAGCTCATTCCATAATCTGAGTGCTCGTGGGAGGAAACATCTCTGAAACCGCGTTGTACGCGACCATCTAGGCTCTAGGATATGAGGGTGAACTTCCTGTCGATGGCGAGCCGTACGATGCTAGAAAGTGGCCGTGGGCATCATATTGAATAATTCCTCTGAGCACAATCCGTTGTATAAGCGGTAGAACACGCAGAGTGAGGCAAAATCTCTCCTAATACTTAAGGATTTAAATCCGCTTGTAAGCCGTGGATCATCGATGATTCTCATAGCTCCAAACTTCTCCATAATGTGAGTTCTGACAGGCAGGTGGGTTATATACCGCAATTTTTTTTTGTTGGATGAAAATGGTATGGTAACCCCGCCTGCGCTAACGGGATACGCTGGCGGAGCACCAGTGAAGGGTGATCGATGAGAATGAAAACAGGCCAGTCAGCCTATCATGATGAATTCATCATGAAGAATTAATCATGACAGTTTCCAGGGGGAACCGCGTGGAGGTCGACCTGGTTAGGTATATTGTTAGCAATGGGATTTTTAGTCTCCATTACTAACAATCCCTTTCCCCCCTATATACCGCAATTTGGCTTTTGGTAATGTTTTAAAAAGGACACCGCTCCCTTAGTCGCCTCTTACGACACCCATAGGAAAGGAAGGGGTGGCCTATTCTATGCCGGGACCTATATGGCTAACTTCTTTTTTTTATATACAACTTAGAATGGCAAACAAGCTGACGGCCCACCTGATGGAAAGTGATAACCGTCGCCTATAGACATGAGCAGTACCATGCACACAACAGAGTATACTGTTTCGCCCATAATACCCCCCATACGTTGCCATTCCTGAGGACTCAGGTGTTTTTTCCCTGTACCCAGTAAATTCACTGCCATATCCCACCCTTCAAACCGAAACACGGCCAGCAAACACAGCTGCTTCACGATTGAAACACGAATGGGACAGAGGTACCCAAGCAATCGACTTTTGTACAACAAATTATAACAACGTAATAACGCTTGTTTATCTGATTTAATTAAAAACAGCATATTTACAGTGAATTAATACTTTAGTGTAACAATCATTAACCGCTAAAACGAGACATGTAGACTTGCATCACACTTGTAAACTCGGTTAACACGAGCAATGTCACGCGGTTCTGCTATCCGATACATACAGACATACGTTTCACAATTGTACATATTGAATTTGCGGTTAATATTTCCTTATATCTAATAAGTTAAGTAATTTATAACTTAATGAATGTGTGTATTTATTGCTATGTATCCCACGGTATTGCTTACGTAATTATTTATTTACAAGCATTTACCCGTGACTTCGTCCGTTTGACGGGGATGAAAAGTAGCCTATATCCTTCTCCATACCATATAGTACGTGTATACCAAATTTCATAGTGATCGGTTAAGCAGTTTAGACGCTAAAAGGTAACAAACAAACTCACTTTCACATTTACAATATTAGTAAAAGGAATTTAAACTTTGTTGACCACTACACTACACTGGTACAAAATGCTTAGTTAATGCTACAGACATTCTCTGTCAGCTAACCTTTGAGCTCAGGAATACTTGGTGACGGTTTAAATTAAAGCAAAACAAATTTATCATTATAAACATATTCAGGTCAAACCAAATGTTCGTTTCCTAAATTGATCCAACCGAGAATCGAACCAGCGACCTCGTTTACTCAAAGCAACATGCCCAGTAATGCGCCGTAGAGGTTCTCAAGTTATAACCGTAAAAAACGCTGGCTGAGTATAAAAAAAAAAACAGTCATGGAACAAACTGTCTTTCCACATACAAAAGAGTGCTTCTATTACCTCTTTCAAGGAAAAGTTTAAATTGCATTTTCTTTCCCTTGAATCAAAGTCAAATTTTGAAGTCATTAAACTAAGTTATCTAATGTAGGTAGTATATTCGACTTAGTGCAACGACGAGCTATGAGAATTGTCAATGATCTCAGACTTAAAAGCGGTATCGAAGTCTTAAGTTTTAGGAGAGATTTTGCCTCACTCTGCGTGTTCTACCGCTTGTACAACGGATTGTGCTCAGAGGAATTGTTCAATATGATGCCCACGGCCACTTTCTAGCATCGTACGGCTCGCCATCGACAGGAAGTTCACCCTCATGTCCTACAGCCTCAATGGTCGCGTACAACGCGGTTTCAGAGATGTTTTCTCCCACAAACTCTCAGATTAAGGAATGAGCTCCCTGCCGAGGTTCTCCCAAGAGACTACAGCATGGGGTTCATCAAAAGGGGGGTAAAGAGGTTACTTCAGAGTCAGCAACGCGCGCGTAATTTTTTCGTAAATTCGTGTTCGGAGTATTAACAATTGTTCGTGAACTTCAGCTGCCCGCTAACGACGTGCTCTCCAACTGTATTGGGTTGGCTGGAAGAGATCTCTGTCAGAGATAAGTCCACCCTTGCTCACAACATTTATAAATGCATTAACAATGTAATTTACAAGTGCAATAAAGAGCATACAGTATAGAGGAGTTTATTATTTTACCAGAGGGAGACTTTGTACAAAAGTCGTTTGCTTGTGTACCTCTGTCCCATTTGTGATTCAACCGTGAAGCAGTTGTGTTTGCATGGCTGTGTTCCGGTTTGAAGGGTGGGATATGGCAGTGAATTTACTGGGTACAGAGGAATAACACCCGAGTCCTCAGGAATGGCAACGCATGGGGGGTATCATAAGCGAAACGTAACACTCTGTTATGTCCATGGTACTGTCCATGTCTTTAGGCAACGGTTACCACTTTCCATCAGGTGGGCTGTCAGCTTGTTTCCCTTTTTTAGTTGTATCAAAAAATTTATAAAAGAATATATAAAAAGACACTCCTTTTGAGTCAAACTAGAACTTTCTAGAGAGGAAATCCGTACGTTTAGTCAATTAATTATTACATACACACAAACAATAGGTAAAATGTTGAAAGGCCTCATCACACATTATTATTTCGCCACATCACAAAAGTTAAGACAATTTAGTTTTATTACGAGCGTTCGTGCTATGGGAATCGCTTTTGCGAAATAACGCAGTATTATAATAATTGTTCTGAGGTCGAAGTCGTATTTACATTATTATTTACTAACGATTAATAAATTTATTCTTTATTGTACACAAACATATAAATTATAATAATATTATTATTAGTTATGTGGACCAGCAGTGGACAGTTAACGGCTGATATGATGATGATGATGATAATTACGTGAAATAAATATGTATATATTCAATCAATCAATCAGTCAACCAACCAATCAATAAATCAATCAGTCAACCAATCGATCAATCAATCAGTCAACCAACCAATCAATCAAACAGTCAGTCAACCAATTAATCAATCAATCAGTCAACCAACCAATAAATCAATCAGTCAACCAACCAATCAAACAGTCAACCAATCGATCAATCAATCAGTCAACCAACCAATCAATCATCTTTATTCGTATACATCTATTACAGATTCTTATGATACGTCACTGTATAATTATAACAATTACTAATTATTTTTTTTTAATTGATATTATAAAATAATATCAATTAAAAAAAAATACAATAATTACATTTGCAATACAATTTACATTAATACTATTGTCAAATCCATGATGCATTTTTTGTCATTTATTTTATAATATGCTTTTGGTACAGAGAGTACAGTATATATATATATATATATATATATATATATATATATATATATATATATATATATATATATATATATATATATATATATATATATATATTAAAGAATTAATTTAAATGTAAAACGTCATCTGGAAGTTTATTATAAAAACGTATACAGTTTCCCATGAGAACTGTACTGACTTTTCTAAGGCGATAACAAGGAACATTCGATACTATAATTTAATTCGATCACCGTCTATATATTTAATTGTCCATAGAGGTCAAATTATGTCTATGACCTTTTGGATGCAACTTTCCTTTTCACCGATGACAAAGTCATAAAAGCATTCGATTGTGAGAAATATAAAAATTTTAATTAAAGCAAATTGGTCATAAGTTCGAATCTGATTGACCTTGGGTTATATTCGAATGTACTCAGGTATCGGGGGAAAGGAATTGTTAGTAATGCGAACTGCCAGTTCCATTGGCAGCAATATACCCTGTTATGTTGACCTCCAAGTGTTTCCCCCCTGAATTCCAGGTGTATCCATCACTATGGACTGACCTGCCTTTTCATTATAACCTATCATCCCTCACTGGTGCCCCGCCAGCGTATTTTTACCATTCCATTATCATCCATTCAAAAATAAATAGTAACATAGATAGATACTCTTTATTGTTTCCTCCAAAAGATTACAATAGTAAACTTATTATAAATATAAACAATTACAAGAAATAATCACAATGAGAAAACAATGAGCGAGCTTATCGCTAAGAGCGATCTCTTCCTCGACCTTTGGATGGAGAGGAGTAATTATAAACAGTTTGATAGGAGGCACGATGGAAATTCTATTATTTCTTAATATATATAAAGATATGATACATGTAATAATGTAAAAAATATAATCGAATCAAACTGTTGGCTTCTTTCTTCAAACACGCCAGCGCGCGTTCAAGTTTATATCGCGTGTGTGATTCTCGACTCTTTCCTATTTCCTATTTTACTTCCTATCCAATTGAAATATTAACTACTGAAGCATTTTATCGTGTATTGATTATAGGCTATAGATCATAGATACATCTAACACGGCGTGGAATAATCGAAATTTTGATAAATGTTCCCAATTCATGATTTAAATTGTGATTTTTTTGGCGTGACTTTATTATTTTAGTTTGTTTTGTAGATGGATTTGAATGTAGCACGGAATGTGGTTTTTTTTTCGTGAATTCTGGATATAAATACATACATACATATCTGTCACGCCTGTCTCCCATTAGGGTAGACAGAAACAATGGAACGCCAAATGCTTCGATTCAAACAGACCTCTTTCGCTTCTTCCACATTCATCAATGTTTTCATACACGCACGCCGGTTACGGGCACTTTTAATTCGGCCCTTCTTCAGCACGTCGCCTATTTGGTCGGCATACGTCCGTCTAGGGCGAACCCTAGCGACATCTCCATTCATTCTTGCTTGATAAATCTCTTTCGTAATTCTTCTTTCATCCATCCTCTCCAAATGACCAAACCAAACATATAAAGTAATTAAGATAACGGTATACGCTGGTAGGGCACCAGTGAGGGATAGGTGGGGATGAAAAGGCAGGCCAGTTATCCCACCGTGATGAATACACCAGGAATTCAGCACGATGGTTTTTAGGGGGACCGCGTGGAGTGTCGACCTGACAGGGTAAATTGCTAGCAATGGGACTGGTAGCTCGCGTTACTAATAATCCCTTCCTTCTGATTATGTTACTATTTGTAGGCTGCTGTTTCTTTTTATTTATTTTTTCTTATTTTTTTTTTTTAATGACAATTCGTAGATACTTTTTTAGTGTTTTTTTTTTCTAATATCGCATGTTGAGTTTCACGTCTTTTTCAATCGACTTCAAGAAGGAAGTTCTCGAATCGGTTGTATTTATTTACATTTATTACCTCATAACTTCGTCTGTTTTTGCTTTTACGTTAATCTGTAGTTTTTTTTTTTTTTTTTTTATAAATGCGAAAATCTGTAACGATGAATGGATGGATATTTGTTACTCTTTCACGTAAAAACTAGTGAACGGAATTGAATGAAACTTAACACACGGATAGGTTCTATTCTAACTTAGTTTTCTTCAGGGTCGGCAACGCGCGCGTAATACCTCTGGTATTGCAGGTGTTCATAGGCTACGGTAATCGCTTACCATCAGGTGGGCCGTATGCTTGTTTACCACCTCAGCGGTATAAAAAACATAGTACATAGGACACTTTTATTTATTTATTTATTACACACTTTTTTTCAGCCGTTAGCTGTCCATCGCTGAACATAAGGCTTCCCAATAAGGGGAGTTTTGCCAGTAGTTGCCACGCTTGGCAGGCCGGTTGGTAACCGCAGTTAAGTTTTTAGAGATGTTTTAAGAGGGACGCTGCTGCCCATCTCTTGCCCTCTCTTAGTCGTCTCTTACGACACCCACGGGAAAGGAAGCGGTGGCCTATTCTATACCGGGCCACATACTTTTGCCACATTAAAATATGTAAATTATATATGTTAGTACATAGAATGCTTTATGTACTGATTCATTCACAGATTGGTGGGGAGAAGGGATTGTCAGTAATGGGGAGATTAGTCCCCATTGCCATCAATATACGCTATCAGGTCGACCTCCACGCCAGTTCCCTCTGGACACTATCGTGACTAATTTATCGTTGAATTCGTCACGATGGGCTAACTGACCTGCTTTATCACCATCACCTATCATCTCACTGGTGCCCCGCCGGCGTATACCGATAGCGCAGGCGGGGTTACCATTCCATTATCATCCGTTAAAACAAAAATTCACGAATTGGTCCCACAGAAATTTTATTCAAATCGGTTCTCTAGTTTTAGTTTTAAATCAAAACAACTGGTTTTGTTATAATCGATTTAATTATTAGTCGACTTCGATGGAGGAGATTCCTAATTCGTCTGGATCCTTTTGCGTTTATATCACAGGATTACGTTGCCAATTCCAAATAGATTTATACTATTCTTTTTTGCAATTAATAAAGCATAATAGAAGGAAAAATAGAGGGCAAAAGAGGAAGAGGAAGACCGAGGATTAACTACATGGGGCAGATAAAGGAAACACTAGGTGTCGTATCGTATAGGTCAAGGATATGGCCTGGGATAGAGCTGGCTGGAAGAGGATGCATGAATTAGTTGCACCGACAAGAGGGAACTGTTAAATGAAAAGAAAGAATTATTTAATTATCAATATTGGCCGTGTGGTCCCGGCATAGAATGGACCACTCTTTCCTTTCATGTGGGTGTCGTAAGAGGCAACTAAGGGACGGCGAGAGATGGGCAACAGTGTCCCTGTTAAAACATAACCAAGGCCTAACTGCGGTTGCTAACCCGTCTGCCAAGCGTGGCAACCACTGGCAAAACTTCACCTTATGGAGGGGGGAGGGGATTATGTTTAGCAGTGGACAGTAATGGCTGATACAACAAAATCAATAAGATATTTAGATTACAGATATACATATAAAAAAAAAAACAAAAATACACAAACATTTACCAGACGGAGACTTTGTACAAAAGTCGATTGCTTGGGTACCTCTATCCCATTCGTGTTTCAACCATGAAGCAGTTGTGTTTGCATGGCTGTGTTTCGGTTTGAAGGGTGCCATATGGCATATGAATATAAGTATGAATTTACAGGGCACAGAGGAATAACACCTGGATCCTCAGGAATGGCAACGCATGGGGAGTATCATAGGCGAAATAGTATACTCTGTTATGTCCACGGTACTGCTCATGTCTATAAGCGACGGTTACCACTTTCCATCAGGTGGGCCGTCAGCTTGTTTGCCATTCTAAGTTGTATAAAAAAAAAAACATTAAGAAAAAAATAACCTGGTCATATTTTTAATACATTATTGGGATTTATAAAAGACCTCTTCAAAACGGCCACACAGCAGTCTATTGTGGAACGCATATATCTTTGTATATATTTTTTCGGGTAGGGTTACCATTCCATTATCACCCATTAAAAAAAAATTACTACGTTAACGGTGTTATCCATCACGGGAAGGTCAGTTGAAAATTAAATTTTAAGTTGCAATCGGATTCGAACTCACGATCCTTGGGGCTTTAATGCGAAGTAGTAAACCACTAAGCCGCGCCGTTCACATAACTATCACTTAATTAATTAATATCTAATTAATTAACACATACCGGTACAATGTTTAGGAGATAACGCGCACAAGACACACTCACAGCGATATACAGAATGCAACTGAAACCGCGCCGAATGCGGCGGCCCGTTTTATATGTTCGTCTGACATAATGTGGACACGCCATTTATTTGTTTATTTATTATTACATAGACAGGCTTTTTTGTTTATTAATACATTAGTATATTAATATATACATAACATATGTATAACATGAATCAATAAAATAAAAAAAAAATCATAAAATCAGTCTTTAACTCTCCACTGATGGACATAAGCCTTGGGGGATTTTGCCAGTAGTTGCCACGCTTGGCAGGCGAATTGGCAACCGCAGTTAGGCTATAGAGATGTTCTAATAGGGACGCTGCTGCCCATCCCTCGCTCTCCCTTAGTCGCCTCTTACGACACCCACGGGAAAGGAAGCGGTGGCCTATTCTATGCTGGGGCCCACACGGACATTGACACACAAATGTCTAATATTTATATAATAATTATGTTAATAAAATTGGAACTGGTCAATATCTGAACATGAGAGAAATTTGAGAGAAGTACAACATTTTTAATTTTGTTTGTCTGTTTTTTTTTTTTATTTTTACTTTTTACACAACTTAGAATGGCAAACAAGCTGACGGCCCACCTGATGGAAAGTGGTAACCGTCGCCTATAGACGTGAGCAGTGCCATAGATATAACAGAGTATACTGTTTCGTCCATGATACCCCCCATGCGTTGCCATTCCTGAGGATCCAGGTGTTATTCCTCTGTACCCTGTAAATTCACTGCCATATCGCACCCTTCAAACCGAAACACAGTTATTATTGTTTATATTTGCTCTTGAACCAAGTACAAAAAGTGTTTTGTGTATTTTATTTCAAAAGTTCTATTCACAGTTATGTTTTGGGTAGCTAACTTAAAAAACTGTTTACGTTTCATCACGCCATTTAGAAGTGATCAATTTTCTCCTCTCCAAGGGTCAAGCCATTAAATCTCGACAAGGATCTCCTTCTGAAATATATGTACATGTATAAAATAGCGGGCGAAAAACTATCCGCAATATAATAAAAAAAATAACAATTCCAAAGAGCTTTTATTTAATTTTACATAAATTAAAAAATTGAAATTTTGCTCCTTCAATGGATAAAATAAATAAATAGAATGAAAAAATATTTAATTAACAATTTCCAATAATGACTATCATTTCGGCGACGCCATATCGGTCCCGGCATAGAATAGGCCACCCCTTCCTTTCCCGTGGGTGTCGTAAGAGACGACTAAGGGGGCTTATGGTGGAGGGATGGGCAACAGCGTCCCTCTTAGAACATCTGTAAAAGCCTAACTGCGGTTGCCAACCCGCCTGCCAAGCGTGGCAACTACCGGCAAAACTCCCCTTATGGGGGAGGCTTATATCCAACAGTGGACAGTTAAGGGCTAAAATAATAAAAAAAAATGGCTGTAGTCTTATCCATGTTATTACATCACGTTTCCCACGCGTGTTAAAATGCTCCGACAATGTAAATAGTGCCTTAGAATTATTAAAAAATATACCAATACAGCTGATATTACTATATACTTAACCGACTTCAAAAACAAGGAGGTTCTCCATTTAGTTTTTTTTCTTCATGTTTGTCACCTCATAACTCCGTCAGTTGTGGACCGATTTGGAAAATTCTTTTTTTATCTGAAACGATATACTTACAGCTTAGTCTTGTAGAAGTTTCATCAAAATCGCTTCAGTACTTCTGTATATAAAATCATAATTGGTTTTTCCATTATTTGGGTCGGTTTTTTTATACAACTTAGAATGGTGAACAAGCTGACGACCCACCTGTTGGAAAGTGGTAACCGTCGCCTATAGACATGAGCAGTACTATGGACATAACAGTACACACACATACTGTTTCGCCCATGATACCCCCCATGCGTTGCTATTCCTGAGGACTCAAGTGTTATTCCTCTGTACCCAGTAAATTCACGCCATATCCCACCCTTCAAACCGAAACACAGCCATACAAACACAACTGCTTCACGGTAGAAACACGAATGGGACAGAGGTACCTAAGCAATCGACTTTTGTACAAAGTCTCCCTGTGGTATAATCACACCATAATTTATGTAAATTATGTCCATAGTGGACATAACAGAGTGTACTGTTTCGCCCATGATACCCCCCCCCCCACATATTTCCTGTATGGCTTAAATATATTTTTAACTCCAAAAGGATGTCTTTATACATATAAGGCAAGTCGCCATCTTTATCTTGGTGTGCTATAAACAAAAGAAATTGCTTCAACAATATACTTTTTTAACGCACAAAAATCCCGTGTCACGATGTCCGTTCACGCTAATCTCCGAAACGGCTAAATAGATTTTAATGAAATTTTGTAACTGCATTATTTGCTTCAACTAAAGAGATAGGACTTTATCCTATTTGGGGCATAATTAAAGATCCCATGCAAAATGTATCTTTTTTTTTTATCTTTTTTCACTGTGCATTTGCCTTTTTTTTTATACAACTTAGAACGGCAAACAAGCTGACGGCCCACCTGATGTAAAGTGGTAACCGTCGCCTATAGACATGAGCAGTACCATGGACATAACAGAGTATACTGTTTCGCCAATGATACCCCCCATGCGTTGCCATTCCTGAGGACTCGGGTGTTATTCCTCTGTACCCAGTAAATTCACGCCATATTCTACCCTTCAAACCGGAACACAGCCATGCAAACACAACTGCTTCGCGGTAGAAACACGAATGGGACAGAGGTGCCCAAGCAATCGACTTTTGTACAAAGTCTCCCTCTCGTCTATTGTTGTTTGTGCGCTGTAAGTAATGCAAATAAATTATCTATCTATCTATCTGTCAAAAAATTTACTTCACTCGTGACAAACCTAATTATTTTGAAATAAAAACTGTTGTAGTTTAATTTTTCAATAGTTTTACTAAACTGATTTTGATAAAATTGCCACGGGACCAATGTGTAAGTGTATCCTTTCAAATAAAAAAAGAATTTTCCAAATCGGTCCACAACTGACGGAGTTATGAGGTGACAAACATAAACAAAAAATACGACCGAATTGGAAACTGCCTTTTTTATAAAGTGGTTTGATAAAATAATATTCTAGTCTAACTTAAACTAGTTTTAAATCCATACAAACTGAAATCAGTAAATAGAAGAGGGGCCAGAGGGAGACTTTGTACAAAAGTCGATTGCTTGGGTACCTCTTGTTGTGTTTGCATGCCTGTGTTTCGGTTTGAAGGGTGGGATATGGCGTGAATTTACTGGGTACACAGGAATAACACCTGAGTCCTCAGGAATGGCAACGCATGGGGGGTATCATGGGCGAAACAGTATACTCTGTTATGTCCATGGTGCTGCTCATGTCTATAGGCGACGGTTGCCACTTTCCATCAGGTGGGCCGTCAGCTTGTTTGCCATTCTAAGTTGCATAAAAAAAAAATTAATTAAGTTTTACTCGTAACTTAGAGGTCGCATCGTCAAATGACCCCCATGGGTATTAAGGTCAAACAATTGCTCACATTATGGTTCCCATGAAAGAATAACAAATTTTGTTTCTTATCTTTTTCGTTTTGTCTCTTTTTCTTGTAAATTCATATCTTTATCTGTATTAATATTATAAAAAGCGTTTTTTTTTTTTTTTTTAAATAGATGACAAAGGAATGGTAGCCCCGCCTGTGCTAGCGGTATACACTGGTGGGGCACCAGTAAGGGAAGATAGGTGAGGATGAAAAGGCAGGCCAGTTAGACCATCGTGACGATATACACCCGGAATTTAGCACGATGGGTTCCAGAGGGGACCACATAGGACACCTAAACTGACTAAAAATTAAAAAGGGAATGTTGTGTTGTTTTGGCCATTTGGAGAGGATGGATGGAAGAAGAATTAAGAAAGAGATTTATCGAGTAAGAATAAATGGAGATGTCGGTAGGGGCCGCCCTAGACGGACGTATGTCGACCGAATAGGCGACGTGCTGAAGAAGGGCCAAATTGAAAGTACCCGTAACCGGCGAGCGTGTATGAAAAGATTGATGAATGTGGAGGAAGCGAAAGAGGATTGTTTGGGCTGTAAGGTCAAACAATTGCTCACGTGACGTGTAAATGCATGATAGACACAACTCCAATTTTGCATTATCATGACTACATATAATTGAAATACATAATTATAGAGCCCACGAATAAAGATGAGGTTCTAAATTAGAAACATTGATCAATAAAATATAGAAAGAGTATCCCCAAAAAACTGCTGGAAATGGCTGCAAAGAAGCCATATAGTGTATTTGAAAAAAGAAAAGAATGATTTGAATTTCTCCATACCATTCTTATATCTCTTGATGTAATGCTTAATAACAATAAGGGTGGGATATGGCGTGAATTTACAGGGTACAGAGGAATAACATCTGAGTCCTCAGGAATGGTAACGTATGGGTATCATGGGCGAAACAGTAATCGACTTTTGTACAAAGTCTCCCTCTGGTAAATTATCGCTTATACTATTATATAATAACTTCAACGCTAACACAAGTATTTTACTGTACTAAACAAAAATTGTGTATACGTTTTTGGAACATTTTTACACTCCACGCTCTATCTAGATGTATATGATCCATTTCAGAAACAATTCCATGGTTTGACACCATAAACACCATTGTAGTGGCGGCGTGGATTGACTAATTATCGCACACTGACCAACTAAATATTAATTCAACCGATTCACAGATAAAAATAAGGTTATATTACAAAACAGTTTATTATCTATGCATCTTTTGTTTAGTCCCGTGAGATTTTTTGTCTATGGTAAAATGTTTTGTCACCTATTTGAAGTTATTTACGCTTTTATTGTTTTGCGAAATTTTTTTGTAATCTAATATTTATAAAAAAGAAAAGTCATTTGCTTGGGTAACTTTGTCCCATTTATGTTTCTATCGTGAAGCGGTTGTGTTTTCATGGCTGTGTTTCGGTTTGAAGGGTGGGATATGGCAGTGAATTTACAGGGTACGGAATAATAACACCTCAATCCTGGGGGAAAAGGGCTTGTTAGCAATGGAGTTTGACAGCCGCATTGCTAGTCAACCTCCACGTGGTTTCCACTGGAAACCATCGTGAACAAAACGTCACGATGGGCTAACTGACCCGTTTCATCCTTACCTATCATCCTTCACTGGTGCCCCGCCGGTGTATACCGATAGCGCGGGTTACCGTTCCATTATCATCCATTAAAAAAAACGCCTGAGTCCTCAGGAATGGCAACACGTGGGGGGTATCAAGGGCGAAACAGTATACTCTGTTATGTCCATAGTACTGCTCATGTCTATAGGCGACGGTTACCACTTTCCATCAGGTGGGCCGTCAGCTTGTTTGCCATTCTAAGTTGTATAAAAAAAAATTACCTTAGTAATGGTAGTGGTTTCATTGTTACAAATTAGTTTTACAGAATCAGTGAATGTGTCATTCGATTAAATTAATTTATTGTTAAGCGCAAACGGTCAATTTACAGTCCTAAGTTCCGTATAATTTTCAACATATTTTGAGTCGCGCTCGTATCATGGCCTCATGGATGGTCCCGCAAGATACATCGTCGTCAAGTTATATCCCAACCATCCGGACGAGTGGTGGTCCTCCACCGTGCGTTTTTCAAGGCACTTCCTTCCACGCACAACCACTCTTTGGAATCCACTTCCAGCAGCAGTATTTCCGAACCGATACGACAACATAACCTTCAAGAAAAGAGTATATTCCTTTTTAAAAGGCCGGCAGTACACCTGCAATGCCGCTGGTGTTGTGGATGATCATGGGCGGCGGTTGTCATATACCATCAGGTGAGACGCATGTTCGTTTGCCCCCTGTGTTGTAAAAATGAAGTGTAATATATACATATTTGTATTATTCCTTAATTAAGAAAGGAAAGGAAGGAAAGGAAGGAAAGGAAGGAAAGGAAGGAAAGGAAGGAAAGGAAGGAAAGGAAGAAATATAATCTATACTTATAATAAATCTGTAGAGAGGTCATATCTGTACATGAAATATATTTCCAAAATAACTATCAGGGGATGATTGGTGATCGATACTGATGCCAAAAATGCAATCAGTAAAATTTTTGTCTGCCTGTCTGTATGTTCGTTATAGAAACAAAAACTACTCGACGGATTTTAACGAAACTTGGTACAATTATTCTTCATACTCCCGGGCAGGTTATAGTATACTTTACATCGCGCTACGATCAATAGGAGCAGAGCAGTGACGGGAAATGTTGGAAAGACGAGAGAAGTTACTCTATTTCTAAGCTTCCGTCGCGTGTGCAGCCTTAATGGCCACTTTTTAAAATGTAAAAATGTCCACCCGTGCGACGCCGGGACGGGCCGCTAGTATTATAATATAATATTACACTTATGAAATAAAAAAGGCTATACTTATCGCTAAAGCAATCTTTTCTAACCTTTGGGTAGAGGAGAAAAAGTTAAAAATTAAGAAAGTGAAAAAAAAAATTTAAATTAAAAATGGAACTTCAAAATGGCGGACCGCTGACTCTTAATCAATCAGAACAATCGATTTGCAATTGTTTAATTACAAATGAGCCATAATCACGTAGCCATGCCTATAATTATGTTTGTTACCATGTCGTGGGAATCTGACATTAATCGTACCATCGCATTGTCCGGCCGAGACCGTCATGAATTTGTTGTTAACTACCCCGCCCACACAATGTAAGTCTTAAGTTTGAGTTCTATTCCGGAGGGAAAGGATTTAAAATAACAGAACTTTAAACTTGTTTAATTGTACAATTTTATCATGCTGGGGGGAGGGGATTGTTAGTAATGCGGATTTTCAGTCCCTACGCCCAGGGACTATGTGTAGGTCGACCAGACAGAATGCGTTACTAGCAATGAAATTAATACTCTGCCTAACTCCCCCCCCCTTAAGGGATTGTTAGTAATGGGGTCAAACAGCCCCATTACTAGTAATATGCCCTGTCAATTGCTGGAAGACATACCGAGTCGATTCTAAATGAATGAAAAAAAACCATAGCAATGTTCATGATGGTCGTTAACTACTTAAATTGGGGGGAAAGGGATTGTTAGTAACGGAGACTGAGAATCCCATTGCTAGCAATATACCCAACCAGGTCGACCTCCTCGCGGTTCCCCCTGGAAACTATCATGGTTAATTCCTGATGAATTCATCATGATGGACTAACTAGCCTGTTTTCATTCTCATCTATCACCTTCACTGGTGCTCCGCCAACGTATCCCGTTAGCGCAGGCGGAGTTACCATACCATTTCCACCCATAAAAAAAAACTACTTAAATTGCCAGGAAAAGGTCGCTTTATTTATAAATGTCCCTTAAACTTGATATTAGAGGCAAAGGGATTGTTAGCAATAGAGTTTGACAGCCCCATTGCTAGCAATATGCCCTATCAGGTCGACCTCCACGTGGTTCCCCCTGGAAACAATCGTGAACAATCCTTGTTGAATTCGCCACGATGGGCTAACTGACCTGCTTCATTCTCACCTATCATCCATCACTGGTGCCCCGCCGGTGTATACCGATAGCGCGGGTGGGGTGACCATTCCATTATCACCTATTAAAAAAAAAACTTGATATAAATATGCCATATCGTGGACCACATTAGTTAGAACGAAGTCAACTTTCTGTTTTATTTATTTATTTATTCATCAGTACAAATATGCGAATGCTAAAAGCATTCTCTCCCAGTCAACCATAGGGAAGTGTCAGAATACTCGAATGCGGTACTAGTAATTATTGATATACGTACATACTAAAATTACATATATAAACGAATAAATATATATGAATAACAAATATACTTACACATATATGACATATACTATATTATACACGAAATTGAGAATAATATAAAGCACTGTTCATTTTAAACGTTGATTTACGTTAGATCATTACTCAACATTGGCCACAAACAATATTATCAATGAATCTGAAAGCAATCAGATTTGATTACAAATGGGCCCACAGGGACGGATTCGGGGGGTCTAAGATAAAAATAAATAAATAACACTGCGCAAAATATTATAATTCTGCCCAAGAGCAAGTACATACTTTTAATATTTTTTATACAGCACTATCATACCTACTTGTACAACAATTAGTCCATTACCCTAAGGTTGTCTTGAAAAGATTGCTCTCAGCAATAAGGCCGCCTCACTGTACTTATACAACTGTATCGTTGTGTTTGTAAATTGTCTTGCTTATTTCCTATATATATTTTTTTTTTGGTGGATTAAAATGGTATGGTAACCCCGCCTGCGCTAACGGGATACGCTGGCGGTGCACCAGTGAAGGGTGATAGATGAGAATGAAAACAGGCCAGTTAGCCCATCATGATGAATTCATCAGGAATTAACCATGATAGTTTCCAGGGGGAACCGCGTGGAGGTCGACCTGGTTGGGTATATTGCTAGCAATGGGATTTTTAGTCTCCATTACTAACAATCCCTTTCCCCCCATATTTCCTATATTGTATAATGCAAATAAAGTATACTCATTCATTCATTCATTTTTTTTATTAACTTTTACATATTGACTTGACGTGCGGTCCTGACACAAAATAGGCTACACCTCCTTTTCGCGTGGGTGTCGTAAGAGGCGACTTAGGGAGAGCGAGGGATCGACAGCAGCGTCCCTCTTAAAACGTCTGTAAAGCCTATCTGTGGTTGCCAATACGCCTGTCGAGTAACTACTGGCAGAACTCCCTAAAGGAAAGGCTTCCCTTAGGGGGCTAAAGGGGAGGTTTATGTCCAGCAGTGGACAGTTAAAGGCTGATATGATGACGATGATGATTATTATCAACTTTCCGATATTCGTGAGTATTTTCATTACAAATGCCTTATAAATCTATTTTATAATTTTATTGAACTATTTTTTTTATACAACTTAGAATGGCAAACAAGCTGACGGCCCACCTGATGGAAAGTGGTAACCGTTGCCTATAGACATGAGCAGTACCACGGACATAACAGAGTATACTGTTTCGCCCATGATACCCCCCATGAGTTGCTATTCCTGGGGACTCAGGTGTTATTCTTCTGTACCCTGTAAATTCACGCCATATCCCACCTTTCAAACTGAAACACAGCCGTGCAAACACAACTGCTTTACGGTTGAAACGCGAATGGGACGGAGATACCCAAGCAAACGACTTTTGTACACAGTCTCCCTCTATTTTGTCCCTTTGTTTTGAGTTAAATTCCCAATTAGAAAGTAAGTGTCAAAACAGTTTCAAAATATGTGTGTAGCAGGTTTAAGTTTTCAAAACATATAATAAAATTGTAACTGATTGCTGTCTGTACATGGAAGATATATAAGAGAAACTATAATAGGGGGGCTTTATGAACGCAATAGAATCCAAAAAGAAAGTTTTTTAGAATTTTTATCTGTTTGTCTTTACGTTTGTGCACGCTAATCTCAGAAACGACTTAACCGATTTAAATGATTTGATTCATTAATGCGTTGCGATTTGTTTTACTTAATATTTAGTGTTTGTTTTATTTCAATCGGTTCATAAATAAAAAAGTTATATCAATCTAAAGAATCACATATAAAATGCTATAAAATAACCGATCAGTTGAATTGGCTGACACTTTATGAAGGTAGGTTACTTATCATATTTTAACTAATAAAATATTTTATATACAGATTCATGCGAGCAGCGCCGCGGGAAACAACTAATTCTGATAATGATGGGTTACATAAAAATTTGATATAAGAATCATAGATAAAATATTACCTTTCCCATAAACGAGTCCGGCCCTGTGGTCACTACAATTTATTTGTCGGCCGCTCTGTGTGGTAACATCACGGGAAATTCGCTCTTGCCGCGTATACACTGGGCCGCGTGACGTAACTCCTCTTCTTTGCGTTCATATCGAGCCAATTTATTCGTAAACGGTCTTGATACTTTCAATATTTAATGAGGTTTTTATCAACCGACTTCAAAAAAGAGGGATCTCAGTTCGGTTGTATATTTCTTTTTGTGTTTGTCACCTCATAACTGCAACATTTGTAAATCAATTTGGAAAATTCTTTTTTTATTTTGTCTGAAAGGATATACTTAAAGATTGATCGTATGCAGATTTTATCAATATCGGTACAGTACTTTAATTCAAAATAATTGATTATGCCCCAAAATGATATTGTTTTTTTTTTGTGGAACATAATCTTAATCATTTACTCACATATGTACATATATCATAGAATACAGTTTGGTTTCAATGATATATAATAAATACCAGAAAGTGTTGCCATGACGCCATGTGTTACCATCTTCAAAGATATGTTATACCCATTTATCCTGCCATTATTCTATAATTCTCACCAGAGGGAGACTTTGTACAAAAATTATTTGCTTGGGTACCTCTTGGTGAATTTACAGGGTACAGAGGAATAACACCTGAGTCCTCAGGAATGGCAACGCATTGGGGGTATCATGGGCGAAACATTATACTTTGTTATGTGCATGATACTACTCATGTCTATAGGCGACGGTTACTACTTTCCATCAGATGGGCCGTCAATATGATGCCTACGGGCACTTTCTATCATCATACGGCTCGCCATCGACAGGAAGTTCACCCTCATACCCTACAGCCTAAATGGTCGCGTACAACGCGATTTAAGAGATGTTTTCTCCCAGGTTATAGAATGAGGCTATTAGTTACCTCCTTGGTAGCCATGTTTCGAAGTAAAAGGTCATTCCATTTTTAAATTACAGGACAGATATGAGTTTACATAGTAATTTACCTGGCCGCAAAACACGACAGGTATGGATTTTCATACAACTTTTGCCGGCCGCTGCCCGCATGTATCTGGCCAGTATGGCAATTTTGATTTATCTCGAAGAAGGTTGTCAAAATAATGCTCACATTTCCAAGCATGTTTGAGCAAAATAAATATTATTATAAATGTATAAGTATCAAAACTGCTCAGTCTGTATATATATACAAGGCATAGTATATTCAGCAAATTGTTGTGGGAAACGTAGCGACTGTACCATAGACTGTGCCATAGATGAGCTCCTCTCTAGCGACCTTGACTCTTGTCTCTGGTCTATTGCGAAAGAACGGACATTTCGTACTGTTATTACGGTGGTCGATGCCATTGATTTATTACCATTTTCCACCTAGGTTTCATTTTTATATGTTACTTAGCGGCCCGTCTCGACTTCGCACGGGTGGACAATTTTTACAACATTTTAAAAAATGGTTATTGTGACATAACTATAACAGTTGGACGTATAGTGTCGCGAAGTTTTTTGTAGCTATTGATATTTTCTTCAATATTATAGAACATACTTTTGTTCTATCACCAATAGTTTCCGCAGCGCACGCGACCAAAGATATTTTATAGCATTTTTTTACACCTTGAGTTACGTTACTAAAGTTTTAGTAAGGATCCCTAATCTTTTCTAGCAATAAATATAGCCTGTGTTACTCAGGGTGAATGTAGCTTTCTAACGGTGAAAGTATTTTTGAAATCGACATAGTAGTTTTTGAGTTTATTCATTACAAACATACATACACACAAAAATACAAATCTTTCCTCTTTATAATGTTAATGTAGATATGTCTTAAACATAAGCGTACATGACTGAAACGAGGGTTACCATTCCATTATTATCCACTAAGTAACACGATAAAGTAGGTATAACAAACTCATACGTCCGACATCTCATTTGTCAATCCGACAATTGTTCTCGAATCGATCACGTGTTTGTAGATTTTTTATTGATCTGCACTTGTCATTGTTTTCACACGAGTTATTTATAATTTGCAATGAACTAAAAAACAAAAGAATTCTGCCAAGCGTGTGTTGGACACTGGCAGTAATGATTCCCTATGGTAGGAAAAGAAATTCTTTTAAAAAAGAAATATATTTTGCGTTTTTTTATTTTAAATCGTCGTCAAATGATACGGCGCATCTTGACGTAGAATACAGTGCTTTTTTTTCATCCAAATAATTTATATAAATAATAATAATCACATATATATTAATGGTAGGCATATAAACATATTATAAAAATAAATATGACTTAATTGTACTGACAATGACTTCTTGTGGCACGTGATTTATTTTTTTACTATTAAAGATATGTCAATGTTCCTAAAAATGTTTGTTACTTAATTACACTTAAATAACTAAACAAATTTGAATAAACTTTGGTATATAGATAGACCATTTTCTAAATTACCAAACAGCATACTTTTATATTATTAATTAACAAAAAAAAAATTTGAAAATATTAAAATATTAAACGCCTCTTGAATCCTTTTAAAATATGTTTATATACAAATTATTGCTATTGTATTTTATCAGGCGCCTAATTGTTAAGCAATTTTGAAAGCGAGAAGATTTTCGTTTTGTCTGTATATTTTGTGTATATGTGACACAATTATTGTAGGCGTATTTAAATAAGAGCCGGATGGGTTGTGCCCACCTCAGAACCTTGTCTGCTACCTGCACCAGAATGTGACTGTAGCTTTTCACAAGCGCAAATACGTGTTTAAGTGTACATGTGTCTTTTAAAGCAAAATAATCATAACTATAAGGGGGAAAGGGATGGTTAGTAATGCGGACTACTAATCCCATTACCAGCAATATACTCTGTCAGGGCGACCTCCACGTGGTCCTCCTAGAAACCATCGTGCTGAATTCCAGATGTATTCGTCACGATGGGTTAGCTGACCTGTCTTTATATCCTCACCTATCATTTTTAGCTGGTGCCCTACCAGCATATACCGTTAGTACAGGCGGAGCTACCATTCCATTAACATGTATTGAAAAAAAACATAACCACAATAAAAAATTGTCATTGAGTAAATTTTTTTTTAATGGCTGAGTATGGAATTGTAGCCTCGCCTGCACTATCGATGTACGCTGATGGGGCACCAGAGAAGGGTTATAGGTGAGGGTGAAAGCAAATCAGTTGGCCTACCGAACTCAACAATGATTATCCACAATGGTTTACCGCGTGGAGGTCAACCTGATGGGGTATATTGCTAACAATGGGATTGTTAAACCTTATGTCTAACCATTACTAACGTCCTCCCCCCCCCCCCCTTCCCACAGTTGATGATTTTTCAAAAGACGTCAAAAAGAAGTAAATTCTTAAGGTTGGTTGTATTTTTTTTGTGTTTGTTACCTCATAACTCTGTCAGTTGGGGGGGGGGGAGGGATTGTTAGTAATGGATACTGAGAATCCCATTGCTAGCAATATACCCAACCAGGTCGACCTCCTCGCGGTTCCCCCTGGAAACTATCATGGTTAATTCCTGATGAATTCATCATGATGGGCTAACTGGCCTGTTTTCATTCTCATCAATCACCCTTCACTGGTGCTCCGCCAGCGTATCCCGTTAGCGCAGGCGGGGTTACCATACCATTTTCACCCATCAAAAAAAAAACTCTTGCCAGTTGTGAACCGATTTGGAAAAATATTTTTTTATCTAACAAGATATACTCACCGCTTGGTCCCATAGAAATTTTATCAAAATCGATACAGTAATTTCATTTTATAGAACAACTATCTAGTTATCTACATAGTTTTGTAACAAATGAAATCTTTTTTGTGAAACATAACATCTTTTTTTACAATTGATATTTGCCCCTTACGTTATTCTATTGCTCTCCATCACAGGTGGACTGATCAAGATATTTTAACAGACTTGATTTGAGCTGGCATCCTATCTGTCTATCTATCTATCACTTTACGCTAATACTTGGCCAGGATATACCAATCTTACAGGCGAAGACACTATTCCATTTTGCTATCATTAAAAAAAAAAGATTGGACTTGTCTTTTTTTTATACAACTTAGAATGGCAAACAAGCTGACTGCCCACCTGGTTGAAAGTGGTAACCGTCGCCTATAGACATGAGCAGTACCATGGACATAACAGAGTATACTGTTTCGCCCATGATATCCCGCATGCGTTGCCATTCCTGAGAACTCAGGTGTTATTCCTCTGTGCCCAGTAAATTCACGTCATATCTCACTCTTCAAACCGAAACACAGCCATGCAAACACAGCTGCTTCACGGTTGAAACACGAATGGGACAGAGGTACCCAAGCAATCGACTTTTGTACAAAGTCTCCCTCTGGTATACGGACTGCTTGTTCCCACTACTAGCAATCCCTCCCCTTGAATTTAACGGTCACGTCAGAGCATCGAACCCGTGCCAGACTGTCCACTGAGTCATAGGGTCGTGCTACGTGAACCGTACACGCGAAGTCGGTTAAAAAGTGAGTAATGTGTTAGCGTAGCCCATGCGTGTAGCATACCGGTCACGTATGGAATGTAACTCTACTTATTTAACTTTATTTTTTGGCAGGAATGGCAACGCATGGGGAGTATCATGAGCGAAACAGTATACTCTGTTATGTCCATGGTACTGCACATGTCTATAGGCGACGGTTACCACTTTCCATCAGGTGGGCCGTCAGCTTGTTTGCCATTCTAAGCTGTATAAAAAAAATCCTTTTTTGAAGTCGCTTAATAAATATATACCGTCGTTGGGTATCATAAACGACATTCTATTTTTATTAAAAAAAAATATCTAAATGTCGATGATAAAATTCAGATAAATTATGGTGTGATTATAAATGTATTAAAATTTATTAAATAAATAATTATAATGTACCTATAGGAACACGTTAATTCCCGTTTATTATTAACCCTTTTTAGTGCCATTTATTTTTACTAATATCTACTTAAAAATGCCAAAGAAATCTTTGTCGTGATGTCGTTTACTCTTGTCTCTAAAAAAACTGTATCTCCTCCAAAAATTATTCAATTTTAATATTTTTTTTTTTTACAGCGAGCTAAACAGCGACTGATTTCACGAGCGCTATGACGCTCGTGGTGCTTTTAGTTACAATGCGCACGAGCGAGATGGCGCTCGTCGGCACTCAAAGGGTTAATCATAAAACTGGGGGGAAAGGGATTGTTAGTAATGGAGACTGAGAATCCCATTGCTAGCAATATACCCAACCAGGTCGACCTCCTCGCGATTCCCTCTGGAAACTATCATGGTTAATTCCTGATGAATTCATCATGATGGGCTAACTGGCCTGTTTTCATTCTCATCTATCACCCTTCACTGGTGCTCCGCCAGCGTATCCCGTTAGCGCAGGCGGGGTTACCATACCATTTTCACCCATCAAAAAAAAACCATAAAACTGTTTTGATTAGATTATATCGTAACTTAACACAAAGTAATCTTTACTGAACTGAGTAATCTAAGTAATTATTTACTGAATCACGCAAGCAAAACCATAGGCAACAACTAATTTATTCTAAGACTCGTGAACGCAGTCACGGGCATAACTAGTATTTATTATACTAGAGCATACATCCATACGTCACGCATCAACTCCTGCGCACAATATAGTTCCTTCCATATGGTAGTGTGCGCTCGCACACACACACGCAACGAGACCAACAGGTGTGCACACATACAAGTGCAAATAGTACAGGCTGTTTACATTTTCCTAATTTCTCTAAAACATTTTTTTTTAAATAAATTTACATTTTTATTTCCATAAATGCGTCATAATGGTTGTAAGACTACTTATTAAGTAGGTACTTACATTCAGTTTTTTTTTATGGGTGAAAATGGAATGGTAACCCCGCCTGCGCTAACGGGATACGCTGGCGGAGCACCAGTGAAGGGTGATAGATGAGAATGAAAACAGGCCAGTTAGCCCATCATGATGAATTCATCAGGAATCAACCACGATAGTTTCCAGGGGGAACCGCGAGGAGGTCGAGCTGGTTGGGTATATTGCTAGCAATGGGATTCTCAGTCTCCATTACTAACAATCCCTTTCCCCCCACTTACATTCAGTTATATGTTAACTATAGTTAACGTATTAAATATACTTATAAAATCTTTTACCCTATCTGAATGATCAACGCACAGCTAAAGCTACTAAGTCTAGGAAGCAGAAGCTGGAATAAAAAAATTGTGTCCCACAAAAAAACACAAAAATTGTGACAAAACCAAGTTATTTAAATCTAAAAATTACTCAAACGATTTTGATAAAATTTCTATGGGATTAATCTGTAAGTATATCTTTTTAAATGTAGATTTAGAACTGAAGTTATGAGTAAATACAATACAACCGAATTGAGAAACTTGTTATTTTTAACCGAGTTCAAAAGAAAGGCGATCTCGATTCAATTGAACAGGTTTATTTTGGAACATGTGTAACGCACAAACAACTCCTCTCGTGTTGCAGGTGTTCATGGACGACGGTAGCGCTTTCCATCGCCTTCCTAAACAAAAAAATAATAATAATAAAATCGCATCCGCTAAGAAAAGAATTTAAAAACAATTTTAGCTTAAAGGAAAAACATGACACTATGCATGCAGAACCGCAGGCAAAAGTTAGTATTTTATAAATAATTAAAAACCTAATAAAGTCATATAGTTTTATAATTAGAACTATATTACTTGTGCAAAATTTTATAAATAATTTATTATTTAAGCTCTCTTTGACTCCATCTAATAATTATCTATAAATTTTAACTACACACTGTAGATTCCCTTATCACTGTTCACCTTAACGTGTGAACAATGTACACGCATACAAATGCAGTTAATATGCATCTTATTTTCTAGACGATAAGATTGATTTTCTAAATTCATACAACACTAAAGTATTTGTGGAACATTAAATTGTAACCAGATTATATTGACCTCCCGTGTCCCTCGTCGTAGTACGTTATTCGATATTGTGGAGGGAGAATGTATAGTCGAGCATGGGTCTTCGTAAACTGGACATAGAACGTTCCGATTTTGAAAACTTAATTTCGTATTCACATTCGCGCGCCGTACCGCGCTAGACGTGTCCCGCCATTTAATTTCTTTTTAATTTTTCAACTTTTTAATTTCGTACGCATTTGGATTCACAGTGAATTTTGAAGCTATTGTTGTTTTTTTGTGTTATCTGTTCTTATCTGTGGAATGAAGGACTTTACACAACTCGTGAGTAAGTAAAACCTATTATTTTCTATTCACTTTGTTTTTATATAGCGTCATAATCGTAAAATATATCTTAAACAGAGTCGTTAAGGCGAGTACTTTTTCTTTTACGTAATTAAATTGGGCGCGATTTTAATCAATGTATTTTTTTTGTTTTGCGGATGCAAACGAATAGTGTTGTACTGTCTTCTGATTATTTTCTGTTTGGATTTATTTTATCTGTGGCGTATTAATTGATCTGGAATTTATCTAAGTAATACAGATTATGTACGTAATGTTTAGTTAAGTTATAAAAAATGTAGAACCAATCAATTAAACTTAGTACTTACATTCTTACACGCTCCTAATGTTGTTTAATTATAGTTCCTGCGATTAACTTAGGTATTTGTTATTATATGAACAGATCTACGTAACGCATCAATGATTTAGGTTAATCTTAAAAATGCTACGTAATTTTTTTTAACCGACTTCAAAGAAGAGGTTCTCGATTTTTTTTTCTGTAGTTTCCTATCTTATATTCAGTTCAAATCAGTTGTTAACCGATTTGTAACATTTTAACATTGCAATTAAATAATAAATTTTTTTTTGTGAAATAAATAAATATGCATTTTTTATGCACCTTAGAAAGGCAAACAAGCTGACGGCCCACCTGATGGAAAGTGGTAACCGTCGCCTATAGACATGAGCAGTACTATGGACATAACAGAGTATACTGTTTCGCCCATGATACCCCCCCATGCGTTGCCACTCCTGAGCACTCAGATGTTATTCCTCTGTACCCTGTAAATTTACTGCCATATCCCACCCTTCAAACCGAAACACAGCCATGCAAACACAACTGCTTCACGGTAGAAACACGAATGGGACAGAGGTGCCCAAGCAAACGATACAACAAACAAACCTACATATGTAAATGTTGCTTATAAACTAATACACATCTATTGAATGAAATAGCCGTGTGGTCCCGGCATAGAATAGGCCACCGACTAAGGGGAGGCGAGAGATGAGCAGCAGCGTTCCTCTTAAAACGTCCCTAAAGCCTGACTGCGGTTGCCAATCTGGCTGCCAAGCGTGGCAACTAATGGTGAAACCCCCCAAGGGGAGGCTTATGTACAGCAGTGGACAGTTAAAGGCTGGTATGATGAATAAAATGGCGGGAGATTTTCAATTATTTACAAAACGTTAAAATATTTTATGTCTACGCTACGATATAAATCAATGTATTTAATAAAGATAAGCTTTATCATTACGAGTCATTGCGCCCTGTTTTCTTTATGTCTATACTAGCGGCTCGTCCCGGCTTCGCACGGGTGTACATTTTTACAACATATTAAAAAGTGGTCATTGTGACATAACGATAATAGTTGGACATATAGTGTCGCGATGTTTTTTGTAGCTATTGATATTTTCTTCAATATTGTAGAACATACTTTTGTTCTATCACCAATAGTTTCCGCAGCGCACGCGACCAAAGATATTTTATAGCATTTTTTTACACCTTGAGTTACGTTACTAAAGTTTTAGTAAGGATCCCCTAATGTTTTCTAGCAATAAATATAGCATGTGTTACTCAGGGTGAATGTAGCTTTCTATTAGTGAGAGAATTTTTGAAATCGGCAAAGTAGTTTTTGAGTTTATTCATTACAAACATACATACACACAAAAATACAACTCTTTCCTCTTTCAATATTGTAGAACATACTTGTTCTATAATGCAATGGACGTAACCGATGTTGAACATTTTTTGACGATTTTAATTGCATTTTTTTTTTATGTCGAAGTTTAAAAATGTCCACTCGTCCGAAGCCAGGACAGGCCGCTAGTTAATAACATATTTAACGGCGAAACTAGAGTTTCTTTTTTATTGGATGAAAATGGTATGGTAACCCCGCCTGCGCTAACGGGATACGCTGGCGGAGCACCAGTGAAGGGTGATAGATGAGGATGAAAACAGGCCAGTTAGCCCATCATGATGAATTCATCTGGAATTAACCGTGATAGTCTCCAGGGGGAACCGCGAGGAGGTTGACCTTGTTGGGTATATTGCTAGCAATGGGATTCTCACGTCTCCATTACTAACAATCCCTTTCCCCCAGCGAAAATACAGTTATAATCATTTATTTATTCGATTCGATTTATTTATTCACTAGTATGTACAACACACTCTGCGCCTCTAGATAACACCCATCATCAGGCTTTGATAATGTTATCAACTGTTGATAAGGACACAGGTACGAAATACGAAAACATCCCATGCGAAGGTTAAACATGCTGTTGGACGTTTTATATAATGCTTTACCACAAAGATGGTAATTTTTTTTTATGCAATTTAAAATATAAATAAGTTTACTATTGTAATCATGTAAAAATGGAGGAAACAATAAAGAGTATCTATCTGTCCATCTATTTATTGCCTGTATACCTGAATGTGACAGAAAGTGATCTCTGACTACCCCTCGTCTAATGGTATCTGTTATTTATTTATTTATTTATAATGTAATATCAAATGGAGGCGAATGTAATGGACACATACAATGCATTTTATTTATATTTCTTTTTATTGTTATTTTTAATGAGGAGTTTCGCGACTGACTCTTGGCCACAGCAGAATATCAGTGTTTTGCTCTTTTAAGGGCAAAGCAATAAACTGAGTTGTGACCATTTTGTGTTACTATGGCACACGTGTGAAGGAAGGGAAAGAAGGGAGATTGTTAGTTTATATATTTTGTTTTTTTTTTGTTTTGTGCTTTTTATTTTCATTCTTTTATCTCTTTTACTGTGTATTATGTGTATGTTTGTATTGTAATTTGTGTGCTGTAAGTAATGTAAATAAATTATCTATCTATCTAATTCAAAGGCTTCATATTTTTAAAGTCGGTTAAAAATTTGTGTACATTACATGACCATGGCCAGATTAACTATGTCAGTGCCTGTAGACCAGTGTTTCGCAACCTTTTTCGTGCCATGCCCCACTTGAACATTTCAAACATTTTTATGCCCCCATACATAATTTCTCCCGACAAAGTTTACTTGACGACTCTAATCGCCCAGTTGATATTTTGGTAACGTCAAACGAAATTATACCTAATATATATTTTACAGCATTTTTTTTTTTAATTAACTTTTTTTGTTAAATTTGTCACCGATATCTACTCGTAGCATTGCATTTAAATGGCCCGGAGCAATTGAGATAAAATCGCTTCGAGTCCATTTTTTAATTACCCCCTCTTAACTATCAAATTGGCCCCCTGTGAGACGTGGGCCCTACGTTGGGAAACACCACTCTAGACAATGGAGATCGAGCTAATAAAAAAAAAAAACTGCTTTTATATTTATTCTAAATATATCATCATCGTCATTATTACAGTCTTTAACTGTCCACTTCTGAACATAAGCCTCCCCCTTGGGGGGTTTTGCCGGTAGTTGCTACTCTTGGCAAGCGGATTGACAATCGCAGTCAAGCTTAAAAGATGTTTTAAGAGGGACGCTGTTGCCCATCCCTTGCCGTTCCTTAGTCGACTTACGACACTTACGGGAAAGGAAGGGGTGGCCTATTCTGTGCCGGGACCACACGGCCATTCTAAATATAACAACGGGGAGGGGGGAAGGGATTGTTAGTAATGGAGACCAGAAATCCCATTGCTAGCAATATATCCAACAAGGTCGACCTCCTCGTGGTTCCCCCTAGAAACTATCATGGTTAATTCCTGAGGAATTCATCATGATGGGCTAACTGTCCTGTTTTCATTCTCATCTATCACCCTTCACTGGTGCTCCGCCAGCGTGTCCCGTTAGCGCAGGCGGGGTTACCATACCATTTTCACCCACCAAAAAAGAAAATGTAACAACGACAATATACGCAGTCGGGTAAAACCGAAATAAAGGTGAAATAATTGCAACATGTGTTTATACATTAATATAGGTGTGTATGTTTGTAAAGACGACTGTATTTGTACAGTTGTGCAGTGTTTGTTGTCTGTTTGTAAACGGACAGAGCCGCGGGAAACAACTGATGGTGATAGAATTAAAAAAAAATATGAATACATATATTTTTATGCAACTTAGAATAGCAAACAAGCTGATGACCTTGCTAATGGAAAGTGGTAACCGTCGCCTATAGACATGACCAGTACCATGGACATAACAGAGTATACTGTTTCGCCCATGATACCCCCCATGCGTTGACATTCCTGAGGACTCAGGTGTTATTCCTCTGTACCCTGTAAATTTACGCCATATCCCACCCTTCAAACCGAAACACAGCCATGCAAACACAACTGCTTCACGGTAGAAACACGAATGGAACAGGTATTGCAGGCGTTCATAGGTTAAGGTAACCGCTTACCATCAGGTGGGCCGTATACTTGTTTATCGTCTAAGAGGTGTAAAAAAAACTACTTCATCTGTTCTTGAATTGAGTTTTTTGTGGGGGAAAATATACCTACTTTTATTTCATAGAAAGTTTTGTATATATCCTAAAAAAGTACTTAAAGATAAGGTCGTGAACTCTGTTAGATATATTTTTAGGGTTCCGTACCTCCAAAGAAAGAAACGGAACCCTTATAGCAAGGCATATTCCTTTTCAAAAGGCCGGCAGCACACCTGCAATACCGTTGGTGTTGTGTGTGATCATGGGCGGCGGTAGTCACTTACCATCAGGTGAGCCGCATGCTCGTTTGTCCCCTGTGTTGTATTATAAAAGAAAACTTTGCTATCCGCCCGTCCGTCTGTCCAGACCCTTTTTCTTAGGAACGGCTGGAGGTATCAAGTTCAAATTAATACTACATACTCAGGTCTGCAATCTCTTAAAGCGGTGATAAAAATCAAGCTTCTAAATCGACGCAATCAAACGATACGGCCGTTTACGTTACATTTATATCGCGTATTTTGACATTCGCAAAAGGAATCAAAACCTATAGGGTGCTTCCCGTTGACCTGGAATAATGAAATATGGCAAGAAGCAATGTCGTGTAGCACAAGTAAAGGAAAAAATCCGAAAACCGTAAACTTGCAGTTTTTTTTATATACAACTTAGAATGGCAAACAAGCTGACGGCCCACCTGATGGAAAGTGGTAACCGTCGCCTATAGACATGAGCAGTATCATGGACATAACATAACTGTTTCGCCCATGATACCCCCCATGCGTTGCCATTCCTGAGGACTCAGGTGTTATTCCTCTGTACCCTGTAAATTCACGCCATATCCCACCCTTCAAACCGAAACACAGCCATGCAAACACAACTGCTTCACGGTTGAAACACGAATGGGACAGAGGTACGCAAGCAATCGACTTTTTTACAAAGTCTCCCTCTGGTAAACTTGCAGTTATTTCACAAAAAAAAACTTGATTATTTGTACGGAACCCTCGTTGCGCGAGTCCGACTTGCACTTGACTGGTTTTTTTTAGTCGTTACTTCTGTCGTGTCGTGATGTCGTGACATAATCGTTTATAATGGTTACTTCGCTTGCATTAACTCCGCATTATGGCTTTGATACGAAATATCTTGTTTTCTTCCGACTTAAAAAAAAGGAGGTTCTCGATTCGCTTGTATTTTTTTTTTCTACAACTTAGAATGTCAAACAAGCTGACGGCCCACCTGATGGAAAGTGGTAACCGTCGCCTCTATAGGCGATATATGTCTATACATGACCAGTAGCATGCACATAACAGAGTATACTGTTTCGCCAATGATACCTCCCGTGTGTTGCCATTCCTGAGGACTCAGGTGTTATTCCTCTGTACCCAGTAAATTCACGCCATATCCCACCGTTCAAACCGAAACACAGCCATGCAAACACAACTGTTTCACGGTTGAAACATGAGTGGGACAGAGGTACCCAAGCAGTCGACTTTTGTACAAAGTCTCCCTCTGGTAATTATTAGTATAGTAGTGGATAACATGTTTCATCCATTTCATCCCAAACCTCACGATCGTTTTAAATTTAACATACGTAATGAAAATATGTGTCATTCTATACCGTGTGGTCCCGGCATAGAATGGACCACCCCTTACTGTCCCGTAGGTGTCGTAAGAAGCGATTAAGTGAACTGAATGGTCAAAGGATGGGCAGCAGCGTCTCTCTTAAAACAGCACCGAAGCCTAACTGCGCTTGCCAATTCGCTTACCAAGCGTGGCAACTATTGGCAAAACCCAATGGAGGAGGCCAGTGTCCAGCAGTGGACAGTTAAAGGCTGATAGAATACAATAGTCAAAATATACAATGATGTTACATTTACGCACCACTTACAAATGGCGACTTGAATGTTTACATGCGCGTACGCACCTGTGCCATCGATTTAACGGCCGACGCATCTGTTGCGTCGAAATACACCCCTCTTAACAATATTACATACAGGTGTAAACTAATTTCATTTTCAATTCACCAGAGGGAGATTTTGTATAAAAGTCGATTGCTTGGGTACCTCTGTCCCATTCGTGTTTCAACCGTGAAGCAGTTGTGTTTGCATGGCTGTGTTTCGGTTTGAAGGGTGGGATATGGCGTGAATTTTTACAGAGGAATAACACCTGAGTCTTCAGGAATGGCAACGCATGGGGGGTATCATGGGCGAAAACTCTGTTATGTCCATATAAATAACTCTCTCTGTTTCTCTCTCGTATAAAAAAATTTTTTTTTTTTTTTGTAATAATCTCATGTATTTTTGATTCATAGTTAGTTTGAATAACTATTGTATGGATAAAAAAGCCATATTTTAATTAAATATTTACATTTAATTTTTATTTTGTATTTTATTCTTTTTTTTTTTTTTTGTTTTCATTCCTCTTGTTTGTTCGTATATATTTTTTTTGTTAACTCCTATTTTTGGCTTGTTTTGTGATCCTAAACTGTATCTATTTGCTCTGATGTAGCCCTGGTTTTGCTGTAAATAAATAAATCCGAATAAATAAAACCGCGAGGAAGTCGACCTGATAGGGTGTATTGCTAGCAATGGCTCAGTTAGATCCCATTACTAACAATCCCTTTCCCCCATATAAATAACTCTCTCTCTCTCGTGTCACATGTGTCGTTGAATATAGCTTAAATCTTTCCTCTCTGTAACTTTTGAACAATATTTCTCAACTGGAGCCGAGGGTAAAAACGAATCTATCTATTCTATTTAAGAGCTGGGCCTCTGGACAAGTGGCAAGCGAATTCGTCGATGGAATCGACATCGCTAGCTAGTCCGTGAGTTGGAATGAGTCACCCGGCGTTGCTATCTGATTCTGTCTCACGGACTAGCTAACGATGTCGATTCCATCGACGAATTCGCTTGGCACTTGTCTAGAGGCCCTGATCTCTTGTTGGTGGAGCTCTTGCCACTCACTACGATTAGCAGCGAGTCTTTTCACCTCTTGATACGACACGACACCAACTCCTTCCTTGATCTGCCTGATGTAACTGTGCCTCGGTCTCCCCCTTCCCCGCCTTTCTTCTATCTTACCTTCTATTATAACGTTCATAAGTCGTATCAAGTGTCCCAACATTTTATAAACGAACATAAATATAAAATACGGATGGTATGAGAACCTCGATTTTTTTTAAGTCGGTCAAAACCACGGGTTAGTGAGCAGGGGGCCGGCAGAGCGTGTCTCTAGGGGTGGTTCGAAATGTCAAGCGTGAACAATAGGGGTGCACTGGGTTGGAAATAGCTGTACGAAATAAGATACGTTTACCATTTGCCATCGGGCGGGCCGTATGCTTGTTTGCCGAGTATGCGATGTATAACTAACTAAATTGTGTTATTTTGATTTAAAAATTAAATTACTGGATCGATTTTGATACAATTTGTATGGAACTTTTTTATCTTAAAGGATATAGATTGGGTATACATATATCCTTTCAGATAAAAAAAAGAGTTTTCCAAATCGGTTCACAACTGACGGAGTTATGAGGTGACAAACATACAAAAAAATACAACCGAACAGAGAACGTTCTTTTTTCTGAAGTCGGTTTAAAAACAATCAACTTGAGTTGTCTGGAATCAGCTTTATTTCCATCGTGTAATGGCAAACTAAAGAATTAAATTCTTTTATAAAACCGAGGCGGCAAACAAGCATACGGCCCACCTAATGGTAAGCGGTTTTTTTTTAATGGATGATAATGGAATGGTAACCCTGCCCGCGGTATCGGTATACACCGGCGGGGCACCAGTGAGAGTGAGGATGAAAAGGCAGGTCAGTTAATGCATCGTGACGAATTCAACGATAAATTAGTCACGATGTTTTTCAGGGGGAACCGCGTGGAGGTCGACCTGATAGGGTATATTGATAGCAATGGGCACAACTAACCTCCTATTAACAACAATCTCTTCCCACCGATGGTAAGCGATTACCGTAGCCTATACCAAAGCCACCTACAATACCAAATTTATCAAAATTTTAACATTTTTTTTATACAAATTAGAACGGCAAACAAGCTGACGGCCCATGATGGAAAGTGGTAACCGTCACCTATAGACATGAGCAGTACCATGGACATAACAGAGTATACTGTTTCGCCCATGATACCCCCCATGCGTTGCCATTCCTGAGGACTCATATGTTGTTCCTCTGTTCCCTGTAAATTCACGCCATATCAAACCGAAACACAGCCATGCAAACACAACTGCTTCACGGTAGAAACACGAATGGGACTTTAGCAATCGACTTTTGTACAAAGTCTCCCTCTGGTATTAAGAAATGTGGCAGTGAAATAACAAAAGCATGGGATCATCGCCCTAGTCAACAGGAATGGCAACGCATGATGGGTACCATTGGCACCACGGTGCATTTTATACTCATGTCTATAGGCCACGGTTACCACTTCCGATCAGGTGGACCGTCAGCTTGTTTGCCATTTTAATTAGCGTAAAAAAAAAAATTCCAATAACTTTATTTTATTCTTTTCAGATTAAAAGAATGCCAAAATTAGCAATATATTCCGAGGGAGATAGCAGTTTTAAATAATTATACACGTGTTATATAAGTGTAATGTAATTGATTGAAACACAAAATGGCCGAAAACGAAGCGCCAGTCACTGTGGACGATCTGCCGATGACGTTTCAGGTGAGTTTATTTATTTATTTAAACTTTAATGCATACTAAAATTTGTTTTTACATATGGCGGACTTAACATCGGACGGTGTTCTCTACCAGTCAACCATTGGGCGAACAGAGAAATAAGTAGCCGGTGCATTATTGAATAGAGGAACAATAAAGCAATACTTGATATATTTATATATTATACTAATATAAATATACTTGTAATGGGGGGAGAGGGGTTGTTAGTAATGGAGACTAAAAATCCCATTGCTAGCAATATATCCAAGCAGGTCGACCTTCTCGCGGTTCCCCCTGGAAACTATCATGGGTAATGATGAATTTATCATGATGTGCTAACTGGCCTGTTTTCATTCTCATCTATCATTCTTCACTGGTTCTCCGCCAGCGTATCCCGTTAGCGCAGGCGGAGTTACCATACCATTTTCACCCATAAAAAAAAAATACTTATAATATAAATATATTAAATTGCTGGCTACCAGAAGGCTGGCCTATATTTTGGTCAACGCATCTCTATAGCTATTCGGCGTGAAAATGCAGCAAGTCTCTTAGTTACGCTACCAGTTGGCAGTGATCTCAAAGTTTTTTTTTTTTTTTTTATATTTAGGTAGTTTTTTAATGTATTGTTATTGATATTTATAGTACAAAGATATAATATCATATATAGATTAAATTTTTTAAATAAAAAAAATACTATTAACAAATAATAAAGTGTCTTAGAAGAGCAAGTGAAACGGTCTATGACTCGGAGTATACCAGCAAGGTTAATTTAAAAGTAAAACGAAAAAATATAAATAAATTATATGTTATTGTAACAGAGAAAGTATAAACAGTGTTTTATATTATTCTCAAATTCGTGTATAATATAGTATATGTCATATATGTGTAAGTATATTTGTTATTCATATATATTTATTCGTTTATATATGTAATTTTAGTATGTATGCATATCAATAATTTAGTAGTACCGCATTCGTGTATTCTGACACTTGCCTACGGTTGACTGGGAGAGAATGCTTTTAGCATTAAGTCCGCCATGTACACATATTTGTACTGATGAATAAATAAATAAATAAACGATCGTCATCATTAATTTATTTATTCGTTCATACATTCATTAATTCATTATATTTATTACAGTTGCATTGAATACTTTTTAGTGGATGATAATTAAATGGTAACCCCGTAATAACCAATTCTGTGCCGGGACCACACGTCAAAAAATAGAGTAAAAACATTAGAAACATAGCTCAATACAAATGTAAAGTAGTAGTAAGTTTATACTAGGCCGCCAAGTTGGAAAAAAATAGAAGAGTTCACGACAAATAAGTCAGTGATGTCATAGCAGAGTCAGTTGACACTTTAAAGTAGGGGTCATTTCATTTGACCTCATTTCTAATTCAATCCAGTTCATACCATGTTCCTATGTTCATAATATAGTCCCATTAGGGTAGGCAGAAACAATGGAACGCCAAATGCTTCGATTCTTTCTTCATTCTTTCTTGCTCGATAAATCTCTTTCGTAATTCTTCTTTCGTCCATACTCTTATATATATATATATATATTTTTTTTTTTGATGGGTGAAAATGGTATGGTAACCCCGCCTGCGCTAACGGGATACGCTGGCGGACCACCAGTGAAGGGTGATAGATGAGAATGAAAACAGGCCAGTTAGCCCATCATGATGAATTCATCAGGAATTAACCATGATAGTTTTCAGGGAGGAGATCGACCTGGTTGGGTATATTGCTAGCAATGGGATTCTCAGTCTCCATTACTAACAATTCCGTTCCCCCCAAAGGTACACCCATTTACATAACATGTATGGTGGCTCTAAATAATAATGGTGATAATGTGAGGGTACCATTTTATAAAGTCATTTGCTTGGGCACTTCTGTCCCATTCGTGTTTCTACCGCGAAGCAGTTGTGCTCGCATGGCTGTTTCGGCTTGAAGGGTGGGATATAGCAGTGAATTTACAGGGTACAGAGGAATAACACCCGAGTCCTCAGGAATGGCAACGCGTAGGGAGGTATCATGGGCGAAACAGTACACTCTGTTATGGCCACGATACTGCTCATGTCTATAGGCGACGATTACCACTTTCCATCAGGTGGACGTCAGCTTGTTTGCCATTCTAAGTTGTATAAAAAAAAACAACTAGACTAGCTACTGCCGTTGTAAATGAATTCATGTGGTGAGCGTGAGCATGGGCTTTTTTTCTGAAATTCCCCATCTATACAATGCACCATCACACCTACGAGTATGTCTGAACATTTGTCACTAAATCACAATGGCGACACTAATCGATTTAATCTAGTCACGGTACAAAATTAATATCCTATTGGATTGTGAAGGGGTTATTTATTTATTTATATACTTTTGTACATTCACTTATAGATTTTTTTCTTTGATGGGTAAAAATGGTATGGTAACCCCGCCTGCGCTAACGGGATACGCTGGCGGAGCACCAGTGAAGAATGATAGATGAGAATGAAAACAGGCCAGTTAGCCCATCGTGATGAATTCATCAGGAATTAACCATGATAGTTTCCAGGGGGAACTGCGAGGAGGTCGACCTGGTTGGGTATATTGCTAGCAATGGGATTCTCAGTCTCCGTTACTAACAATCCCTTTCCCCCCACTTATAGATATTAGGTTATAACAAAAATGTACACAGGCGGACTTATCCCATGAAGGGGTTTTTTCCGGTCAACCTTGAGAACTCGAAAGGGGAAAATGTCTATAGGGTTTGTATATAAAGCATAACATGTATTTTAAAGTCTTTTTGTTTGAGTACCAGAGGGAGACTTTGTACAAAAGTCGATTGCTTGCGTACCTCTGTCCCATTCGTGTTTCAACTGGGAAGCAGTTGTGTTTGCATGGCTGTGTTTCGGTTTGAAGGGTGGAATATGGCGTGAATTTACAGGGTACAGAGGAATAACATCTGAGTCCTCAGGAATGGCAACGCATTGGGGGTATCATGGGCGAAACAGTGTTGGTACTGCTCATGTCTATAGGCGACGGTTACCACTTACCATCAGGTGGGCCGTCAGCTTGTTTGCCATTATAAGTTGTATATAAAAAAAAAACAATTCGTACACGTGCGAAGCAGGGCCGGATTGTTAGTAAAAGTATAAATTTAATGAAATAGTAACATTATATGTGTATTTAAAAAGAGTGACGTCATCGCCTAGTATTTACATATTCCATTCGCAGTGAGATTAGGTTAGATATCCAATTACTGTACTGTGCTTCTAAACTGTGACGGTTCGTACTAAGACCGCTACAGACGGGCGATTTTTTGTTTCAGCTATTTACTGTCCAATGCTAGCCTTAATCTGACCCCAAAGACCGTTCCGGGAAGCTTCAAGCTTCTGAGTTATTTAGATTCATTGATTCCCTACAATTTCCTCATAAATTTCATCATATGAGCCGTTAATTGTCCACTGCTTAACATAGGCCTCCAGGGGGGAAAGGGATTGTTAGTAATGGTGACTGAGAATCCCATTGCTAGCAATATACCCAACTAGGTCGACCTCCTCGCGGTTCTTCCTAAAAATTAACATGGTTAATTCCTGATGAATTCATCATGATGGGCTAACTGGCCTGTTTTCATTCTCATCTATCACCTTTCACTGGTGCTCCGCCAGCGTATCACGTTAGCGCAGGCGGGGTTACCATACCATTTTACCCCATCAAAAAAATACGTACACTAGGTACAATTTACATTAATTTCCACAAAAAGTTGCCTGAAAGTCGTCCAGTCTGCAGTCTACATGCAGACTAGATCATGTTAACGAATCGCTAAATTTTATACAGAGCGCAACACAGTTATCAAAACGAGCGGTATTGTAAAGTAATTAATGTATGCAAATTTACTGCCTTAAGGGTGTGCGCAAACGAGGTAATTAAAATAGATTTTTTAAATGTTTTATCCACGACTTCGTTTGCGTTACCGAGATATGGTTTTTTAATGGATGATAATGGAATGGTAACATCACACGCGCTATCGGTATACGCTTGCGGGGCACCAATGAGAGGTGGTAGGTATGGATGAAAAGGCAGGTCAATTAGCCCATCGTGATGAACGGACCTGGAATTCAGCACGATGGTTTTCGGGAGGGGGGACCATGTGGAGGTCGACCTGGTTGGGGATATTGTTAGCAGTGGGATCCTTAGTCTCCATTGCTAACAATCCCTTCCCCCGGCACTAATGAGGAGTGATGGGTGAGGATAGAAAGGCAGGACACTTAGCCCATCGCGATGAATACACCTGGAATTCAGCGCGATGGTTTCCAAGGGAGGACCACGTGGAGGTCGAGCTGACTTGGTATATTGCTAGCAATGGGTCTGCTAATCCGCATTACTAAGAATCCGTTCCCCCCGACCAAGTACGAGTATATTGCTAGCAATGGGACAGCTAGTTCACGTTACTAACCATTCCTTCATCCCCCATTGATTGGTGAGGTTGAAAGCAGGTCAGTTGGCAGTTTTTTTTTCTAAATGGGGTCACAAGTCGCCATTAAGAACAATCCCCTCGCATCTCTTTTTTTTCTTAGCAAGTCCGTTCCGTTCTGGGAAACAAAACCTCTGGATCCGTTTCAATGCACCCAAGCGTATTGATACATCACTATGGCCCCGTGCGTGTGACGTCACTTCCGGTCGACAAAATGGCGGCTAGCCGCTCTAATTGTGGTTTAAATTATCGTCCATTCAAATATGTACCCAACGGTGTATTGTGTTGGAAATGTAGATGGGTAGATGTTTCAGATATAGTTCGATAAACGGTTATTATAAGTACATTTTGCGAAAAAGCATTTGTAATCGTGTATTGTTTTACCAGAGGGAGACTTTGAATAAATGTCGATTGCTTGGGCACCTCTGTCCCATTCGTGTTTCAACCATGAAGCGGTTGTGTTTGCATGGCTGTGTTTCGGTTTGAAGGGTGGGATATGGCGTAAATTTACTGGGTACAGAGGAATAACACCTGAGTCCTCAGGAATGGCAACGCGTGGGGGGTATCATGAGTGAAACAGTATACTCTGTTATGTCCACGGTACTGCTCATGTGTATAGACGACGGTTACCACTTTCGATCAGGTGGGCCTTCAGCTTGTTTACCATTCTAAGTTGCATAAAAAAAATGTATACATACGTACAATAAGTATACGATTTATGTACCCCCCTTAAATTATATAGATAGAGTGTCTCCATACAAATGCTTCGAGAAAGACGGCTCAACTTTTTCAATTTTGCGTGATAAATAGTTACGGGTGATTCCTTTATAACTTCTATATTTATTTTGTCTTATAAATTCTGCATCTTTTTAATGCGTAAACACTCATTGTATTTATTAAATAATTAAATATAGATACGTCAAGATACATTGTGTACGTAAGTATATAGAACACTGATAAAAACAACGAGTCAGCTAATTTGACAATTAGCTGACAAAAAGTTGATCCGTTTTTGAGGCTCGATGCTCTATCTATATAATCTAACGTACCTCTTTAGTTTTTTTTTTGATGGATGAAAATGAAATGGTTGCCTTACCTGCGCTACCGGTATACGCTGGCGGAGCACCAGTGAAGGGTGATCGATGAAAATGAAAACAGGCCAGTTAGCCCATCATGATGAATTCATCAGGAATTAACTATGATAGTTTCCAGGGGGAACTGCGAGGAGGTCGAACTGGTTGGGTATATTGCTGGCAATGGGATTCTCAGTCTCCATTACTAATACTCCTATTCCCCCCATACCTCTTTAGTTAAAATATTAGAAGTATTATGCATAGAGATAAGATCCTTTTAGATGTATTTGGAATCATTTAGATTTTTTTAGATTTAGACAAACAAGCTGACGGCCCACCTGATGGAAAGTGGTAACCGTCACCTATAGACATGAGCAGTACCATGGACATAACAGAGCATACTGTTTCACCCATGATACCCCCCCAGATGTGTTATATTGTCCAATATCAATATTGTAATTGTGTTGTAACTGTAACACCCCTTATTTTTTTTTTAATAGTTATTAGTTTTTGGTCTCCACTAATTCACAAATATAGATAATCAAAGTAACAAACACACACTAACTGGCCTGCTTCATCCTCACCTATCATCGTTCACTGGTGCCCCGCCGGTGTATACCGATAGCGCGGGTGGTGCTACCATTCCATTATCATCCATTAAATAAAAAAAAACAAATTTGCTCCATCATGCACCTTTCGTTAGAGCACTTGTTTTATTAAACAATATTTCGAAAAGAGGTATGAATCTCTTTATCTGTTCTCTGATAGAATTCGCAAAGGCTAATTTACTATTTGTTATTGTAAAATCTAAACTACCATGTTATTTTTTTTTAATGAGTGAAGATGGTATGGTAACCCCGCCTGCGCTATCGGTGTACACTGGCGGGGCACCAGTGAAGGGTGACAGGTGAGGATGAAGGCAGAACGGTTGGCCCATAGTGACCAAATGAACAAGAATTAACCACTATGGTTTCCAAGGGGAACCGCGTGGAGGTCGACCTGATAGTGGGTGTATTGCTAGCACTGGGGCTATTAAATCTCATTACTAACAATCCCTTTCCCCCGACCCATGTTATTTGTTGTACTATGCCTCATTGGGATGTATCCTGTAAGAAAAAAATAAAAATCTGACTCTTTCCAGGTAAAATATTTAGGTCAAAGAGACGCCAAAGGTTTATGGGGCATCAAGCATACCAGGAAACCTGTGGATCTTATGGTGGCTGCAGCGAAAGCCTTACCTCCAGGTACGTTTGAAGCAGTTGTATTTTTTCATGGCTGTGTTTCGGTTTGAAGGGTGGGATATGGCAGTGAATTTGCAGGGTACAGAGGAATAGCACCTGAGTCCTCAGGAATGGCAACGCATGCGGGGTATCATGGGCGAAACAGTGTACTCTGTTATGTCCATGGTACTGCTCATGTCTATAGGCGACGGTTACGGACGGGTACGGTGCATGGTGTTAGTCGATCACGTACGGACTTTTTAACGACCATGTAACTTTAGACATAGTACATTTAAATAAATACACATAATGTTGACAGAGATATAAAAGAGTAACTGTTGAGTCTCTCGCGGACTCCTCTCAACAGATAACAACTTTACGAATCTTGCAGTAGATTTAAAAAAATAATTACTATTTATAAATGCTTGTAAACAAGTCTATTTGAAGAAAGATGATTTGAATTTGAATAGACTACTTGGGTACCTCTGTCCCACTCATCTTTCTGCAGTGAAAAAGCTGTGTTTGTACGACTGCTTCGGTTTGAAGAGTGGAATATGGCAGTGAAATTACAGGGTACGAAGGTATACCACCATAGCCCTCAGGAATGGCAACGCATTTAGGATATTATGGGCATCACAGTATACTCTGTGATGCACCACGCTACTGTACATGTCTATTTATGACGGTCACTGTTTTCATCAGGCGAGCTGTCAGGTATGTAACAAAGATAACCAGTGATATGGACTTTCGTAACATAACCCTTAGTTATATCTTCCTTCCTTCCTTCCTTCCTCCCTTCCTTCCTTCCTCCTGTCCTCCCTCCCTCCCTCCCTCCCTCCCTTCCTCCTGTCCTCTCTCCCTCCCTCCCTCCCTTCCTCCTGTCCTCTCTCCCTCCCTTCCTTCCTTGCTTCCTTCCTTCCTTTCTCTCTTTTTTTCTTCCTTCTTTTCTTTCTTTCTTCCTTTTTTTCTTTCTTTCTCTCTAGTTCACTAAAATAAAAAAACTTATTTTCATTTCACCCAGATCAAATCCTGCCCATCGTGAAATTGGTGATATCTGTCGATGGTGTTTTCATAGAGACAGTACATCAGGGTTTGAAGCGGAATGAATTCGAGCACATGTCGGTCTTCTTCAAGATCGAGTCCATATCCTACGGTGTGCAGGACCTCGTGTACACTAGGGTGTTCTCCATGATAACCGTCAAGGACTCGGTCAACGCCAAAGGTCTAAATCCATTCGAATGTCACGGATTTGTTTGTGAATCAAGGTTAGTTATTATTTATTTATTTTATTTATTTATTTACACATACACTAAACAAACTTTTCATTTAAATAATATCATTAATTAAATACATGTTACATATAACAAAACAACATAATAATGAAGGTTACACAATTATATAATAACATTACTATTTTACTTTTAATTTAGAATAAAAAGAAAAACATATCAAAAACAATATGAATGTAGCCAGTGTTTGTGCAAAGGACCTAACTCGGCATATGTCGCAGCTTCAAATCTGAAGCTACGACACTGATTTTCAGTAGGCCCTAAATACGTAACTCACGGAGACATGTGTGCAAGAGATGTTATGTATAAATATATAAGAATAATATAAAAAACAGGTATATTAAATTGGTTTACGTATTGAATTTAGAATGATTGGTTAATTTTAGAATAAATTGTCGCGTATAACGCGGTTTCAGAGATGTTTCCTCCCACGAACACTCAGGTTGTGGAATGAGCTCCCTGTCGAGGTTTTCCCAAGAGACAACAGCGTAGGGTTCTTCAAAAAGGGGGTAAAGAGGTTTCTACAGGGTCGGGAACGCGCGCGTAATACCTCTGGTATTGCAGGTGTTCATAGGCTACGGTAATCACTTACCATCAGGTGGGCGGTATGCTTGTTTGCCACCTCAGTGGTATAAAAAAAAAGAACTTTTACGTATGAGTGACGTAATAATATAAGATGCATACATTTCCCAATGGTCCCGGGTTCGATCACGCTACAAACTGAAACAAGCTAACGGCCCACCTGTTGGAAAGTGGTAACCGTCGCCTATAGACATGAGCAGTACCATGCACATAACAGAGGATACTGTTTCGCCCATGATACCTTTCATGCGTTGCCATCCCTGAGGACTCAGGTGTTATTCCTCTGTACCCAGTAAATTCACGCCGTAACCCACCCTTGAAACCGAAACGCAGCCATGCAAACACAGCTGCTTCACGGTTGAAACACGAATGGAACAGAGGTGTCCAAGTAATCGACTTTTGTACAAAGTCTCCCTCTGGATGTATATGGTAAAACGACGTTTGCCGAGTCAGCTAGTTATTTTAAAAAAAAAATCTTTATACCCGTGCGAAACTGGGTCGCTGTTTATTGATAAAAATTGAGTATCTCCAATATGTTATCTATAGTTTCCCATGGTTGAAAACGACATAATGTGATCGAAATTACATAAGAAATACATGTGATGAAATAGTTATATGTCCCATAAAATTGGGTCATCAAATTTATCTTTAAAATACTTATTTATAAATCCCACATCCATTTATCTGTACTAATATTATGTAGAGGTAAATTTATGAGTTTGTATGTTCGGTGTAATCTCCTGTACTATTCGATTTTGAATTTTTTTTCTGTAATGTAGTGGCAAAAATTGAAAAATGTTGCGTTGGTTTGTCTATTCGGAGAGGATGGATGAAAGAAGAATTACGAAAGAGATTTATCGAGCGAGAATGAATGGTGATGTCGGTAGGGGCCGCCCTAGACGGACGTATGTCGACCAAATAGGCGACGTGCTGAAGAAGGGCCAAATTAAAAGTACCCGTAACCGGCGAGCGTGTATGAAAAGATTGATGGATGTGGAGGAAGCGAAAGAGGTTTGTTTGAATCGAAGCATTTGGTGTTCCATTGTTTCTGCCTACCTTAATGGGAGACAGGCGTGACAGATATGTATGTATGTATGTTAGAAAGGTATATTATCCCTGAGTTTTATAGACTACTTTTTATTTTGCCAAATTCAGTTCATAAAGAAATAATCAAGGTGGTCTCCAGGGGGAACCACGTGGAAGGCGACCTGATGAGGTATATTGCTGTAGGTCTATTAGATCCCCATTATTAACAATACCTCCCCCCCCCCACCATTAATTTTAAGTTGTACAAGGCTATTTAGCCAATGTTATGGGAATTCAAATTAAAACAAAATCCAAAATGTTCAATGCATCAAACAGTTTGTATGGGCGTGAGAAAAAGTCATATTTCGCTTTGATAACATAATGTGAACATGTTTTAATTAAACACAAGATAAACAAGACAATTATATTATTGTTGTAGTCTAAAATACAGAAGTAAAAAGAAAAAAAAAATATCCAATACCTTAATCAATGCCTATGTGGTGAGATAATACTCGCCAATGTTTATTATTTATATATATATATATATATATATATATATATATATATATATATATATATATATATATATATATATATATATATATATATATATATATATATCACGACGCTTGGTCACGGCACTCACTCGCAGGATGCGCGCGCAGGTCGCGCAGGCGCTTTGTGATTGTTGACTGCGCGCGCATACCGCGCACGGGCCAGCGACCAGAGAGAGTGTTTTGTTAACTTGGACAATTTAAAAATTTATTCGTTTATTGTAAAATAATTATTGTTCTTTTTAATTATTGATTAAATATATTTAAAAGATGAACCCTACCATCAATCCTACACCTATATCGTCACTACATAGTATAAAACAAAGTCGCTTTCTCTGTCCCTATGTTCCTTTGTATGCTTAAATCTTTAAAACTACGCAACGGATTTTGATGCGGTTTTTTTAAATAGATAATGATTCAAGAGGAAGGTTTATATGTATAATACATGCATACTATTGTAGAGGAACACTGATAATTTTACAGGTTTCTAATGTGATGTCGTAACGTAATGGGGGGCCGGCGACGGTATTTTGTATCAGCATTGCACCCGTTCGAAGCCGGGTTAGAAAGCAATTATTATAGTTATTGTAGAAAGCAATAAATGAATTGAATTGAATTGAACACACATAACAACGGACAGGCGTACTTTCTAAATAGCCATGTGCTCCCGTATATCTCGAATAACAAATATACTTACACATATATGATATATACTATATTATACACGAAATTGAGAATAATAAGTTATGTAAATAAATAATATATCTATCTATATAAAAGCGCACTGGTCATTTTACAGGAACGCCGCTCGACGTCTCATTTATTCCCTGTCAGCTGCGTTCCAAGATTATTCTAGAAGAGTTAAGGAGATGCAGGCAGAACCTGGTATGTGATATTTTTTTTATACTACTTAAAATGGCAAACAAGCTGACGGCCCACCTGATGGAAAATGGTAACCGTCGCCTGTAGACATGAGCAGTACTATGGACATAACAGAGTACACTGTTTCGCCCATGATACCTGCCATGCGTTGCCATTCCTGAGGATTCAGGTGTTATTCCTCTGTACCCTGTAAATTCACGCCATATCCCACCCTTCGAACCGAAACACAGCCATGCAGACACAACTGCTTTACGGTAGAAACACGAATGGGACGGAGGCACCGAAGCAAACGACTTTTGTATAAAGTCTCCCTCTGGCATTTGACACACTTATAGTTCGTATAGAGAAGAAATGCAGAATGATAATTTTTTTTTTAATTTATGCATAAAAAATATATTAAATCAATAAAAAAAACATTACACACACTACCATGTATTTGACACACACACTCATATTGTACTCTTTTGTTTATTGTTAAAGTCTGCGGTCGAATTGAGAATAGATTAATATTGTTTGCCTTTAACATTACTTGTCCATAGTCTCACTGAATGTCAAACGTGAACATAATACATTCATTCATTACTATATATGTTATGGTCGAATTTCGACCACTGGACGTCCAATAGTATATACACAACGACGAAAAGATTTATAAGTGTTTATTATATTTTACAGAACTAAATGAGAGACATACAAATCTAAAGAAGAGGTTTGCAATAGATCTTCGGACCCCGGAAGAAATTGAAGCCGACCTGGAGACAGAGGCTTAACTTGATTATGTACATTAAAAAAAAAATAGAGGCTTAATATCATAAACCCAAAGATACAGTATTGTAAAGCTAATTACATAATAAATAAAAAAAAAAAAATAAAGTATTGTAAAGTTATTTGTCTATGATATTGGGATCAATTCTGAAGCACGATTTCTCTAAACATCTCTTAATTTAATATTTTAATTATTTTGTATTTTTATTTATTTATACTTTATTGTACACATTAATGATACATACAATATATGTCACATGCAATCAAATGTACAAAGGTGAGCGTAACTCTAAAAGAGTTCTCTTCCAGCAACAGCCAAAGTGGAAAGAAATATCTTAACTGGACAGTTTCACGAAATAACTGTTTTATGAAACATTATGAACTAAATTTAAAATAGTTTAAATTTGTATCTATTAATAAATTAATTTATTTCAGTCTTAAATACATAGATTTTAATGAGATATCAAATTAAAAAAATTTAATTTTAGAAATGCTTTTAGAGAAATGACGTTTCAGAATCGACTCCACTGTCAATGCTCGTAACTTTTTTAAACATCCAAAATGGCGGGAGCTCTCAATTTTTGCGTGTGCGCGCCATTTTTATTTATTACTTTTTCTAGTTTATCATTAAATTAATTAAATATATTTTGTATATATTTAAGTTAACATATTTTTTGTATTAAGCCAAATTTAATGAGGGCATTGAACTGAAGTTTTATTTTTTTTACTCATGTTATGAGTGATTCTTTTATAACTTCTATAATTTTTGTCTTATAATTTCTGCATCTTTTTAATGCGTAAACATTCATTTTATTTATTAAATAATACATCCAGATACATTTAATGCATAAGTATATAGAACACTGATAAAAAAAACGAGTCAGCTAATTTGACAACTAGCTGACAAATAGTTGACACGTTTTTGAGGGTCGATGCTCTATCTAAGATAATATCAAATTTTTAAGTAAAAAAAAATGGGACTTCAGTCAATTCCAGTTTTTCATTCCCATAATGTTGTGATTATTATAATAAATTTTATAATTAATTAGAAATAGATAAAAACCAAAACATGTCTTTGTGATTTAGCTTTTAGTATTTAATACATTTTTATATTTATTATATAATATAGTCACTATTATATTTTTAGAATACATTTATTTATATAAAATTATATATTTTTCAACCAATTTCTAAAAGAAGTAGGTTCTCAATTCGGTTGTATTTTTTTTTGTGTGTTTGTCACCTCATAACTCCGTCAATTGTGGACCGATTTGGAAAATTCTTCTTTTATCTGAAAGCATATACTTACAGTTAAGTTCTGTAAAAATTTTATCAAAATCGGTTCAGTGATTTAGTTTTTAAATCAAAATAACTGATTTTTTCACAGTTAAAGTTAGTTTCTTGTGGGACACAATCTTTATTTATAATAGAAATATTAGATTTCATTAAGGTTGCATATTTTTTGTTTATAATTATTTACTTATGCAATTATTTAAGAATAGTTTCTTGCATTACAAAAATGCAAATCGCATAGTTTTTACTTTTACCCTAATTTCTGTCTAATTTTTAGTTTATTCTTATTCTATGTACTGTTTTCTGATTTTAACGCCATACAATTATTATTTTTTTTGTAATAAAAAAATGTCATTATTAAATATTTACTGTGTTTTATAGAATTTGGTATAAAAGGGAACCGTATTGCCTATATTTTTCCATCTCTTTGTTGTATAGTGTAAAATTATTGACGTAATTTATTTTATTAAAAACGTTTGTTGTGATAATTCATGTTTTTTTTTATTAATAATAAAAAAATTACTGTTCCCTCGACCACAGATAGAGTAAGTAATTATTACGTTACCTAAAAATTGTGGCACTGCCCTTATATTGACGATATTGAAAAATGGATCTATGCAACCATTTAGAAGTAATATACAATAAAATAAATTCATTTTATAAATACAATATAGAGACTTAACGCGATTCGATTGTAAGTAAATAGTACCTACATACCTATCTAGTTATTATTTCCAACGTTTCGACGAGGATTGCACTACAATGTGGGCATGACAGCGCCAAAATATAAATAAAAATCAGTTATGTAGGTACTATTTACTTACAATCGCGTCGCGTTAAACCTAATTAAGGTATTTGAAATATGTGTCAACGAAGTATAAGGTTAAAATTCATTTTAATAGTGTTGTAACATACTTCTGTCCAAAATATCGATATCAATAGATGTCATAAAATAGCTAGCTATTTTTTAGTATGAAATTTTTAAATTCAAAACCTGGTTGCATAGATTTAATATGAATGATTTTTCTTTGAAGTGATGTGGGGCTGATATAGAACCACAAAAGCTTGGTTTTTTACTAAAATTAGGCCCTTCATCTTTTTGAAATATTCAATTCCGAATTCAAAAATAGCATTTTTATACAAGACTTTTTTTAATTTCATCCATGAACTTCAATACAAAAACGAATTCTTCTTTAGCCGTCTCAACTTCTTTCTCGTTATTTTGTACGTATTTAAGAAAGCCATCTTCTAGTCCATCACTGGCGCTATGCTCTATTAAATCAAGAAGTTTATTCGTAAACAAATGTAGATTAACTTCTAAAATCTTCTTTCTAGATAAATCGTCTAGATATAACTCTTTCAAATTCGCCAGCCATCTTTGATTTCTGAACTGCGTTATTATTGCAATGTGCTTTATTGCGTCGTGCAACTAAAAAAAAATAATTGTATTTACAACTATTTAAATTTGGAATTTGTAATTATTTTATGCTACGATGGCTTAGATTATATAGATAGAGCATAGAATCTCAAAAACGGGTCGACTTTATGTTGGCAATTTTTTTTATTATCAATCATTTATATATTTACATTTATACTACTAGTATAGTATTATATTATCTGTGCTTATATTAATAGTTATCTGAAGATATCTTAATACATCCTTTTTGAAAAACTCTATGCTACATATAGTCTCTAGGGAAAACCTCAGCATGAAGCTTACTCCACGGCTTTAACGTTTTTTTTTTATGCAACTTGGAATGTCAAACAAGCTGACGGCCCACCTGATGGAAAGTGGTAACCGTCGCCTATAGACATGATCTAGTATACTAAAGAGTATACTGTTTTGCCAATGATACCCCCCATGCGTTGCCATTCCTAAGGACTCAGGTTTTGTTCCCCTATACCCTGTAAATTCACGCAATATCCCACCCTTCAAACCGAAACACAGCCATGCAAACACAACTGCTTCACGGTAGAAACACGAATGGGGCAGAGGTGCCCAATCAAACGACTTTTGTACAGTCTCCCTCTGGTGATGGTTGATGGATGAATGATTAAGATGATATGGCTTCGTACCTAATAATTTCACTAGCATATTGTAGCAAGGTGTCTTTAGCCCACTATATACTTACATCATTGAATGCCGAGCGTAAATCTATCAAGAAGTTGCCGACTGTATCTTCGTCCAAATAACCATCTTCTCCAGACTTCTCTCTATATCTGTATAACCATACTCTGTCTAACAATCCTTTGGTCAACAATTTATATTTCTTCCCTTTCATATTCCGTGGTAAGATTATTTTATTCTTTTTTATTTTCTTCTCCCTCAAATCACGGTCACCTTTCAATAGGACCGTTTTTGACGCCAAATTGTGTAAATACATTACATATTGTAACAGTTCTAAATCAGACGGATGTAAATTCTGGCCGTTTTGTGAAAAATCTCTGTGAAAATCATAGTTAATATAAAATTGGTATTACATACAGAATCATTCATGTCATAATGTCGTGCTACAATAAGAAATTAAATCTAAGATATAATATTATTAAAGACTTTGTACAAAAGTCGATTGCTTGGCCACCTCTGTCCCATTCGTGTTTCTACCGTGAAGCAGTTGTGTTTGCATGGCTGTGTTTCGGTTTGAAGGGTGGAATATGGCGTGAATTTACAGGGTACGGAGGAATAAATACCTGACAACGCATGGGCGGTATCATGGGCGAAACAGTAAACTCTGTTATGTCCATGGTACTGCTTATGTCTATAGGCGACGGTTGCCACTTTCCATCAGGTGGGCCGTCAGCTTGTTTGACATTCTAAGTTGTATAAAAAAAATCACTTTATTTCATCATCATCATTATCATATCAACTGTAAGCGTTTTTGCCAGTAGTCGCCACGTTTAGCAGGCGGGTTGGCAACCGCAGTTAGGTTTTGAAGTTGCATTAAACGTTATTATATATTTATATTAAATCTATTCGCCACATTACAACTATTATATTTCTGCTTTGACTTCCACGAGACAAGCTTTGCCTAATATGTGTTCATTAGCCATATTGTACCTATAAGCCAATTTTGTTTAAGAAAATTAATTTGTTTTTATTCCTATTTATAGTACTTTCATTTGGGGGAAAAGGGATTGTTAGTAATGGGGTCAAGTAGCCCTATTACTAGCAATATATCCTGTCAGGTCGACCTCCACCTTCCCCCTGGAAACCATCGTGACAAATTCTAGTTTAATTCGTCAGGATGGGCCAACTGACCTACTTTCATCTTCACCTGTCATCCCTCACTGGTGCCCCGCCAGTGTATACCAATAGCGCAGACGGGGTTACCATACCATTGGTATACCATACCATGGGTGACCCATTAAAAAAAAATACTTACATTAAATTAATAAGTTTATTCAAAGCCGACTGAATATTTACTGTCGTTCCCAACCAATCGTACTGTTCTAATAGTTTGCTGTCTCCCTCATACAAATCTTTCATCACCTCCACATAAGCATCAATTTCTCTATCACTGGTTCTCGTAAGTGATATATTTGGTTTTACAAGTCTATCGAAATTTTCCAGAACATAGTCTTCGCCAGCTGTGTTTATTATATCTTTGATTGTTAAAGGTTTAATATTATATTCTTCTCTTATTTGTGCATTCGCATATTTCTTACTTTCCTGTTTTACCTTTGACGCATCATCATCATTTATAACTTGGTTCTCATTTACTCCATTATTTAGATTTATTATGTATTGATCATTTACTTTATCTGTTTCGATTACATATTCTGCTACAGTTTCATCTTCTTCACTTATTTCACTTTTATTTGAATCGCAAAATGTTATCTTCTTTCCTTTTCTAAATTTGTAACATCGCAATTTGGGTACCTCTGTAGTTCTTCTATCATTTAATTTATTGGAACGAGGTGTAATTGGTAATATTTCATCATTGCCATAAACTATGTTGTTATTTTTAATAGAATTTCTATACGAATTCGGTGGTTTTTCCACTTGTAAAGAATCTTTCATGTCACCAAGTCTTTGCAAATGGAGCCTATTTTTAATATTTTTCGTATTGGATTCTTCATCAGAATATGTTCTGCTAAAATAATAATCAACTGCAATATTGCTCGGACTGTAAGACTCGTCATCAAAGTTCCCATGCTTGTTATTAGAGAGTAATATCATATAATCATCATTAGCAACTTTTGTTCTTAGATAAGCTTTTGGCGTTTCGTTATCTATTTCATTTTTATCTGTGGTCATCTTTAATTTATCATGTATAGATGGTACATTACCGAATATTTTATTTTGATACAGAATCTTTTTAATTGCTCTAATGAAACTTCCGTTTTCACTTTTAATATCTTGGTAAGGATTCATTTCTTTACTAAAGCCAGAGAATGATGGTTTGTTAAATTGTCTTTTCTTACTTTTTTTATTTTCTTTACTTCTTTTATTGAAACCAGTATTATCAGATCTGCCAAAGTAATAATCTGCATCTAAATAGTCGTCTGGTTTGATATGTATTGTAGTAACTTGAGGTTTCTTTACAGCTAACGGTAAAGATATATGATAAGTTGTTTTGTCACGTTTAATTTTTGGGTAGTCAGAATTTTTAACGCGAAACCTGAATTTTCTATTAGTATCATACCTAATATTACTTTCCAAACTGCCTATGCTTCTCTGTGCTATGTTATTATATTTTTTATTTCCATCTACATTCTTTACAACTTCATCGTCATTACCATTCCTAGATTCATCTTCATAATTTGGTACAAGTCTATTATAGGAATTAAAATAAGCATTTCTTGGTGAATACTTGTAAATAGGTGCATAATATGGTTGTTCGTGACCTTCATTGTTACTTATAAAGGTTGGTTGGTCGTTAGCTAAAAATAATATGGAATTAATAATATTTTAAAAAGAACTAAAAATGCAATCAAGCACCTTTTTCCATACTGGCACAATATATTAATCCCATAGCCACCTGATAGAGAGATAATGAAATCCAAGTTGTACATGGCAAGAAACACAGATCCTCGGAAGAAAATTCGTATATAAACCCATGACTGCAACCTCTGACCAGTACAGTAATTCTGTGACGAAATAGCGATGGAGAGATAATTTCCAATTTTTCAGAACATTTACCTTAAAAAACACCAAAGAAGACAATATCACGACACAGTGAGTGATGATACAGTCTCTATGATTTAAAAATTAATCTACTGAACCGATTTTGATAAAATTTCTATACGACTAATCTTTAAGTATAGCCTTTCAATTAAAAATAATTTTCTAAACTAGTTTACATCTGACAGAGTTAGGAGGTAACAAACATAAACAAATACAATAGAATTGAGAATTCCTACTTCTTGAAGTTAGTTGAAAATTAATAAAATCTAATTAATTACTGAAATACTTACATATTTCGTATACATTGTATTCTTTGATGTTTTTATTATTAATATTTAAATTAAAATCTCTTACAACTTTTTCATTTGAGTCATCTTCCACTGATTCCTGTTTATTATATGAAATACCTTGTCTTAATATGTTTATTATACTATGTACATTTTTCGTAATGCTTTTATTTTCACCATTGTTTAATATTTTCTCGTTTTCATCTAATTTTTGACTCTGTTTCAGATTAAGTTTTTCATTTTTTAGCATTTTATTATTGGAACTAGATACTAGGTCTGGATTAGTGAACACAGAAACATTATTTTGATTCGAATAAGAATGATTTTGATTTATATTTAATGCAACAGAATCTAGTGTAGTTTTTTTGATAATTGTTACTTCATCGTTATTTTTTTGAGTCAATAAAATTCTTTCATTTATTTTTTTAGTTACTATCTCATTATTTTCCTTTTCCTTTACAGAGTCTGGTCGTGAAACTGTTGTGTCTACTTTTTTTTCTTCTTCTAATACTTGCTTCGTTGTATAGCTCTGTTGCATAATTTTTAAGTTTGTGATATTTGAGATATCTGTTGTATTATTGGCAGTTAAATTTGAATTCTGTGATGTAGCTTGCTGTTCCTGTAATTTATCATCGTAGTCTGTATTATTTTTCATTAATGCTACATTCAATGTATCGCTCTCATTAGAATAGTAATTTAACTCAATATTTTCTTTTTCTAACGGTATATTATGAACAAATTTATTGTCTGTATTATTTGAACTACTTAAAATATTTTCTGTAAATCCTATAGAGGGAAGAGTATTTTCATCAAAATTATCTCTGACTGTACTCTCTTGGGTTGACACCCATTCTTGTATTGTACTAACGTTATTGTCATTATGACTAACAACACCTTGTCTTCTTAACAAAATTTCATTCATATTTTCTGAGTTCGTACTTATTTTTTCAGTGGTTTCATTAATTGGTATTTGGGATATGGTAATACCACTTATATTAACTTTATTATATGTAATTTTACTTTCTATAATTCGCTCATTATTTTTAGATGTATTTGCAAAATCTCCGTTTTCAAACGTGTCATATATCTTTTGTGTAAATCCATTTATAGACTTTGTTTCTTTTGATTTATTTTCGCTATCGCACTTCTTAGTCGATACAGTATTACTTGTTTCATTGTCTTTTACACCTTTATATGTAGTTGTTTCGTTAATGTAATCTGCTTTTTCAAGTTCTGTACTCTCTTTTGGATTGAAATGTATTGTTTTTGTCACCAAATAATCCGTATTATTCACTGTCGTTGTTATACTATTGGTTGCTGCAAAATTTCGTGAATATCTCTTGTAACCTCTTACTTGTATATCAGAATCATGTACAATACTTTTTTTTAAAGGAATTACACTACTAACGTCGGTATTATCATTTAATGATTCTTGATTTTCAATATAACTGTTTTGGTTTTGGTTTATTTTTAAAATATCTTCATTATAAATAGGTGTAACCAAAATAATTTCATCGTTATTGCCTTTTAATAAATCATTATGTTTCAAATCATCGTTATTTCTTTTTTTCCTCAGTCCTTGTTGTAATGTAAAATCTATATGATCTTTAACATATTCATCATCTACTTGTATCAATTTCTTATCATTTTCTAATAACTTTGCTTGTAAATGTTCTCTGAGGATTTTTTTCTCGTCAGTGTTGCTTATATCTGGTAGATCCTCTCTATCCCGTCTGAGGCTGACTGCTTCTTGTTTTATTACTTTGCTTACATATTCACTATATTTATCTAACTCTTCATTAGAAATCTTTTCTCTGCCTTTATAAGGTTCATTTTTTGTTTGAATTTCATCAAATATACGCCTAGCTATTTTATCTAGAAACGCTTGTTTCTCTTCATCTGGTAACAAATCAATATATTTAGCCTCATTGCTGTTACTTTCAGCATGTACTTTACAGATGAATATTATGAAAAATATTAAATGCATCTTTGAATCATTTTTCGCGTACTTTGTTTGTGATGTGAATTGATTAAAACAGCGCCCGATTTGAAGTCAAATAAAAATTCAATCAACGAAGTACGACCGTGAAATTGATTATGATAAGAATATAGGAATTTATTTAACGTATGATTGAGATAGTTTTAAGAAATTGAATTATTCTGAAGGAAAGACCTTTTTAGGCAAGTATTCCCTTCTGCCTAAAGCCTAGGATCTTTCAATGTAGCATGAAAAATTATTAAGCGAATCGGCATAGGGTAACCAATCGTAGAGAGCAGGAGATCTTTTCGGTTGATCGAATTCATCAACCGATTTATCTCTGTATCCGCTTAGGGAACATATGATGCGCCATTAAACAAAATGACGCAGGTTTTCTACAGAGTATAAAAGGATTTTTTGTAATTTTGCTAATTTAAATTAAAAAAATTAAAATAAATTAACCATAGCCACTTTTTTTTATATGTGGAAAATGCATCATGCAGAAACACACTCCCGGGGGAGGGTGTGAATACTGCCGGACTCCTACCGGCTAAAAATCACATGACAATCCCTCGCCGCGCCTTAGTGTTGGGGTCCTGGTAACCATAGCCACTAATTTAAGATCAATTAATCATGTCGGTCAACAATATTTGAAAAATAGTGGTATAATCATAGGATGAATTCATTTTTCTTTTTTTATTTGTTTATTTAGCTAATCATTTGTTTAATGAAACAAGATTTTGCTATTCGGACACCTCGAAACTAAATCCTAGCATTCATAATCATCATCATTTCAGTCATTATCCGTTCACGCTAGACATAGGCCTCCCCCATAATCCCTTCATCCTAGTCCTAGCATAAACAGGTATTATTTGGATAATTGTGATTTTTTTTTTCATTGTATAATTAAATTATTATTTGTGTGTTTCTTTTCAATGATAAGTAATTTAAAAGCTTCAATTTTTTTTTTAACATTTATTTCCTAAGAAGAAACAAACATTTGTATTTACAGCCAAATACCTTATTTTTTCTCCTTTACCTTACTTCTTATATGTATTCAAAAACCAGAACAATATTCACAAATATTTTGGGATTAAGAAAAAAGCATTCGTAGAGATGTTTGCAACATTTATTACAATCTAAAATTTGTATTTACAATTATCAAGTAATACTAACATTATTATTTCGTCAATACACCCTACATTTGTACAAAAATAGATTTATTCTTTGTTGGTCAAAGAATAAATCGATTCATGCGAGACATCGGTGAACATTTACATTTGTTGTCACAATTCCTTATAAATTAGCTTTAAACCTTGACGCGCCTCTTCTAATCTTCCTTTCATTCCATTTCAAACTTCTCTCCGCAGCTAATCTTGAGTTCAAGTCGTTTTCTTCGTCGCTTGTTGCAAAATCATCTTTAACAGGATTAATTTGTGGTTTATACTCGTTTGTGTCAATTATTACTGGCATAACGTCAGGATTATTTTCTAGTTCCTTCTCTAATTCGATAATTTCATCCTCTTCTCTTTTTAGTTCTTCATCGACGAACTCTTTGAGCACTTCTTCAGTTATGAAGTTTTGGTTACGATTGTCTATAAGATTCTGTTTTCTCTTTTGGTTTTTGTTTCTTTTATTTGAATTAGTAGCAGTTTCTTTGTTATTATTAGATTCGTTCTCATTCGTCTCTTTCTCTTTAGTATCGTTCGAAACTTTACCAAATTCCATGTTAATGTCGTAATACATGGGGGCATCTTCACACGGGATGGCCTCGCGTGGTCTTGTGCAAACTAATACTTCCTGAAAAACCAGAGAGAGGCTTAGCAAAAAAGGCGTCTGCTTGAGTACCTCTGTCTCACTTGTGTTTCTACTGTGAAGCAGCTGTGCTTTCATGGCTGTGTTTCGATTTAAAAGATGAGATATGGTAGTGGAAATACGAGGCTTTCATACAACTTTTCATCATATTGTACAGCGTGGTTTCAGCTATATTTCCTCCCACAAATGCTCAAGTTATAGAATGAACTCCCTGTCGAGGCTTTTTCAAGATACTACAGAATAGCGTTCTTCAAACAAGAGATGAAAAGATTTCTTCAGGATCGGCAACACGCGTGTTATCCCCCTGGTATTGAAGATGTTTATAGGCTACAATAACTGCTTACCATCAGGTGGATCGTATGCTTGTTTGCCACCTCAGTGGTATAAAAAAAAATTAAAAAATACCCATCGTTTTCAGAGATGACTACTCATGAGGGGTGCCATGTATATCTATTCTCTAAAAATACTGTTCATACGGCGACAGTTACACTTTCCATCAGGTAAACCGTCAGCTTGTATGCCATTCCACGTTACATAAAAAATATGAACGACAGGAACTGTGTTTACTGATTACAATTTTGATTCTTATGTTAATACTGGTGGACCCAGCAAAACATGACTACCGCCATTTTTTTCAAGCCCCATAACCTGAGCGTTCGTGGGAGGAAACATCTCTGAAACCGCGCTGTACGTGACCATTTAGGCTCTAAGGTATGAAGGTATGGTATGTAAGCCATTTGCCGAAGTTATATTTCTATCAGGAATAAAAAAAAAACCATTAAATATTTCTCAATTTAAAGCAAAATATATTGACAAAATTTAATTAAAATCGATTGAGCTGTTTCGGAGATTAGCATGAACAAGCACCTTGATATGAGATTTTTATAAACTAGATGGTGACCAGAGGGAGACTTTGTACAAAAGTCGATTGCTTGGGTAGCTCTGTCCCAATTGTGTTTCTACCGTGAAGCAGTTGTGATTGCATGGCTGTGTTTCGATTTGAAGGATGGGATATAGCGTGAATTTACAAGGTACAGAGGAATAACACCTGAGTCCGCAGGAATGACAACGCATGGGGCATCATCATGGGCGAAACAGTATACTCTGTTATGTCCATGGTACTGCTCATGTGTATAGGCGACGGTTGCCACTTACCATCTGGTGGGCCGTCAGCTTGTTTGCCATTCTAAGTTGCATAAAAAAACAGATGGTAAATCATACCTGATTGAAGATTGTCTCATTAGGACATATGAAGCTCCATCTGTATGTGACGTTGCGTCCAGAGGGCGCTTGCGACGGTAGACAGACGTGGAATATTTGACAGTCGTTGTCGACATCTGCATAGTAGCCGTAGGTTCGATTCTCACAGCTGACAAGAAATAAAAAAATACAGGTTAGTCATTTACAATTATTTCGTTTAATTCCGCTACCGTTAGTATGCGTGTGAACTGCCAACACTCGAAGATTTACTCCTATTATTATTAGTAGAAGTTCTGTGATTCTCTATATTAGTCGTAAGTCTCCGACCACTATTCAGTCCATGCACATGTTGCATATATTTCACCTCTAAACGAGACATCTTCATCATCATTTCAGCCATTATCCGTCCGGGGGAAAGGGATTGTTAGTAATGGAGACTGAGAAACCCAATGCTAGCAATATACCCAACCAGGTCGACCTCCTCGCGGTACCCCTTGGAAACTATCATGGTCAATTCCTGATGAATTCATCATGATGGGCTAACTGGCCTGTTTTCATTCTCATCTATCACCCTTCACTGGTCCTCCGCCAGCGTATCCCGTTAGCGCAGATGGGGTTACAATAAAAAAAAACCACTATTCATCCACTGCTGGACATGGGACTCCCCTATAGACTGCCATAAAGAACGGTCCTGAGCCACCTGCAACCAGTGACTCCCTGCAATGCATTTGAGGTCGTCACTCCATCTAGTGGGGGATCGTACTTCACTGCCCGTTTGCCCGTATGGCGTTGCCACTCAAAAATCTTTCTTTCCATCGGTTGTTGGTTCATCGAGCTATGTGACCAGCCCATTGTCACTTCAGCTTTGCTTATCCTTTGGGCCATGTCGGTTACTTTGGTTCTTTTGCGGATATCCTCGTTTCGGATTCTATCATGCAAAGAGACTCCGAGCATAGCCCTCTCCATAGCCAGCTGAGTAATTTAAAAATTTTGCATACGGACAATCGTGTAGGACCAATACCATCTTCATCTTTTTTTCTATGCAATTTAGAATTGCAAACAAGTTGACGGCCCACCTGATGGAAAGTGATAACCGTCGCCTATAGACATGAGCAGTACCGTGGACATAACAGAGTATACTGTTTCGCCCATGATACCCCCCATGCGTTGCCATTCCCGAGGACTCAGATGTTATTCCTCTGTACCGTGTAAATTCACTGCCATATCCCACTCTTCAAACCGGAACACAGCCATGCAAACACAACTGCTTCTCGTCGCTGTTGTTTCTTTTTGTTTTTTTGCTTAAAACAGAAGCGTTATTATTAAAATGTTTTTATTTATTTATTTATTCATTAGTACAAATATGTGTACATGGCGGACTTAATGCTAAAAGCATTCTCTACCAGTCAACCGTAGGCAAGTGTCAGAATACACGAATGCGGTATTAGTAATTATTGATATACATACATACTAAAATTACATATATAAACGAATAAATATATATGAATAACAAATATACTTACACATATATGACATATACTATATTGTACACGAAATTGAGAATAATATAAAGCACTTACTGCTCGGATAAAGTAAAAAAGTGAGTGTGAACGCTGAATGTTGTACTGTGTATTAAATAAATTAAATAAAAAATAAACCAAAGGTTGTCTGTAACAGACTGCACTAAGCGATAAGACCGCCTTTTGTACCTTTATGTGTATATTTCAATCTGTATTTACGTTACTGTATTTCACTTGAATTATTCACTTGTCATTGTATATTTTTATTTATGGTGCAGTAAAGAGTTAAATGAATAATTAAATAAATATTTCCTTATTAATAATACATGGATATATAACACAATATAGATAGGACACTATCTCACCTAAATGTGTCTGTTATGTTTTCTCTAATGGACGTCGCATTCGCTGGCAGGTTTAGAGTGTCGCTCTGTGTTTGATTCGCTACTGCCTGCAAATAGATTTATTATAATTATTTCAAATGAAAAAAAAATAAACATAAGTGATTCGCTACTGCCTGCAAATAGATTAATAATTATTACAAATGAAAAAAAAAATGTCAATAAACATAAGAATAGAATAGAAAGAGAATAGAAATCATCCCGAATAGACTTTTTTACATCATCATCATGGCTGTAGTTAGTGGGGGGATGGGGGCATTGAAGGGCAATGCTGTACCTTAAAATGAAAGGCTCCAAGACATTCCTTTTTAATGCGATGAAAATGGTGTGGTAACCCCGCCTGTGCTATTAGTATACGCTGACGGGGCACCAGTGAGATTTAATATGTGACGATGAAAGCAGGTCAGCTAGCCCATCGTGGCGAATTCTGCTAGAATTAACCACGATGATTCTCGGGGTGAACCGCGTGGAGGTCAATCTGATAGGGTGTATTGCTAACAATGGGTCAGTTATGCCCCATTACTAATAATCCCCCCCCCCCACCTTAACAGTAGTTCCAGAGTATCAATTTTTTATATTATATATTAATAGTACAAGAAAACATAACCCCAATACTAACGACTGTAATCTCTAATTATTCAGGGGTATTCAGAGCCATCTGTCGACTATTGTTGTTGTGTAATTAACGGAACACTTGACGTGGTCACATGTTACTGAGCATGTTAGAATCCACGGCGGTGGGTAAACCTACCGCTGTTACTAGAATACGGTTTGTTAACTGTGTTCCCAATCGCCAGAGCATTTTTTTTTGATGGGTGAAAATGGTATGGTCACCCCGCCTGCGCTAACGGGACACGCTGGCGGAGCACCAGTGAAGGGTGATAGATGAGAATGAAAACAGGCCAGTTGGCCCATCATGATGAATTCAACAGGTATTAACCATGATAGTTTCTAGGGGGAACCGCGAGGAAGTTGACCTTGTTGGGTATATTGCTAGCAATGGGATTCTTAGTGTCCATTACTAACAATCCCTTTCCCCCCTCGCCAAAGCATCAGTTGTACGTACATCATCAGACCTTACCCTCAAAATTTTAAGCATAATCCCCGTACTCAATTCGACGTCGATGTCATCTGATCTCGCATACGATACTGAGAGCAATACAAACAAACACTTCCATGTTGCGAACGCCATTTTCTTTGTCCAGTTTCTTACGTCTTTTTTCTCTCTGAAAATCATAAAATGATATAAAATGGTGATTGGACAGATAGATACTCTTTATTGTTTCCTCCATAAGATTACAGTAGTGAACTTATTATAAATACAAACAATTACAAGACCACTCAAGAACCTTTCTTCCCCATCGGTTGTCGGTTCTTCGAGCTATGTGACCAGCCCGTTGCCACTTCAGCTTGCTTATCCTTCGGGCTATGTCTGTAGATAGATACTCTTTATTGTTTCCTCCAAAAAATTACAATAGTAAACTTATTATAGATACAAACAATTACAAGAAATAATCACAGTGAGAAAACAATGGGCAACCCCGGCTTAGCACTGGTGCAATTCCGCACCGCTATGTCCCTGCATTTTAAATCTGTAATATCTTCGGAAATATTTATTTAAATCACATGCTGTAAAGATAGATAGATAGATACTCTTTATTGTTTCCTCCAAAAGATTACAATAGTAAACTTATTATAAATATAAACAATTACAAGAAATAATCACAATGAGAAAACAATGCGCGACCTTATCGCTGAGAGCGATCTCTTGCAGGCAACCTTTGGATGGAGAGGAGTAATTATAAACAGTTTGATCGGAGGTACGTTGAAATTCTACTATTTCTAAATATGGAGATGTAAAGACGTGTAATAATATAAATACAGCTCACATGTATACGTATATTTATTTATACATTAATGCACTGTGTAACTGTATGTATGTATGTACATACCAGTAGGAGACTTTGTATAAAGGCCGTTTTTTTTTAATTGTATTTGTTTCACTGTTTTTCTTATTTATATTTCTGACGCACTGAGTTTATTTGCTGTAACAAACTTGAGCTGCAATTTGATACAGCAGAAGTATGTCGTTTAATGGAATGTGTTTCGCGTAAAGTTAATGTATATAATAAATTACTTATATAATATATAGATGTAAATATAAAAATATATTCATGTATAATTTGAGGATAAAGTGGTCAGTCGCGATAAAATATAAAAATTAGGTGCCCTTTAATTTCTGAAGGTTTTTCACAATAATTCTTGTTAGCACATCAAAAGAAGCTAGCACACCAGGCTTCCGAGTGATGATTGTCAAATCATCAGGGGGTACAAAAGTCGATTGCTTGGGTACCTCTGTTCCATTCCTATTTCTACCGTGAAGCAGTTGTGTTTGCATGGCTGTATTTTGGTTTGAAATGTGAGAAATGGCAGTAAATTTACAAGATACAGAGGAATAACGCCTGAGTCCTCAGGAATGGCAACGCATGGGAGGTATCATGGGTGAAACAGTATACTCTGTTATGTCCACGATACTGCTCATGTCTATAGGCGACGGTTACCACTATCCATCAGGTGGGCCATCAGCTTGTTTGCCATTCTAAGTTAAAGTCTAAAAAAAAGAATTTAGCACAAAAGAGAGAATAGGCAAGAATAGATGGATGAACATTTGTTATTCTTTCACGCAATAACTACTGAACAGATTTAAATAAAATTTGGTGCACGGATAGGTTATATCCTAACTTAGTATATAGGGGGGAAAGGGTTTGTTAGTAATGGAGATTGAGAATCCCATTGCTAGCAATATACCCAACCAGGTCGACCTCCTCGCGGTTTCTCCTAGAAACTATCATGGTTAATTCCTGATGAATTCATCATGATGGGCTAACTGGCCCACCAGCTGTGCTCCGCCAGCGTATCCCGTTAGCGCAGGCGGGGTTACCATACCATTTTCACGAAGCACCAGTGAGGGATGATAGGTGACGATGAAAGCAGGTCAGTTAGCCCATCGTTACGAATTCCACTAGAATTAACCACGATGGTTTCCAGGGAGAACCGCGTGCAGCTAGACCTGATAAGGTGTATTGCTAGCAATGAGTTCATTAGATCCGATTACTAACAATCCCTTTTCCCCGCTCTTAGCGATAAGGTCGCCCATTCTTTTCTCATTGTGATTATTTCTTGTAATTGTTTGTATCTATAATAAGTTTACTATTGTAATCTTTTGGAGGAAACAGTAAAGAGTATCTATCTATCTATCCGTCTGTCACAGCATAGCGCTATGGCTCAGCAATTATTAATCTTAATTTGGAATAGTTTTAAATAACATTAGCTTACACATAATGTAAAATATATTTTTGAAAAAATATATTAGTAATTATTTTTTGCTTGTAGTTCAAAAGGGGTTGTTGAAATTTCAAAATCTATCTAAAATTGTTTTTTTTTTAATTTTTTTATGGATTTACAAAAAAAAAAAAATCCCGTGTGGTCCCGGCATAGAATAGGCCAGCCCTTCCTTTCGCGTGGGTGTCGTAAGAGGCGACTAAGGTAGAGCGAGGGATGGACAGCTGCGTCCTTGTTAAAACATCACCAAAGCCTAATTGTGGTTGCCAATCCACCTCCCAAGCGTGACAACTATTGGTAAAACCTCCCAAGGGGGAGGCTTATGTTCAGCAGTGGACAGTTAAAGGCTGGTATAATGGTAATGATGATAATAGAAAATATGAAAATAACCCTCCCCCCCTCCACTCTCTTATTTCAAAATTTATAAAATAAAAAATCTGAAATAATTACAGTTTATCTCATATTGTAGATATGCGTAGTAATAAAATGATTATAAAATTCAAATAAATTTTCATTAAAATAATATAATTGTACAAAATTCGATTGCTTGGGTACCTCTGTCCCATTCGTGTTTCTACCGTGAAGCAGTTGTGTTTGCATGGCTGTGTTTCGGTTTGAAGGGTGGGATATGGCAGTGAATTTACACGGTACAGAGGAATAACACCTGAGTCCTCAGGAATGGCAACGCATGGGGGCATCATGGGCGAAACAGTATACTCTGTTATGTCCATGGTACTGCTCATGTCTATAGGCGACGGTTACCGTTTTGGAAAGTCCATCAGGTGGGCAGTCAAATGTACGGAACACTAGACATGTGAATACGACACGCACTTGCCCGGTTCAATTTCATACATTTCTAATGAAAAAAAAAAAAACACTAAATCGAAAGTGAAAATAAAATTTAAAAAAACAAACTTACCACCCGAAACCGCCCTTAGCGCCTCATCCAATATTGTCACTTAGTACAGTCAGCAAACAAATTATCAATATTTATTTTATATTATAAACACTGTCACTCAATACAAGCGCCGGACAGGCTCGCAAAATATATGGCAATGTGAAAATTTTCATGGCATTTCGCTCTTTTATAAACGTAGCCCGATGGAGCTGTGTTTGCGGAATTCGCAATGAGAGATTATGTAGCGTTAGCAAAAAAATGACGAACAATAAATTTATTAGTTCACTAGCTAACGCCCGCGACTTTGTTCGCGTGGTGGTTGTTATTCCTGTTTAGTAGCTACTTATTTATTATATCCGGGAATACTGGACCAAAATTAACAAATGACGTGTCGTTCTCACTCTTTGCCTTATATCAAAATGACTTTACTTAAGTAGGTCGTGTATTAAACACTAATAAATAGTTACTATAGTTTTTAACTATTCCACGGGAACTCTTTAATTTTCCATTATTAACTAACTTGACTAACTTGACTTAACTAGGTAACTTGGTTGAAATAATAAAGAATAGAAGAGGCAAAATGCTGGGCCACTTTATACGACATGACGATTTTTTTAAGAGCATAATAGAAGGAAAGATAGAGGGCAAAAGAGGAAGAGGAAGACCGAGGATTAACTACATGGGACAGATAAAGGAAACACTAGGCGTCATGTCGTATAGGGAGGTCAAGGATATGGCCTGGGATAGAGCTGGCTGGAGGAAGATGCATGAATTAGTAGCACAGACAAGAGGAAACGCTTAAATGAAAAGAAGAAAGGTAACTAAACTGTTGACTACGGGAGTAAAGTACCGCCGTGCAAAATTAAAAAAAAAAAAGTTAAGTTAAAAATCAAGATTTTTCAACATTAAAATGACTGAGTAAAACTAGTTTTCAATATGGTATGCAGATGTTGATTATGATACGATGATGGATTGACTGTCAGTAAAATGACTTGTCATGGTAAATTATTTAAATTTGTTTGAATATAACAAATAACAATAATTTTACAGCGCCTATGCACTGTACACTACGCTGCTGCCCATCCCTCGATTATTAAGCTCATTTACTCACTTTTTACGATACCCACGGGAAAGGAAGAGATAGCCAAATCTACTTACAGACTGGCCCCTAATAGAAATTGTATCAAAATTGTTACCATAATTAAATTTTTAAATTATAATAACCACAATTGAAGTCGCTTTTTTATGGGACACATTTTTTTTTTTATATACAACTTAGAATGGCAAACAAGCTGACGGCCCACCTGATGGAAAGTGGTAACCGTCGCCTATAGACATGAGCAGTACCATGGACATAACAGAGTGTACTGTTTCGCCCATAATACCCCCAATGCGTTGCCATTCCTGAGGACTCAGGTGTTATTCCTCTGTACACTGTAAATTCACGCCATATCCCACCCTTCAAACCGAAACACAGCCATGCAGACACAACTGCTTTACGGTTGAAACACGAATGGGACAGAGGTACCCCAGCAAACGACTTTTATACAAAGTCGCCCTCTGGTACACATTCGTAATTTTTATTTATTTATTTATTTTTATTTCGTCCTAACACTTTTGTCTGCTGACGCCACAATAAATGAGCTTTGGCGCGGCGCGAAGTAATATGTGAGCCGAAAACCAATCGAGCTTAAATTCTCTAACACGGCAATATCACCGTGTAATAAGGTCATATAATTGTTAAAATATCCAATGACAATATTTCCTCACTAATCACTGTATGTTTTTTTTATACCACTGAGGTGGCAAACAAGCATACGGCCCACCTGATGGTAAGCGGTTACCGTAGCCTATGAACGCCTGCAATACCAGAGGTATTACGCGCGCGTTGCCGACCCTGAAGAAACCTCTTTACCCCCCTTTTGAAGAACTATGTCTATATGTATATCTAATGAATTTCTTCAAAAGACGTATTAAGGTTCAGCCAAATGGTCGGACACTGTCTACGTCTACACTAATATTATAAAGAAGAAAGATTTGTATTTTTGTATATATGTTTATAATGAATAAACTCGAAAACTACTTTGCCTATTTCAAAAATTCTTTCACCATTAGAAAGCTACATTCATCCTGAGTAACATAGGCTATATTTATTGCTAGAAAATATTGGGGATCCTTACTAAAACTTTAGTAACGTAACTAAAGGTGTAAATACAATGCTATAAAATATCTTTGGTCGCGTGCGCTGCGGAAACTAAACTGGTGATAGAACAAAAGTATGTTCTACAATATTGAAGAAAATATCAATAACTATAAAAAAAAACTTCGCGACACTATATGTCCAACTATTATCGTTATGTCACAATAACCACTTTTTAAAATGTTATAAAAATGTACACCCGTACGAAGCCGGCACGGGCCGCTAGTTTGTAAATAATTAAATAGTCCTCTGGTGAGAATGCTCGCCGAGAGGACTAGATCATCATTAGTGATTAACCCTTCTTTGCATCATGGTGGAAATTTCCATCATAACATTGAATGCCCAAAAATTATATAAAAGAACAAGTTCACTTTAAGTTGATCGTGTCTGGACACCTTTTTAATGTCCATTACAGAAAAAAAAACATAGCTGTCAAATTTAATTTTTTAACATTTTTTTTTTATTTTGAGCATGAATTATATCACCTCTATTTATTTCACCAATAAAAAAATCATGCAAAGAAGGGTTAAGTATTAACATAGTTTTTTTTTAAGTAAACTTACTTACTTAACAAAAATGGAACTAAGTTGTCTAAAATAAAAATAACAAGAAAAAAATTTTGACAATCCCAAGCTCACAGGCAGTATCGAGCCCTTAAGTCTAAGGCGAGACTTTACCTCCCCTTTGCGTATTCTACCGCTTATATAGATAGATAGATAGATATATAATTTATTTGCATCACTTACAATACACATATAACATTAGCTACTGGTGCATATCACCAGAGGGAGACTTTGTACAAAAGTCGATTGCTTGGGTACCTCTGTCTCATTCGTGTTTCAACCGTGAAACAGTTGTGTTTGCACGGCTTTGTTTCGGTTTGAAGGGTGTCATATGGCAGTGAATTTACTGGGTACAGAGAAATAACACCTGAGTCCTCAGGAATGGCAACGCATGGCAAACAAGCTGACGGCCCACCTGATGGAAAGGGGTAACCGTCGCCTATAGACATGAGCGGTACCGTGGACATAACAGAGTATACTGTTTCTCCCATAATACCCCTCATTCGTTGCCATTCCTCTGTACCCTGTAAATCCACTGCCATATCCCACCCTTCAACTGAAACACAGCCATGCAAACAACTGCTTTACGGTTGAAACACGAATGGGACAGAGGTGGCCAAACAAACGACTTTTGTATAAAGTCTCCTTCTGGTAAAGTGATGTATTTAATTTGTATTCCTGCTTCTGAAATCCACGCATACGAAATAGTGGACATAAAACTAATTTAAAATAATATCTTACATTAAAACTATACTCAATTTCAATATAACTTAATTAAACCAAATAAATAACTTAATTTACCAGAGGAAGACATCGATTGCTTGGGTACCTCTGTCCCATACGTGTTTCAATCGTGAAGCAGCTGTTCTTGCATGGCTGTGTTTCGGTTTGAAGAGTGGGATATGGCATGAATTTACTGGGTACAGAGGAATAACACTTCTCAGGAATAGCAACGCATGGGGGGTATCATGGGCGAAACAGTATACTCTGTTATGTCCATGGTACTACTCATGTCTATAGGCGACGGTTACCATTTTCCATCAGGTGAGCTGTCAGCTTATCTGCCATTCTAAGTTGTATAAAAAAAATACCAAATTTTTAAATCAGGATATCCGAACAAGAACCGAAATCACCGATATAGCCCGAAGGAAGGCAAGCAGCCTAATTGTCATTTTTTTTAATCTATTCCACGTCTGTGATTTAAAAAACTGGTTTAAATGTAGCTTCAAATTGTTTATAATTACTCCTCTCCATCCAAAGGTTGGCTGGAAGAGATCGCTTTTCGCGATAAGGTCGCCCATTGTTTTCTCACTGTGATTATTTCTTGTAATTGTTTGTATCTATAATAAGTTTACTATTGTAATCTTTTGGAGGAAACAGTAAAGAGTATCTATCTATCTATTTTTACAAGAGACTATAGCATGGGGTTCTTCAAAAAAGGGGTAAAGAGGTATCTACAGGGTCGACAACGTGCGCGTAATACCTCTAGTATTGTAGGCGTTCATAAGCTACGGTAACCGCTTACCATCAGGTGGGCCGTATGCTTTTTTGCTATCTCAGTGGTATTAAAAATATATCAATAGTTAATTGAACAGCAAACTGCCATATGGGCAATTCCATTATTCATTGATTTACAATTTCAATAAATTCTATTGAAACAGACTGCAGTTCCTATAGTACTCTTCACGATGTACCAACTGACCTGCTTTCATCCTCACCTATCATCCCTCCCTAGTACCTCGTCAGCGTATATTTATAAAAAAAACTTGTGTTCCATTTACAGCAGAAAATTTATTGCTTTCGAACTAACAGAGGGAGACTTTGTACAAAAGTCGTTTGCTTGGGTACCTCTGTCCCATTCGTGTTTAACCATGAAGCAGTTGTGTTTGCATGGCTGTGTTTCGGTTGGAAGGGTGGGATATGGCGTGAATTTACAGGGTACAGAGGAATAACACTTGAGCCCTCAGGAATGGCAACGCATGGGGGTATCATGGGCGAAACTGTATACTCTGTTATGTCCATGCTACTGCTCATGTCTATAGGCGACGGTTACCACTTTCCATCAGGTGGGCCGTCAGCTTGTTTGCCATTCTAAGTTGTATAAAAAAAAATCTAACAAAAGAAAAATCTTTTTTTTAACGTCCAAGTAAACGTTAACCACACTAATCCAAAAAATGGCCAAATCATAAATCACCATAACTGTACAAAGGTCGATAACTGTACCGCGGCGTGACCCAAAAATATTGACGGTGACTGTACACCACCGGAATATTTAAACATGGCGGCATTAGAATTGATTTAAAAATTTAACTCCTCGGAATCCCAAAGTGTGCTCGTATTGCGTGTAACGGATCGACTAAGTGTTAAAAGCCAATAAGCAAAAAAGAAATGGTATAAAAATAAGATATCTACATGTATAAAAATATTCATGAAATTCAAAAACATATCTTTAATTATATATATTTTTAAATTTTTTAATGTTATATTGGATTAAGTAATATTTTGTTATTATTTCTTCTTGTAAATAAATACTTTTGTAAGTTGGTTGAAAAAAAAAAAACATATTTGGCGTAGATATATTAGTCTTATATAGATAGAGTGTCTCCATACAAATGCTTCGAGAAAAACGAGTCAACTTTTTCATACAATTTCGCGTGATAAATAGTTATGAGCGATTCCTTTATAACTTCTATATTTATTTTGTCTTATAATTTCTGCACCTTTTTAATGCGTAAACACTCATTTTATTTATTAAATAATTAAATATAGATACGTCTAGATACATTGTGTGCATAAGTAAATATATATATATATATATATATATATACATATATATATTACAACACAGGGGGCAAACGAGCATGCTGCTCACCTGACGATAAGTGACTACCGCCGCCCATGGTTACCCACAACCCACAACAGCATTGCAGGTGTGCTGCCGGCCTTTTAAAAAAGAATATGCTCTTTTCTTGAAGTTTATGTTGTCGTATCGGTTCGGAAATACCGCTGCTGGAAGTTGATTCCAAAGAGTAGTTGTGCGTGGGAGAAAGTACCTTGAAAAACGCACGGTGGAGGACCGCCACTCGTCCAGATGGTTGGGATGAAACGTTAGTTTGTGGCGGGTTGTACGGTGGTGAAAATCAGCAGCAGGTATCAATCCGAATCACTGCCCATGATAAATTCGACAGAAGATGCACCGAGATGCAACACCTCTAAGCAATATATATACATATATATTGCATAGAGATATAGATATAGAACACTGATAAAAACAACGAGTCAGCTAATTTGACAATTGGCTGACAAAAAGTTGTCACGTTTTTGAGGCTCGATGCTCTATCTATATAATCTAAGAGCATGGTGTTCATGGCATGGGCACGTGATACGCAGGGATGAGAAGCATGTCTGAAGAAAGGTATTAAGTATTAATGTGGATAATAAAGGTAGAGGAAGACCTAAAAAGACATGAATGGCCTGTGTGAAAGACGATATGGCCAGAATGGGAGTGAATGCGGAAATGACTGGGAATAGAGAAGAATAGAAGAGAAAAGTATATTATGCGGACCTCAAATAATAATTGGGATAAAGGTAAGATGATGATGAGAATGTTATTTATGGGTACCTCTGTCCCATCAACGTTTATCAAAGGGAAACTGTACAAAAATTGTCTACTTGGATAGTTCTGTCTCACTCGTGTTTCTGCTACCAAACAGCTTTGCTGATATGGGGGTTTCAGTTTGAAGGGTGAGATATGGCAGTGAAATTACACTGTACAAAAGCATAACATATTAATTTACTATGCTTATTAATGATATACATTAATAATTAAGTCTTCACTAAGTTTTTTTTTTATTTTTTTTTTTACAACTTAGAATGGCAAACAAGCTGACGGCCCACCTGATGGAAAGTGGTAACCGTCGCCTATAGACATGAGCAGTACCGTGGACATAACAGAGTATACTGTTTCGCCCATGATACCCCCCATGCGTTACCATTCCTGAGGACTCAGGTGTTATTCCTCTGTACCCTGTAAATTCACACCATATCCCACCCTTCAAACCGAAACACAGCCATGCAAACACAACTGCTTCACGGTAGAAACACAAATGAGACAGAGGTAGCCAAGCAAAGGACTTTTGTACAAAGTCTCCCTCTGGTATGTTTATTTTAATCAATCAATACATCCCGGACACGTGGACAGACTTGTGTATATCTGGTAATAAAATAAATTTAGAATCTTTCATTCTAAATCCATCGCGTGAGAGCTATTTATATGGAAATAAAACGACTAAATTTTACTTCGCAAAAAAAAACAGGTACTTGTACAAAATTAATATTAAGCAGTAATCTCTCGGTGTACTTGAGAACTAATAAAACGAAGACGGGATGATTCATAGAGACATTACATTTAAAATATTTGAATTCAGAATACGGAATCGTGTGTCAAATGTTAAAGAGGAAATTGGCGGGATTTTACTCCAAAAAAAAAAGTAGCTTTAACGCTTAGATTACATAGATAGTCTCCAGAGAAATGTTACAGAAAAAAAAAGGATCAACTTTTTCATACAATTTTACGTGATAATAATTATGTTTCCTTTATAACTTCTATATTTATTTTGCATTATAAATTCTGCATCTTTTTTAAGCGTAAACACTCATTTTATTTATTAAACAATACGTCAAGTTGGGGGAAAAGGATTGTTAGCAATGGAGTTTGACAGCCCCATTGCTAGTAATATGTCTTATTAGATCGACCTTCACGTGGTTCCCCTTGGAAACCATCGTGAACAATTCTTGTTGAATTCGTCACGATGGGCTGACTTACCTACTTCATGCTCACCTATCACTCTTCACTAGTGCCCCGCCGGTATATACCGATAGCGCGGGTGGGGTTACCATACCATTATCATCCATTAAAAAAAAAACAATACGTCAAGACACATTTTATGCATTAGTATATAGAACACTGATAAAAACAACGAGTCAGCTAATTTGACAATTAGTTGACAAAAAGTTGACCCGTTTTTGAGGCTCGACGCTCTATCTATACAATCTAAGCTTTAATGATGCACGTGCTACGTTATCCACGAATCATGCATGTAGCCTTAAATTATTGCATCTATTTGGAAAGAAATAGATTCATTTATATTTCTATTCTTTTATTTTTTATACCATTCAGGTGGCAAACAGGCGTACGGCCCACCTGATGGTAAGTGGTTACCGTAGCCTATGAACACCTGCAATACCAGAGGTATTACGCGTGCGTTGCCGACCCTGAAGAAACCTCTTTACCCCCCTTTTGAAGAACCCCATACTGTAGTCTCTTGGGAAAACCTCGGCAAGGAGCTCATTCCACAATCTGAGTGTTCGTGGGAGGAAACATCTGTGGAACCGCGCAGTTCGCGACCATTGAGGCTGTAGGACATGAGGATGAACTCTTTGTCGATGGCGAGCCGTACGATGGTAGAAAGTGGTTGTGGGCATCATATTGAACAATTCCTCTGAGCAAAATCCATTGTACAGGCGGTAAAACACGCAGAGTGAGGCAAATTCTCTCCTAAGATTTAAGGGTTCGATACCGCCTGTGAGCCTAGGATCATCGACAATTCTCATAGCTCGTCGTTGCAACGAGTCGAAAGGTTCAAGCTGGTATTTAGGTGCTCCGGCCCATAAGTGACAGCAATACTCCATTTGGAGCTGGATTTGCGATTTGTACAGCATTAATCGCTGATCCGGCGTGAAGTAATGCTTCGCTCTATTGAGCACACCGAGTTTTTTGGATGCCAGCTTCACCTTATCTTCGAGGTGGCCACGGAACTGTACATCACTAGAGATGTCTTAAATTTAATTCATTTTTTAAAACAATAATACGGATAAGTAGAGACTAAATAGAAAGAGACAAAATCCTAAAAATTAATGGTTTAGCTTCTACTGTCCTTATCAAGACCCCTCATATAATTTTTTCTCAAATATCTCCCATGTAAGACTTATTCATATTTAAATTTATCTATCTATCCTATTTAAGAACTACTCTTTTGTCGGTAGAGCTCTCGCTACTCACTACGATTTGCAGCGAGTCTCTTCACCTCTTGATAAGACACGGCACCAACTCCTTCCTTGATCTGCCTGATGTAACTATGTCTCGGTCTCCCTCTTCCCCTCCTTTCTTCTATCGTACCTTCTATTACAATGTTCATAAATTCGTCGTGTCGTATCAAGTGTCCCAAACTTTTTTCCCCTTCTGTCCTCAATAGTTCTTATAATTTGTCTCTTTTCCTAGCAGTTTTTATGTCAGTAGTTGGCACGCTTGGCAGATGGATTAGCAACCGTAGTAAGACTTTAGAGATGTTTTAAGAGGGACACTGCTGTCTATCCATCGACCAACAAAATAATTAGATAGATATAATAATAAAAAAAAAAATCCACAAGCAAATCCTGGTAATTCAATTTTAGTTCCAAATCTGTCGATACCCAAAACGATTGAGTTCTGTCTGATACAATCAACACCTAGCGTAGTGGTGATCATCAAGAACAATGTTGGCATGGAGCATGTCCGTACTAAAAGAATAAATTTAATAGCCGTGTAGTCCCGGTATAGAATGGACCACACTTTCCATTCCTGTGGGTATTGTAAGAGGCGGCTAAGAGAATTTAATTTACCAGAGGGAGACTTTGTACAAAAGTCGATTGCTTGGGTACCTCTGTCCCATTCGTGTTTCAACCGTGAAGCAGTTGTGTTTGCATGGCTGTGTTTCGGTTTGAAGGGTGGGATATGGCGTGAATTTACAGGGTACAGAGGCATAACACCTTGGTCCTCAGAAATAGCAACGCATGGGGGTTATCATGGGCAAAACAGTATACTCTGTTATGTCCATGGTACTGCTCATGTCTATAGGCGACGGTTACCACTTTCATTCTCATCGATCACCCTTCACTGGTGCTCCGCCAGCGTATCCCGTTAGCGCAGGCGGGGTTGCCATACCATTTTCACCCATTAAAAGAAAAAATAACGTATTGTATTACAAGGTCAACTTGTAAGTTTGTAAGGAAACTTGTAAGAAATAATAAATAAATAGATAGATAGATAGATATAATAATTTATTTGCATTACTCACAGCACATAAATTATAACGGTCACAGATATACACAAAAAGCGAGATAAGGGAAATGATTCGAATAAATAAAAAAAAAAAGTAGATACTCCATTGAGTCCCTATTCCGATTCTAGAGTTGATTGTACCCGTGCGAATTGTATGGCCATTATTTAGAGCCATACACGTGACCGGCATACGTTCGTATGGTAAAATTCCAAATATTTAATAATAGACCACGCCTGGCTTCGACTGTTTGACATAAGGCATTGAGTTCATTGTCACCGATCTAACGTAATGTCAAACCAGTCATTGTTGTATTAAATTTAATATAGACATAACACACGCGAACTGTGTCAAATGAAGGGGACACGAATAAGGAAAAAAAATATATATAAATATATCGTAAACAAGTAAATTTTGTTCCGTACAAAAAGCGATGTCCGTCCATAAAAAATACATAAACATGGAAAACCATGGAATACGTAATGAGGCACGTCTGTCTTTGTCTGGTATAGACCTATAGTGTAACAGATTATGGTGAGATATGAAATGGGGGGGAGAAGGGATTGTTAGTAATTGGGCTTAACAACCCCATTGGCTTTTTTTTTTTCAATGGATGATAATGGAATGGTAACCCCACCCGCGCTATCGGTATACGCTAGCGAAGCACCAGTAAAGGAAAATCGGCGAAAATGAAAAGGTAGCTCAGTTAGCCCATTCACAATTTTTTTTTACAACACAGGGGGCAAACGAGCATGCGGCTCACCTGATGGTAAGTGACTACCGCCGCCTATGATCACCCACAACAGTAGAGGCATTGCAGGTGTGCTGCCGGCCTTTTAAAAAGGAATATGCTCTTTTCTTGAAGGTTATGATGTCGTATCGGTTCGATATCGTGAAATTCAACGATTAATTAGTCACGATGGTTTCCAGGGAGAACCGCGTGGAGGTCGACCTGGTAGGGTATGTTGATAGCAATGGGGACTAACATCCTCATTACTAACAATCCTCTCCCCCCACCCCATTAGCTATTGGAAACAATCGTGATTAATTTTTTGAATTCATCACGATAGGCTAACTGATCTGCTTAGACAAGCTAACTGGTGCCCCGCCGGCGTATACCGATAGCGCAGGCGGGGTTACCATTTCATTATCATGATTGAAAAACACCACCCGAGACATTTCAAGTGTGCTGGCGGCCTTTTAAAAAGGAATATACTCTTTTCTTGAAGGTTATGTTGTCGTATCGGTTCGGAACTACTGCTGCTGGAAGTTGATTCCAAAGAGTGGTTGTGCGTGGGAGAAAGTGCTTTGAAAAACGCACGGTGGAGGACCGCCACTCGTCCAGATGGTTAGGATGAAATTTTAGTTTATGGCAGGTTGTACAGTGGTGAAAATCAGCAGCAGGTATCAATTTAATTAGTCATTAGTAATTATGACAGTCTATGGGGGAGACCTATGTCCAGCAGTGGATGGATAATGGCTGAAAGGATGATAATGATGACTCCAGGATGATAACGTTGATTTCCAAGGTGGACCGCGTGGAGGTCGACCTGTGTATTGCTAGTAATAGGTCTATTGGATCTCATTATTAATAAACCCTGTCCACCTGATTCTTTCACTGTCAAAAAGACATATTATCCCTGAGTGCTATAGACTATTTTTCAATTGAGACTTTGTACAATAGTCGATTGCTTGGGTACCTCTGTCCCATTTGTGTTTCAACCGTGAAGCAGCTGTGTTTTCATAGCTGTGTTTCGCTTTGAAGGATGGGATATGGCGTGAATTTACTGGGTACAGAGGAATAACACCTGAGTCCTCAGGAATGGCAACGCATGGTGGGTATCATGGGCGAAACAGTATACTCTGTTATGTCCACGGTACTGCTCATGTGTATAGGCGACAGTTACCACTTTCCATCAGGTGGACCGTCAGCTTGTTTGCCATTCTAAGTTGTATAAAAAAAATCTACCTGAACGGTTTGAAATAAAGAAATAAAGTTTACAGCAAAAATATTAATCACTTTTAAATTTACAAAATAAAAATAACATCAAATTGCTAAGTAGATCGTTCATTTTTAAAATCCTACGAAAATATTAATGCAGTACTTTCACGCGCGCCTGAACGCCAGCTTTACTAAACGCGTTGAAGAGTTTAAAAACAACACAAGCAAATGTAGCACCCGCGCGAAGCCGGGGCGGGTCGCTTGTTTTTAAATATAAATATTGATCGATAACGAATATAACAATGTAATGTATTTATTATTTAGATTCTTGTTGAATGCGGAATCGCAAGATGTCGTACGCTTATGGAATAACAAGAGAACGCTAGGCAAATGGCGACGACCTAGGCAAATATAACATTTTACGTAACATTGATGTTTTATTATGTTTGTTCGCATTGTACAATGGATATACAATATGTTTTTAATGTATGTACGTTATACCGTAAGAGTATGTATAACGTAATACGTTTGTAACGTAACAGTTATGCAGCTATATCAGCACGCTGCCTCTAGTCAATGAGATAGTTTTTTGTTTGGTGAAAATGGTATGGTAACCCCGCCTGCGCTAACGGGATACGCTGGCGGAGCACCAGTGAAGGGTGATAGATGAGAATGAAAACAGGCCAGTTAGCCCATCATGATGAATTCATCAGGAATTAAACATGATAGTTTCCAGGGGGTACCGCGTGGAGATCGACCTGGTTAAGTATATTGCTAGCAATAGGATTCTCAGTCTCCATTACTAACAATCCCTTTCCCCCCATAATAGTAAGTACTAGTACTATACTGTTTCCACTTCTCATTGTATGCACACTGCCCGCTGGTGATTAACGCTCCATTCCACTCAGGGTTTGCTGGAAGAGAACTCTCTTACAGAGTTAAGCTCGCCTGTTGTACATCTTCATTTAATATATATTATAACGATGTAATTTTTATGTACAATAAAATATAAACCATGGTATCACGGGCGAAACAGTATACTCTGTTATGTCCATGATACTGCTCATGTCTATAGGCGACGGTTACCACTTTCCATCAGGTGGACCGTCAGCTTGTTTGCCATTTTAAGTTGCATAAAAAAATTTGTTCAATCCAGCGCCATCTAGTATTTCGTGTACGAATTTGATTTGTAAGTTTAATAAGTTTATGTCTATAGGCAATGGTTACCACGTTCCATCAGGTGAACACTAAACTCGTCTGCTATTTAGATAGATAGATAGATGACCTTTATTACCAGTATTAAGAAAATAAAAAATTTAAACAACAAAAAGAAAAAAAAGAACAATTAATGTTGCTGGTAATAGGAGCCGCCTCAGCTGTTGCTATATATGTACAGCTCCAGCGAGATGTACCTATATAGCGCTGATTTTCAGGCGGCCCCTTAACGCCTTTTATTTCACGTTCTGTAAAAAAAACAAGGAATTATAGACACTACAATGGAAACTGGCCATTTTTAAAGCAAGTCACGCGTACATATGCACACTAAAGAAAAACATTTGAACGTATGTGCTTTAAAATAAACCCAGTCTGAAGATACTGGGAAATTTATTAACATTACAAATTGAATTTATGTGCGAACGTGAGCACGAACAGTGGAATTATTGTGGTGTACTCGGAACACCTTAATTATTACAAGTACCTCAGATCATGTACATAATGTGCCTTTAGAATGTTCTACATGGGAGTAAACGCTCAGGTTATTATTGACTTTTTTTTTTATACATAGAGTAGCAAGTCTAAAACTACGTTCTTTTAATTTTTTTTTCTAATGTTTTTTTTTTTTGTAATGTAAACAATAAAAATGATAATAAAATAATAACAATAATAAAAAATTACTATTAAAAAATGCTCAAATCTAAGTTAACTTAAATATAAATATTTCTTTTTTTTTCTTTCTTTCAATGTGTCATCTTACGGGGAATTGAAAAATGGCGGGAACGGTGAGCGTTTAGTTTTAATTGAAGAGCTGTAGGTTTAATATACATATATGTATATGTGATTGGACTATACGTAATTGTTTGTTATGACTGTTATTCAATGTACACTGAATATTATTTGTAGAAAAATATTCGAGTTACGAGCCTCTTCCACATGACGTTGCTAGAAATAATCGTAAAAATGACGACCGATTGCCATTGAGAAAAAGAAAAAGCTAATCTTACTTATAGAATAAAATTGTAACTAGACGATGTCTGTACATGGAAGATATTTAAAAAAAAAAACTTTTATAAGGAATTTTTGTTAGACTTATAGAATCGGTTGACAAAATATAAAACAATGTAAGTAACAAACATACATTTGTCTTTTTTAAATATTTCCAAGAAATACTATATTCTTCTTAAGTGTACCATATTTTTAGCACATTTGGCAAATACGCAAATAAGCTGAAAAAAAGTTGGCAACCCATAAAGAATCTAGCGTGAAGATAAATAACAGCTGGTATTTTTTTTAAAGAATGAAAATGTAAAGGTAACTCCACCTGTACTATCGGTATATATTAGTAAGGCATCAGTAACGTGTGATAGGTGAGAAGTCAGATCATTAAGCCCATCTCATCGGGTGTAAAGACATTTTTTTTTATACAACTTAGAATGGCAAACAAGCTGACGACCACTTTCCATCAGGTGGGCCGTCAGCCTACTTGCTTAAAAAACGTAGGCCTCCCCCACAAGGAAGATTGTACCACACTTGGTAGGTGAGTTGGAAACCGCAGTTAAGCTTTAGTGATGTTTTAAAAGGGACGCTGCTGTCCACCCCTCAAACATTAAGTTATTTTAGTCGCTTTTTACGATATGCAAAAGAAAATACTAGAAGAAGCAGTATTATTTTTCATTCCATTATACATTAGTAATAGTAATCAATTATTTCACTAGATGGCTCTAAACAACTACTTTTGTTCTTTAACAAAATATAAATAAAGTTAATAGTAATCGTAAAACTAGTATTCTGGATCTTCTGCGATAATATTAATTTGAAATAAATATAATTAGCCGAACATTACAAAAAAAAATCTAAATAGCCAAAGGTAATATAATAATTATAACATTTATATATATTTTTTAATTGCAACATCAAATAAAACTTCATAACAATGTTACCAAATGAGTCCATTCGGGGCCTTTTAGCTGTTTCTTTCTCTATCTAACGTCATGTACTTTTATTTTACCGCTAAATAATAATTAACATAAATGAAAATAAAATATTTTAATTAACAAAAAAAAATATTTATGCTTATTAACGATAATTATCATTTCCATACAGTTTTTTGAAACTTTTTGATAACTTATTTTTCTTATTTATTTAACACAAAAATTTCCAAAACCAATTTTTTTTTATATGTATTGAAAATGAGAAGAAATATATAAGTAAATATCGTCATTTTTTGAGTAATCTGTATCTTTATAATTTCAATTTGGCCCGAATGTCTGACATCAAGTTGGCAACATTGCCCCTAAACGTCACAATTTGTTTATCAGTGCGTCAATTTGTGTTGGAACTTTACTTGAAATTATTTTAATATTAAATGTAATCAAAAGACTAATTATACACAATGTCGGAACAAGACGAGACCTACTGTCGTCTGTGCGCCGAACCAACGCCAACGGACCAGCTTATATCGTCCGACGGAGATGTGGGAAAAAATTCTAAAATTTGCACCAAAATGCTGTGGATAAATATTGATATGAATAGTCCATTGCCGAATGCTATATGTTTCTCTTGTTTCGACATCAAATGTAGCACCCGCGCGAAGCCGGGGCGGGTCGCTTGTTTTTAAATATAAATATTGATCGATAACGAATATAACAATGTAATGTATTTATTATTTAGATTCTTGTTGAATGCGGAATCGCAAGATGTCGTACGCTTATGGAATAACAAGAGAACGCTAGGCAAATGGCGACGACCTAGGCAAATATAACATTTTACGTAACATTGATGTTTTATTATGTTTGTTCGCATTGTACAATGGATATACAATATGTTTTTAATGTATGTACGTTATACCGTAAGAGTATGTATAACGTAATACGTTTGTAACGTAACAGTTATGCAGCTATATCAGCACGCTGCCTCTAGTCAATGAGATAGTTTTTTGTTTGGTGAAAATGGTATGGTAACCCCGCCTGCGCTAACGGGATACGCTGGCGGAGCACCAGTGAAGGGTGATAGATGAGAATGAAAACAGGCCAGTTAGCCCATCATGATGAATTCATCAGGAATTAAACATGATAGTTTCCAGGGGGTACCGCGTGGAGATCGACCTGGTTAAGTATATTGCTAGCAATAGGATTCTCAGTCTCCATTACTAACAATCCCTTTCCCCCCATAATAGTAAGTACTAGTACTATACTGTTTCCACTTCTCATTGTATGCACACTGCCCGCTGGTGATTAACGCTCCATTCCACTCAGGGTTTGCTGGAAGAGAACTCTCTTACAGAGTTAAGCTCGCCTGTTGTACATCTTCATTTAATATATATTATAACGATGTAATTTTTATGTACAATAAAATATAAACCATGGTATCACGGGCGAAACAGTATACTCTGTTATGTCCATGATACTGCTCATGTCTATAGGCGACGGTTACCACTTTCCATCAGGTGGACCGTCAGCTTGTTTGCCATTTTAAGTTGCATAAAAAAATTTGTTCAATCCAGCGCCATCTAGTATTTCGTGTACGAATTTGATTTGTAAGTTTAATAAGTTTATGTCTATAGGCAATGGTTACCACGTTCCATCAGGTGAACACTAAACTCGTCTGCTATTTAGATAGATAGATAGATGACCTTTATTACCAGTATTAAGAAAATAAAAAATTTAAACAACAAAAAGAAAAAAAAAGAACAATTAATGTTGCTGGTAATAGGAGCCGCCTCAGCTGTTGCTATATATGTACAGCTCCAGCGAGATGTACCTATATAGCGCTGATTTTCAGGCGGCCCCTTGACTCCTTTTATTTCACGTTTTATAAAAAAAAAAAAAAAAAAAACAACGAATTATAGACAGTACAATGGAAACTGGCCATTTTTAAAGCAAGTCACGCGTACATATGCACACTAAAGAAAAACATTTGAACGTATGTGCTTTAAAATAAACCCAGTCTGAAGATACTGGGAAATTTATTAACATTACAAATTGAATTTATGTGCGAACGTGAGCACGAGCAGTGGAATTATTGTGGTGTACTCAGAACACCTTAATTATTACAAGTACCTCAGATCATGTACATATGTGCCTTTAGAATGTTCTACATGGGAGTAAACGCTCAGGTTATTATTGGCTTTTTTTTTATACATAGAGTAGCAAGTCTAAAACTACGTTCTTTTAATTTTTTTTTTTCTAATGTTTTTTTTTGTAATGTAAACAATAAAAATGATAATAAAATAATAACAATAATAAAAAATTACTATTAAAAAATGCTCAAATCTAAGTTAACTTAAATATAAATATTTCTTTTTTTTTCTTTCTTTCAATGTGTCATCTTACGGGGAATTGAAAAATGGCGGGAACGGTGAGCGTTTAGTTTTAATTGAAGAGCTGTAGGTTTAATATACATATATGTATATGTGATTGGACTATACGTAATTGTTTGTTATGACTGTTATTCAATGTACACTGAATATTATTTGTAGAAAAATATTCGAGTTACGAGCCTCTTCCACATGACGTTGCTAGAAATAATCGTAAAAATGACGACCGATTGCCATTGAGAAAAAGAAAAAGCTAATCTTACTTATAGAATAAAATTGTAACTAGACGATGTCTGTACATGGAAGATATTTAAAAAAAAAACTTTTATAAGGAATTTTTGTTAGACTTATAGAATCGGTTGACAAAATATAAAACAATGTAAGTAACAAACATACATTTGTCTTTTTTAAATATTTCCAAGAAATACTATATTCTTCTTAAGTGTACCATATTTTTAGCACATTTGGCAAATACGCAAATAAGCTGAAAAAAAGTTGGCAACCCATAAAGAATCTAGCGTGAAGATAAATAACAGCTGGTATTTTTTTTAAAGAATGAAAATGTAAAGGTAACTCCACCTGTACTATCGGTATATATTAGTAAGGCATCAGTAACGTGTGATAGGTGAGAAGTCAGATCATTAAGCCCATCTCATCGGGTGTAAAGACATTTTTTTTTATACAACTTAGAATGGCAAACAAGCTGACGACCACTTTCCATCAGGTGGGCCGTCAGCCTACTTGCTTAAAAAACGTAGGCCTCCCCCACAAGGAAGATTGTACCAGAATTACCACACTTGGTAGGTGAGTTGGAAACCGCAGTTAAGCTTTAGTGATGTTTTAAAAGGGACGCTGCTGTCCACCCCTCAAACATTAAGTTATTTTAGTCGCTTTTTACGATATGCAAAAGAAAATACTAGAAGAAGCAGTATTATTTTTCATTCCATTATACATTAGTAATAGTAATCAATTATTTCACTAGATGGCTCTAAACAACTACTTTTGTTCTTTAACAAAATATAAATAAAGTTAATAGTAATCGTAAAACTAGTATTCTGGATCTTCTGCGATAATATTAATTTGAAATAAATATAATTAGCCGAACATTACAAAAAAAAATCTAAATAGCCAAAGGTAATATAATAATTATAACATTTATATATATTTTTTAATTGCAACATCAAATAAAACTTCATAACAATGTTACCAAATGAGTCCATTCGGGGCCTTTTAGCTGTTTCTTTCTCTATCTAACGTCATGTACTTTTATTTTACCGCTAAATAATAATTAACATAAATGAAAATAAAATATTTTAATTAACAAAAAAAAATATTTATGCTTATTAACGATAATTATCATTTCCATACAGTTTTTTGAAACTTTTTGATAACTTATTTTTCTTATTTATTTAACACAAAAATTTCCAAAACCAATTTTTTTTTATATGTATTGAAAATGAGAAGAAATATATAAGTAAATATCGTCATTTTTTGAGTAATCTGTATCTTTATAATTTCAATTTGGCCCGAATGTCTGACATCAAGTTGGCAACATTGCCCCTAAACGTCACAATTTGTTTATCAGTGCGTCAATTTGTGTTGGAACTTTACTTGAAATTATTTTAATATTAAATGTAATCAAAAGACTAATTATACACAATGTCGGAACAAGACGAGACCTACTGTCGTCTGTGCGCCGAACCAACGCCAACGGACCAGCTTATATCGTCCGACGGAGATGTGGGAAAAAATTCTAAAATTTGCACCAAAATGCTGTGGATAAATATTGATATGAATAGTCCATTGCCGAATGCTATATGTTTCTCTTGTTTCGACATGCTGGAACGTACCTGGCAATTTCTGCACAACGTTAGAACGGCCCAGCAAAAATTGAACGAGATTTTCGCTAAGAAGTCCGAGGATGCCACCGCCACTTCAACCAAGACTGATAGCACTTTAGATACTGGAAAACCTGTTAATAAAGACTGGGAGGAGTTTCAAGACACAAAATTGGAGGTAAAAGACGAGTCTCCTATAGATAATTTACAGATTATAACAGTCGATCCAAACTCCTTGATGGACGTTGATTTAAATATAATCAAAACGGAACGCGATAGTGATGATGATGTAGAAGTATTGGGTGACGGTTTCGATTCAACAGACAGCGATATACCACTCCAGTTGTCCGTTAAAAAGAAAAAATTGAAGAAAACCAAAAAGAGCTCGGAAAAATTGGCTAATCAAGAAATAGACGAAGTAACATTGAGTTGGGACAATTATATGTGTCGTTGCGCAAACTGCGATGCTCAGTGTAAGAATATGTCGTTGCTGAGATTGCATTCGTTGCATATACACTCGTGCTGCTGTGTCTTCAAATGCTCGGATTGCGGTAAAGCGATCGGCAGCTTTAGAAATTTTATCAACCATGTACGAGTACACAACAAAGTGTTGAGGTATTATTGTGAATTCTGCAATAAACGATTCACACGATCCGCTTACACCAAAAAACACCGTAACACCGTCCACCGAGATGCGTATCTAACAATGTGTGGTAACTGTGGTGCATCTTTTGATACGCACGAACAGCTGAAAGACCATATACTAATCTATTCGAAGAGCTTAAAGAAACGAACTTTAAAACGAGAGAATGGCGAAACGGATCTAAGATGCAATCATTGCAATAAAGAATTCAAGTCACGAAGCAATTTAGTTCAACACAAGCTTGTACACACAGAACGAAGGAGAGACTTCTCATGTCATGTGTGCGGTAAAATGTTTTACACAAAAGGCACTCTTGGTACGCACATGATGACACATGAAGACACGAAGCCTTATAAGTGTGAATTCTGTCCAATGGCATTCCGTGCTCGTGGCAACTTGCAATCACACGTAAGTTTACATTCAGCAGCTAAACCCTTCGTCTGTGAGCAATGCGGCAAGAGTTTTCGTGTGAAACGTCATTTGAAGTCTCACTCCATCGTTCACACAGACTTAATGCCATATGAATGCGAATATTGCCACAAAGCGTTCCGTTTCAAGACTCGTTTGAATTTACACCTACGTCAGCACACTGGTGCGAAGCCGTACACTTGTATTTACTGCCAACGAGACTTCACAAACGGTTCAAACTTCAAGAAACATATGAAGAGACGCCACAATATAGATACGTCGAAAAAGAAATATAACAATATTGTTAATGAAAAAAGTTTGGATGGCAGTGACGAAGTTAATAGTAATCAGACATAATGATAGATGTAAGCCATTCCATATTAATTTACTCTTTTTTTTTACCAGGAAGACATATTTGATTGCGCTGTACCCTCAGATGTAAGCTTGGGTCATATGGATACTTATCTGGTATCTATATATCAAAAAAAAGGTCGTCACCCATTGCAATATCTTCCATACTATACACTATACATACCATCTGTTTTCGAATATGTTAAAAGTCTGTTATGCAGTATTTTCCAAAGGGAAACTTTGTACAAAAGTCGTTTTCTTGAGTACCTCTGTCCCAGTCGTGTTCCAACTGTAAAGCAGTTGTTTACATGGCTGTGTTTCGGTTTGAAGGGTGGGATATGACAGTGAATTTACAGGGTACTAAATAATAATACCTGAGTCCTCAGGAATGACAACGCATGGGTATCATGAGCGAAACAGTATACTCTGTTATGTCCATGGTACTGTTCATATCTATAGGTGACGGTTACCACTTTCCATCAGGTGTGCCATCAAATGATTTGCCATTGTAAATTGCAAAAAGCAAACGTAATACAAGTTCTGGTAAGTTTGAAAATGAACAGCGCTTTTTAATAGTCCACTTGTATTTATTAATAATTTTATTCAAATGGCTGAACACATTTTAATAGAATCTTGTACATAGGTAGACCATGTCCCAGATTATCAAATTATTTTTAACATTCTTGTCAGGAAGTTCGTTGAGTTTGTCCAGAGCCAAATCCTTAATTTAAGGGAATTTTTACCATGTAACTGGCAACTAATATAATATCTAAATTCATATTTTTATTATTGTTGTTTTTCAATGAAACTTAACGAAATACTGATCAAGTTTTGTTACAATTATCATAGAAACACGTTCTAAATTCAAATTGATCTTTACTCAAACAGATTTGTTTACAAGCACTTTTAAATCGTCACTTTTTTTTTAAATCTACTGAAGGGTTCAAAGAGTTGTTATCTGTTAAGAAGAGACCGCAAGAAACTCGACAGTTATTTATTTAATTTATTTAAATTTAATATGGAAACATGTAATATCTAGAACATATAAATAATAAATACATCCATAACATATTTCAGTAATGTTTCCACAATAAACTTACACGTTAAATAAACAGCGGGTCCACCATGATATGAAATTCCGAAATTTCGGACTCAATTTCGTGTTTTTGTTTATACCAAAATCGGACCAATAAATGGAGTTTGACATTTCGTTCGTCATACATCCTATCGTAAAAGTCCAAAAGAACGATATTTTAACATTTTTAATATTTCCAAACGGCATGTATTGTGTAATTTTAACATCGAATTTCTGTTTCGTTTGGCTCCGAAATTTCGGAAAACATTTTACGGTAGGCCCTCAGAAAAAAAATTATTTGTCCATAGTCTCACTGAATGTCAAACGTGACCATAATAAATTCATTTATTACAATATATGTTATGGTCGAATTTCGATCGCTGACTGACCATTAATATCTATCTACTATCTGTTGTCCCCGGATTTACATGCGTAACGTCTTGTTTCCCCCCCTAATTTGGATTCAAAACTCTTCACTTAGCGGATGCTTACGTTATAAAATTTAAAAATGTGTTCAACGAAAAAAAACGCCATCAGTTGTGGCAATACCAGTTATTTTAGTTTGAAAACTAAACTACTAAACCGATTTTGATGAAATTTCTATACGACCAATCTGTAAGTATATCCTTTCGGATAAAAAAAGGATTTTCCAAATCGGTCCACAACTGACGGAGTTATGAGGTGACAAACTTAAAAAGGTTACAAGCGTATTAAGAATCTCCTTTTTAAATGCACGCTTCAAGGGGTCTATTTTTTGATGGGTGAAAATAGTATGGTAACCCCGCCTGCGCTAACGGGATACTCTGGTGGAGCACCAGTGAAGGGTGATAGATGAGAATGAAAACAGGCCAGTTAGCCCATCATGATGAATTCATCAGGAATTAACCATGATAGTATAAAGGGGGAACCGCGAGGAGGTCGACCTGGTTGGTGGGTATATTGCTAGGATTCTCAGTCTAAATTACTAACAACCCCTTTCCCCCCAAACGCTCCAGGGGGTCGCCCCGCACTACACTTGGTTACTGGTCCGTATTAGTTGAAATTATAAACGGTTAACTGTGCGTATGTTAGTCGAATCCCATATGAGGGCGCGGCTTGACCCCTCGCTAGTCACACTAGAATGCTTACCTTATTATCAACCGACTTCCAAAAAGGAGATTCACAATTCAGTCGTATTTTTTGTTTATGTTTGTCACCTCATAACTCCGTCAGTTGTGGACCGATTTGGAAAAAAATCTTTATTTTAAAAGAACATACTTGCATATTGGTGACATAGTTTTTTTTTTTTTTTATTTAATTCACTAGTAGTTTTTATTCACATTGTCGCATTCTTTACAATAGATATTTACTCCCTTTAGTCCTGTATAAAAATAAAAATGTAAAAACTTTTTTTTTATACACAACTTAGAAGGGCAAACAAGCTGACGGCCCACCTGATGGAAAGTGATAACCGTCGCCTATAGACGTGAGCAGTACCATGGACATAACAGAGTATACTGTTTCGCCCATGATACCCCCCATGCGTTGCCATTCCTGAGGACTCGGGTGTTATTCCTCTGTACCCTGTAAATTCACTGCTATATCCCACCCTTCAAACCGAAATACAGCCATGCAAACAACTGCTTCACGGTTAAAACACGAATGGGACAGAGGTACCCAAGCAATCGACTTTTGTACAAAGTCTCCCTCTGTAAACTGCTCGTAGCAAAGCGAAATCTACTTGCAGACACAAGATTGTAATTTCGTAATATTTTGAATCTAATCTGTCTACATGATCTCGTTGGTCCACGTGTCTTATTCGTTTCACAAGTATATTTTGTAGTGAACTAAATAATTCATTGATAGTCTCTGAACTATAATAAATCGGGAGACATGAAATATATTTCCAAAATTATCTGATTAATCGATACTGACGCCAAAAATGCAATCAGTAAAATTTTTATCTATCTGTCTGTATGTTTATTATAGAAACAAAAACTACTCGACGTAACGTGCAGTACAATTATTCTTCAATGGCAGGTTATAGTGTACTTTTGATTTTAAAATGTGAAGGGAAATGTTGGGTAAACGGGAGAAGTTACTCCATTTCTAAACTTCCGTAGCGTGTGCAGCCTTAATGGCCACTTTTTAAAATGTAAAAATGTCCACCCGCGCGACGCCGGGCGGGCCGCTAGTTATCTAATATGCATATTAAAAGTTAATTTACAAAAGTATCAACATCGTCATTTCGGCCATTATCCGTCCACTGCTGGACATAGGCCTCCCCCATAGACTGCCATAAGGAACGGTTCTGAGTCACCTCAGGATCAACAGTTTAGTTTTTAAATCAAAATAACTGGTTTTTTCACAATTAAAGTTGGTTTTTAACACAATTTTTAATTTATTTCTTTATTTTTATTTATTAGCATGTCACATGGTACAAATTAGTTATTATAATAAGTAAGCACATAAGACATGTGACACCCCATAAGACATGTGACACCCCATAAGACATGTGACACCCCATAAGACATGTGACACTTCATAAGACATGTGACACCACATAAGACATGTGACACCCCATAAGACATGTAACACCCAATAAGACATGTAGGGGCACCGCAATTTACAGAGAGAGCCATCCACTTTCGATGCCAGTTATCACCATATGTTGTATCATGCTATATTTTTTATGTATTGATTTTTTTAATGGATGATAATGGAATGGTAACCCCGCCTGCGTTAACGGTGTACGCTGGCGGGGCACCAGTGAAGGGTGATAGATGAGAATGAAAAAAGACAGGTCAGTTAGCCCATCGCGATGAACACACTTGGAACTCAGCACGATATTTTCTAGGAGGGACCACGGGGAGGTCGACCTGGTTAGATATATTGCTAGCAATAGAGTTCTTAGCCTCCATTACTAACAATCCCTCCCCCCCGTATTCATTTTGTTAGATTTTAAATTTTGATACAACTATCTATTTGTATCTACTATTGTGCATTCACAGACTGTCTTATGGGGGGGAGGGATTGTTAGTAATGGAGGTTAAGAATCTCATTGCTAGCAATACACCCAGCCAGGTAGACCTCCATGTGGTTCCCACTGGAAACTAACATGGTTGATTCCTGATTAATTCGTCATGATGGGCTAACTGGGCTGTTTTCATTCTCAGCGATCACCTTTCACTGGTACTCCGCCAGTGTATACCGGTAGCGAAGGCGGAGCTGCCATTCCATTTCCATCCATGAAAAAAAGATTGTCTTTAGGTCGGCTCGATTGTTTGTTTATATTGTCGTTAAGATCTATTGAAACAGTGTATAGGTAGACAAAGCAATAGAACATGCAATATACAATTCTTTTGTTCGATATTAGGTATAAAAATTTCATTACGTCTTTACACTTTTTGTATATACAGTCTATTATGTATAGATATTAAATTATTTTGTATTTAGTACATAGATTATTAAATAAGATAACTTTAAAGGAATTAAATATATTTTTGTGCATAATTATGTATTGTTTTTCTCTCTCTTTTCACATTTAAGAGTTTCCTCTTGTCGGTGCAACCAATTCATGCATTCTCTTCCAACCAGTTCTATCCCAGGCCATATCCTTGATCTCCCTATACGACGTGACACCTAGTGTTTCCTTTATCTTTCCCGTGTAGTTATTCCTCGGTCTTCCCGTTCCTCTTTTGCCCTCTATTTTTCCTTCTACGATGCTCTTTAAAAAATCGTCATGTCGTATAAGATGGCTCAGCATTTTGCCTCTTCTATTCTCTACTCTCAATTGGATTATTTTTGTAACTCGATAAATTTACCCAGTTGAGATATAAGTTAGAGGAATGAAAAAAAGGTATAGACATTGAGGAGAAAGGTTACAAAAGTCGCTTGCACCGTTTCTGCTGCCCAGTAGTTGTTTGCATGGCTACGTTTCGGTTTGAAGGGTGGGATATAGCAGTGAATTTACAGGGTATAGAGGAATAACACTTGAGTCCTCAGGAATGGCAACGCATGGGAGGTATCATGGGCGAAACAGTATACTCTGTTATGTCCATAGTACTGCTCTTGTTTATAGGCGATGGTTAGCATTTTCCATCAGGTGGACCGTCAGCTTGTTTGCCATTCTAAATTGGCATAAAAAAAAACAAGATCAACCTAATATATTGCCAGCAATGGGATTATTAGACCCCATTACTAACAATTACTTCCCCCCCCTGCCAGATCGCTCAGCTGTCAATCGGTTCACGTACGAATTAATCATCGTAACATGATTATGCTATCGGAAAGTGTGATTATGAAAGAAAAATTACGGACGGCGGAACTTGATTCACTGTAATCCAGTTATGAAGTATAAGTAAAAACAAACATGCTACAATTTTAACACTTCTCTTTAAATTTTTTTTCGGAAATTTCCTTATTCAGATATATTTCTTTTTAAGTTCGTCACCACATAACTCCGTCAGTTGTGAACCGATTTGGAAAATTATTTTTTTTATCTTAAATCGTATATTTACACATTGGTCCTGTAGAGATTTTATTAAAATCGCTTCAGTAGTTCAGTTCTTAAATCAAAATAACCGATTTTGTCACATTTTAAATCGGTTTTCTTTTTTTGGAGTAGATCTTATTTATTTAACTCTTCTTTGCATAATGGTGGAAATTTCCATCATAACATTGAACGCCCAAAAATTATATAAATGAACAAATTTATATGAATTACATAGAGAAAGCTCGACTAGTTTCGGAATCAATTCGTGATCCGTAATCATGAGCGGCTGTAACGCGAGCGGAAGTCTGATATAACATTAGTTTCTTCTGAAATTTATACGCACGAAAAGTTAGTAATGAAATTATAACTTAGTGTCATTATGAAGAATGGTTTCAGTTAATCCTTCAGACCATATCTCTTGTAAAAGGGACAATAAAGTCGACTTTCTGGAGCGGAAAGGCACCAATATCAACTTACACGCTACTCAATTGTTTGACATGAGAACACTAGTACGCAAATGGCGTCTAGTATTTATCTAAACACTAGACGTCTGGTCTTGGCCATGCTTTTTTTTTATACCACTGAAGTGGCAAACAAGCATACGGCCCACCTGATGGTGAATGGTTACCGTAGAATATGAACACCTGCAATACCAGAGGTATTACGCGCGCGTTGTCGACCCTGAAAAAACCTCTTTAACCCCCTTTTGAAGAACCCCATGCTGTAGTCTCTTGGAAAAATCTGAGCTCTCTCATTCCATAACCTGAGTGTTCGTGGGAGGAAACATCTCTGAAACCGCGCTGTACGCGACCATTTAGACTGTAGGATATGTGGATGCTGCTCTAAATCCCCAATACTGAGGGAGAGGGGATTGTTAATAATACGGATAACCAGTCCCACTGTCAGCAATATGCCCTTTCAGGTCGACACTCCACGTGGTCTCCCCTGGAAACCATCAAGCTGAATTCCAGGTATATTGGTTACGATGGACTAACTGACTTGTTTTTCTCCACACCCGTCATCCCTCACTGGTGCCCCGACAGTATATACCGATAGCGCAAGCGGGTTTGCCATTCCATTACCATCCATTCAAAAAAATCCCCATTACCCCCGCCTTGTAAAATTTACAAAAAAAAGACCTAATGAGACCCCCTCCTTTTGAAAGTCACTTCTAAATCTATGGAAGCTGTAAAAGTAATCTCACTGGGGGAGAGGGACTATCAGTCCCATTGCTAGGGTATATGTACCCTATCAGGTCAAGCTCCACGCAATACACCCTGGAAACCATCGTGGTTATTTATTATTAAACTCAGCGTATACCGATAGCGCAGGCGGGCTTACCATTCCATTAACACCCATTAATAATTAAAAATCGTGTCTCACAAGAAGAAACTGTCTTCAATTATGACAAAACCAGTTATTTTGGTCTAAAAACTAAACTGCTGAACCGATTTTTATAAAATCCCTATGCGAACAATCTGTAAGTATATGTTTTCAAATAAAAAAAGAATTTGCCAAATCGGTTCACAACTGACGGAGTTATGAGGCGACGAACATAAAAAAAAAATACAACCGAACTGAGAATCTCCTTCTTTATGAAGTCAGTTATAAAAAAGTATAAGTCAGTTGTAAAAAAATATAAGTCATTCATAAAATTCTCATTCGTTTAGCTCCACTGCTATTTATCTTTTTATCACATTTAATTTATTAATCTTCGTAACGTGGTCGCTATTAGAAAATATCTAGTTGTTCTAAATCTTATACGTCGGCATAGACTAAAATTATTGGCAGACATACCACTCCTCCGCCATGTGAATTCAACATAGAAAAAGCCGCGCCTTCTTTAAGTGGCGTAAGAGGCGACTAAGAGAGCTTAATGGTCGAGAGATAGGCAGCAACGTCGCTCTTAAAATATCACCAAAACCTAACTGTGGTTGCCGACCTGTCCGTCAAGTAGTTGCTACTAGCAAAGTTCGCTTTTTTCATGCTACTTAGAATGGCAAACAAGCTGACGGCCCACCTGATGGAAAGTGGTGACCGTCGCCTATAGACATGAGCAGTGCCATGGACATAACAGAGTATATTGTTTCGCCTATGATACCTCCCAAGCGTTGCTATTCCTAAGGTCGCAGATGTTATTCCTATGTACCCTTCAAACCGAAACACAACCATGCACAACACAACTGCTTCACGGTAGAAACACAAATGAAACAGAGGTGCCCAAGCAAACGACTTTTGTACAAAGTCACCCCCTGGTGAAGGCTTAAGTTCAGCGGTGGACAGTTGGCGGTTGACATGATGACAATGATGATTTATAAGTAAATAATGAAGTTGGTATCATTAGCATTCCTCGAATCAGTTAACATAAAGGATACCACCGAAGTGAGAACCTCCTTCATTTAAGTCGGTTGAAAAAGTTCATGCACCTATTTGCATATCACCGTTACCAGTCTGAACTGGTTTATGTATTAAATCTTCTAATATATTAATGCTTAAAATGCTGAAGACTAAAATAACTCACATACATACACACATGAACCCTAAAAACATTACACTCTTTTTTTGACAGTTGTGTAATTAGCGTATTTTTTTTTTTTACCTTTCATCCCTATTTTTACCTAATAGACCGTCTGCATATTATTGCTCTATGTAGAGTATGTCGCAGTAACGCACGCGATGGTGCGACTCGGCTGCGCGGGCGCACACGAGATTACAGAATGCGGTGTGAAGATATATTTTAAGTTTTTTTTTTAACACAAAGGGCAAATAAGCATGCAGCTCATCTGATGGTAAGTGACTACCGCCGCCCGTGATCACCCACAACACTAGCAGGCATTGCAGGTTTGCTGCTGGTCTTTTAAAAAGGAATATGCTCTTTTCTTGAAGGTTATGCTGTCTTATCGGTTCGGTAATACTGCTGCTGGGAGTTTATTATATTTATTTATAAGTAAACACTGAAGTTATTATAATCCTTCGAAGGAAGCGTTCCACAAGCGAAACTAAATATTACGAAAGCAACACAGGTCGAAAATGATAATGCATCTTGAGCCTACCATATACACGGTGCATTCAGCTGTTAAATTCTTTTTTATACATCTCAGAAGGACAAGCTGACGGCCCACCTGATGGAAAATCGTAACCGTCGCCTAAAGACATGGACAGTACTATGGACATAACAGAGTATACTGTTTCGCCCATGTTACCCCCCATGCGTTGCCATTCCTGAGGACTAAAGTGTTATTTATACCTCTGTACTCCGTAATTTTTGATTTTTAAAAACTTTTGTTTATATTAATATTGTAAAACACAATAAATAAATGAATAAATAAATCGTATTTAGACCGTGATGTATGCTTTTCTTACTTTTTTTACAATCATCTTTATTCGTAAACATCTGTTACAGATTCTTATGATACGTCACTTTATAATTATAATAATTACTATATAAAATAATATCAATTAAAAAAAATACAATAATTACATTTACAATACAATTTTCATTAATATTATATATATAATCTCAAATATATAATCTTTTAATATCATGATAAAAGTATTCACGATAGTATCTCGTCATATGGTATTAATAAATAAAATACTAGAAAATAGATCCGTAGACGAATATCTTGGCTCGTGCCACTCCCCTGTATACCGTGCCGTGTTCATCAAACCGTACAGAAAACAAAAGCAACGGAAATATCCCTCCAGTCGACGACAAGAAAGGCCGCGAGACAGTTTTCTGAAAGCATCATAAATCGTATTATAAATATTTATAAACGTATATCTTTAACTCTTAGTGACACGATATTTAATTGAAAGTATTTAAGAAAAAAAAAGTTTACACTTTTTATCGAGTGAAAAAGACAAGAGCTGTCAGAATTGCCGCCAAAAATTCTCGCAATTGTAATTTACATAATATGAATACATTACATGCTCGCAACTCTTTTGTAATTGTAATATAAAATTAATTTAAACATAAATGTTGTAATTACGCGAATGTGTATTTAGGAAAGTAATTATTTACTTTAACAGACAGTGTATTGACTAGATGAATTGATTTGACAGTTTATTTTTTTAAAAATGGAGCGTGTCTCGGGATGTGTGCTCGTAGTGCTTGCTTTCTTCACACGGCTCGCGTACTCTGAAGATTACTTCCGAATGGTAAGCGAATATCGCCATATATTTGATATGATCATAATTACGATAGATTTGTGATATGGACAATTAAATATGTAGACGATGTGGCGGTTTTACAAACTGCCATTATGTGATCATAGGTTCGTTACCCGAAACATTTTATTAATATCAACTGTTACTTTCCTTTTTAATGAGTATAAATGCTTTATTTATTTATGTATGACAATGGTATGATAACTCCGCCTGCGCTAACGGGTACCAGTGAAGGGTGGGTGAGAATGAAAACAGGTCAGTTGACATCGTGACGAATTCATTAGGAATTAACCAAGATGTTTTCCATAGGGGACTGCGTGGAGGTCGACCTGATAGAGTATATTGCTACCGATGGAGTTTTGAACCTCATTACTAAAATCCCATCACCCCGGGTAAAGTATTATTGATATAATACGTACATAACTATAAAACACCCAGATCAATATAAATACGCGGGTAGAAGGAGGGAGAATTGCTTTTAATGGGGAATAGCGACCCCATTACTAGTACTATACCCTGTCTCGCCCGTTCATATGGACCTCCAGGAAGCCATCATCATCATCATCATATCAGCCGTTAACTCCCCTCTGTTAAACATAGCCCTCCCACTTGGGGGAATTTTCCCAGTTGTTGCCACGCTTGGCAGGCGGGTTGGCAGCCGCAGTTAGGCTTTTAGTTTTAAGAGGAACACTACTGTCCACCCTACGATCATTAAGTCTCCTTAATCACCTCTTACAATATCCGCGGGTAAGAGAAGAATGCTCCATTTTATACCGCGACCACACAGCACTTCCTGGAAGTAGTCATGCTTAATTCCTGTTGAATTCGTCACGATATACTAGGTAACTTGATTTCACTACCCCCGATCCTCCCTCGCTGGTGCCCCGCCAGCGTACAGTAAAAGCTCTTTATTCGCGGTGTATCCGATCCGTAAATATACCGCGAATACAGAAACCGTGAATATAGAAAGCCGAACCAGCGGCGTTGGCATTTGACAACGTACTTTAGGCATAATTGTAATAAGGTACGTTTTACTTTTTTATTTCTCCATTTGTCAACGCGTTTATAAAAGATACTTAATCCATTGTTAATAATATGCACCGTTTAGATCCGTGAATATAGAAATCTTAAACCGCGAATATAGGAATTGGGTCGGAATTTTTTAATCCGCGAATAGTGAAAACGTGAATAAAGGAAGCGTGAATAAAAAGCTTTAACTGTATACCGATAGCGCGGATTACCATTCCATATTCATCCAAAATACATTACGATCCTATATTAATCAGTTAAGTAAAAAAAAAGGCTACAATAATGACAATCTTACCTTGATATAGCTAAAGTATATAATTCATATGTGGGTAATTTGTTTAAACGATTATATCTAGTGACGTGCTGGGTTAACTATTTTGCGTATTCGAGTATTTATTTATTCTTTATTACACCACTTAAAGAATAATGCATACATACATCCTATTTAAGCTGCTCTCTTGTCGATGGAGCTCTTGCCACTCACTACGATTTGCAGCGAGTCTCTTCACCTCTTGATACGACACGACACCAACTTCTTCCTTGATCTGTCTGTAACTATTTTTTACCAGAGGGAGACTTTGTACAAAAGTCGATTGCTTGGGTACCTCTGTCCCATTCGTGTTTCAACCGTAAAGCAGTTGTGTTTGCATGGCTGTGTTTCGGTTTGAAGGGTGGGATATGGCGTGAATTTACTGGGTACAGAGAAATAACACCTGACTCCTCAGGAATGGCAACGCATGGGGGGTATCATGGGCGAAACAGTATACTCTGTTATGTCCATGGTACTGCTCATGTCTATAGGCGACGGTTACCATTAAAAAAAAAACTATTCCTTGTTCTTCCTTTTCCCTCCTTTCTTTCCTTTAATGTATATATATATATATATATATATATATATATATATATATATATATATATATATATATATATATATATATATATATATATTTAAAAACAAATAAATATAAAACCATAACTACATTGGACTCTGCGTTTTTTTATATGGGTGATAATGGAATGGTAATCCCGCCTACGGTATCGGTATACGCTGGCGGGGCACCAGTGAGTAATGATAGGTGAGGGTGAAAGCAGGTCAGTTAGCCCATCATGACGAATTCCATTAGAATTCACCACGATGGTTTCCGGGGGGAACCGCGTGGTGGTCAACCTGGTAAGGTGTATTGCTAGCAATAGGTCAGTTAGACTCCATAACTAACAATCCCTTTCCCCCTGGACTCTACGTTAGGTGAACCTGCATCGCGGGAGTCCATAAAGGGATTACCAAGATGTGTAATATTACTATTTGTCGTGATGCCATAGAATGGGCCACCCCTTTCAGTGTAGTTTACTTTTGAAATTAAAATAACTGGTTTTGTCATAAATAATTTTTTTTTTTTGTGCAGCAATATTAAAATGTCATCCCATGAAAGTAACGGGTTACTATCCCCTTGCTAATGATCGGCCTTCTCCCTAACTCACCTTCAGTTAGTTATTAATTATTATTTATATTATTTATATCATATTTTGTTTAATAATTATTTTATTTCCTAGGTACTTAATAAGTTTAAATTTGTCACACAAAATTAGTTTGGAACTAACACGAAAACAAATCAAATTTTTGGTAAAAAATTGCCGTAGAATTAGATACATAACATTAAACAATATATATATATATATATATATATATATATATATATATATATATATATATATATATATATATATAAAACTAACATATTTCACAGAATCACAAAAAAAAATTATGATCAGTCCCATTCATAACCTAAGGGTCCCCATGACACTTGCGGCATTTCTGCAGTTCCGCATGTATCATATTATATTAATTATTATTTATAAAAAATAATTAAAGTGCATTATAATTGATTACTCGAATAACTCGAACTAGTATTCGAGTCAGCCAAACTGGGCACATCACTAGTCATGCAGTCTTGACCATACCGTGAAGGCTGGCAAAAAGTGTCATCACACGAGTGTGTATGGGTCGTTTAGCCCAAGTACACCACCGTGACTGGCCACAATAGCTTAGAAATCAGGTCGGCTAATTATTTTTTGGATATTTCCGCTTGTAACTAACGTGTGTCATTGAAATTCTTGGAAGTTTATTTATTTATTTATATTATTGCGTACATTAAAACATGTCTACAGGGCGGACTGATGGTATTCTCTACCTGTTAACCGTTACGATAAACAGAGAGAGCAAATGGCGGTTTTATGCAACTTAGAATGGCAAACAAGCTGACAGCCCACCTGATGGAAAGTGGTAACCGTCACCTATAGACATAAGCAGTACCATGGACATAACAGATTATATTGTTTCGCCCGTCATACCCCCCATGCGTTGCCATTTCTGAGTACTCAGGTATTACTCCTCTGTACCCAGTAAATTCACTGCCATATCCCACCCTTCAAACCGAAACACAGCCATGCAAACACAACTGCCTCACGGTAGAAACTTATTTCTTGAGGAAGGTTATAGACCATTCAAAACCACGATACGAGATAAAGCCGCAGTTTGCAACTAGTATTAAAATAAATAAATAAATAAAACTTTAAAATCCTTCTTTTAAAAACCTATACCATCGAATCTAGTTGAGTGAAAGTATATTTGAATATCCATTGTAAAACTTCCGTCCGTTTGTCACGTAACATTTAAACAATGATGCGTTAATTCGAAAAGGTTTTGCAACAACGACAGTGCCTTCTTTCGCCGACAGATGGCGTGGTGTGACGTCAAATAGATTTTTTAATATAAATACTTCTAAAAGGAACAAGAAGGAACAATTCAAATTCAATTTTTTTTTTTTACCATTGTGGTGGCAAACAAGCATACGGCCCACCTGATGGTAAGCGGTTACCGTAGCCTATGAACGCCTGCAATACCAGAGGTATTACGCGCGCGTTGCCGACCCTGAAGAAACCTCTTTACCCCCCTTTTGAAGAACCCCATGCTGTAGTCTCTCGGGAAAACCTCGGCAGGGAGCTCATTCCATAACCTGAGTGTTCGTGGGAGAAAGCATCTCTGAAACCGCGTTGTACGCGACCATTTAGGCTGTAAGGTATGAGGGTGAACTCCCTGTCGATGGCGAGCCGTACGATGATAGACGATGGCACTTCGTCACGATGGGCTAACTGACCTACTTCATCCTCACTGGTGCCCCGCCGGTGTATACCGATAGCGCGGGTGGGGTTGCATTTCCAATATCATCCATTAAAAAAAAACCGCATACAATCCGATGCAATAATTTTTGTATGATACCACAAAAAAAAAACATATAAACGGATAAAAAAAATTAAAAAATTACTGTTCTAGTCTCTATTGCTCTTATTAAAAAAATGCCTTATATCAAAATTTCTTCAAAAACTACATAAAGTACAGACCAGTTGAGAAATTCCTCCTTTTCGAAACCACTTAAAAATAGGTCATAAATGTAAATACATAGTAAATCGCAGGAAATCTCTAATAATAATTATCCGAGTCACAACAATTTTGAGCCATTTTGTTATTTAAAACGACCTCGCTTGACGCGTGATGTATGTACGGACGGATGTCTTATTATATATATACTATATTAATTGCATACATCTTTATATAACGAAGGATAGACTAAATAGTTACCTTTACAGATAGTTCTCTTATAGATAGACTAGATGTTTAATCTTACAGATGGTTCTCTTATAGATAGACTAGATAGTTTCTCTTACAGATAGTTCTCTTATAGATAGACTAGATGTTTAATCTTACAGATAGTTCTCTTATAGATAGACTAGATGTTTAATCTTACAGATGGTTCTCTTATAGATAGACTAGATAGTTTCTCTTACAGATAGTTCTCTTATAGATAGACTAGATGTTTAATCTTACAGATAGTTCTCTTATAGATAGACTAGATAGTTTCTCTTACAGATAGTTCTCTTATAGATAGACTAGATAGTTTCTCTTAGAGATAGTTCTCTTATAGGCCGACTAGATAGTTTATTTTACAGATGGTTCTCTTATAGACAGACTAGATAGTTTCTCTTACAAATGCTTCTCTTATAGAAAGACTAGATAGTTTTTTTACAGATGGTTCTCTTATAAACAGACAAGATAGTTTCTCTTACAGATAGTTCGCTTATAGATAGACTAGATAGTTTCTCTTACAAATTGTGCTCTTATAAACAGACTAGATAGTTTCTCTTACAGATAGTTCGCTTATAGATAGACTAGATAGTTTCTCTTACAAATTGTGCTCTTATAAACAGACTAGATAGTTTCTCTTACAGATAGTTTGCTTATAGATAGACTAGATAGTTTCTCTTACAAATAGTTCTCTTATAAACAAACAAGATAGTTTCTCTTATAGATGGTTCTCTTATAGGCCGACTAGATAGTTTCTCTTACAGATAGTTCTCTTATAATTGTCTATCTACTAGACCGTTTTCATTTACCAAGCCAACAAAACCATGTGTGTCCGCGTTCCAACAATTTGCATACTATATATTGTATGTATATATGTTGTTTGGTATATATATATATATATATATTACAAACCAAACTGTATGATACAGTTTACCATATAAAGAAGCTCGACAGCAATATACCTTTGTTTCGCCGACTCGCACTTGACCGCTTTTAGTCGCGTCAAAGATCATGACTGTCTGTCTATTTAGGTCACTCATGTGTCTCAAAATGTGGAGCGTCACAAATAATTACCTGTTATAAACGGAGAAGGGCCTATTCACCGTTACCCAACGTGACAAAGTGCAGTTTTGTATAATGTTGTTTTTATACTTGACATATATTTAGTAAGCAATACTAGTATGTCTCTAGGTGGAGGGGGGAGGGATTGTTAGTAATGCCAATAGTAATAATAGTAGTACCTTATCAGGTCGATCTTCATTCATTTCATGGTCCCCTAGCCTAGAAATCATAATAATCATAGGAATGCAGATAATTTGATAGTTCTTCACTTCTTCTTCTTACCCTTATCACAATTATTATTTGTGGTCAGCGTAATATGTTTTTTATCTATATTACAAAATGATTCTTATAGTTTCACGACCGGCCGCCTGCCTGACGTCAACCCTTTTTGGGAATGCATTTGTTGATGGTTTTCGCCACCTACGGTATGGAGGATTGAGGAAAAAATGAAGGGAACGTTGGAAATGCTTAAAGGGAATTGGTAAATAAGAGGAATAAAGGGATATTTGGGAAAGGAAACGGGGGGACACACTGCAGTTGCGGAAAGGACTGGGGCACTGCAGCGCCTCGGGAGACCGGCGTCGTATACACGTATGCCCTTATTCTAGAATCGGACAGATTTCTAGAGAAGAACACCCCTGACGCGATGAGATAATTTGATAGCACTTTATATGTTATTTTCAAAAATTCTGTCTACCCTTTTTTTAAACAACTTAGAATGGCAAACAAGCCGACGGCCCACCTGATAGAAAATGGTAACCGTCGCCTATAGACATGAGCAGTACCGTGGACATAACAGAGTATACTGTTTCGCCCATGATACCCCCATGCGTTGCCATTTCTGAGGACTCAGATGTTATTCCTCTGTACCCAGTAATTTCACGCCATATCCCACCCTTCAACCCGAAACATAGTCATGCAAACACAACTGCTTCAGGGTAGAAACACGAACGAGACAGAGGTACCCAAGCAATCGACTTTTGTACAGTCTCCCTCCGGTGCGTGCGAAGCCGGGCCGGATCACTAGTTTAAAATGAATTCTTTCTTTCTTTACAGGGTACGAATACAAACACAGCTGAAGCGGTGCAGTTCCTTCGAGAATATGACAGGGAAGCTTCTGGAATGTGCTACAGGTACAAAAGGATTTAATTTTTTTTTTTTTTTATTGAACTTACTCTCTGTTGTTTCCTCTATAAGATAGTAAACTTATTATAAATACGAACAATTACAAGAAAATATTACACTGAGAAAACAATGGACGACCTTATCGCTAAGAGCGATCTCTTGCAGGCAACCTTCGGATGGAGAGCAGTTTACAAACAGTTTGACTGGAGACACGAAACTCTGTTCGTTTTTACAATCCCAGATACCGCCCAATTACAATCTAGAATATAAAAATGAATCGTTGAATGTGTTGCTAAGCGCAAATCTCGAGAACAGCTGAACCGACTTTGCTAATTCTTTTTTTAAGTATTCCTTGAAGTACGAGGATCGTTCTTGCGGAGTGAAAAATTTAAAGGTTTGCCTGAAAAAGTCTAAATACAACACTGTTCTATACTCCCATACAAACGATTCATAATAATGTTTAAAAGTCAATTTGAACCTTAATACCATACCATAAAGTTCAAGTGTTAGTAGAAAGGTTTCTGGAAGGCAAAAAAAATTAAGTGACGTTACTATCGTATAAATATTAATGTCAACATTTTGTTGACTTGTTAACCTTCTTTTTTCTTTTTATATCTTTTTTTTATACAACTTAGAATGGCAAACAAGCTGACGGCCCACCTGATGTAAAGTGGTAACTGTCGCCTATAGACATGAGCAGTACTATGGACATAACAGAGTATACTGTTTCGCCCATGATACCCCCCATGCGTTGCCATCTTACTTATCTTACTAGCTGACCCGGAAAACCTTGTTTTATTATATACATAATTTCTAGATAATATTTTTTTAGTTAAATAAAAAATAGCTAACACTGATTAAGGTAAAAACAAACCAAAAACAAACGATATGAGAACCTCCTTCTTTTTGAAGTCGGTTGAAAATTAGCATCTTCAAAATCCTTTTTTTCTATCCATTTCAGAGTAACAATGTCCCAATGGAAATTCGTCACCAACATTACCGAGTACAACCGGCGCCGGATGCTGGAGGAGCTGGCCCTCAGCTCCAAGTTCGAGAGGCTCTCCTGGAGGAAAGCTGCCGCTTACGACTCCACAAGACTCCCGGACCCTCAGAACAGGAGGCAGCTGGTCAAGATTGTCCAATCGAGCCGTGCTGCTTTACCTGATGAAAAATTTTCTGAGGTTAGCTCACATAATGTAAATAAATTATTTTTTTATACATCGTATTGGAGTTGATCGTAAAGTCGCGTGACTAAATCCAAAATAAGGATATCCCCAGAGGAACCAAAGTGACCGACATAGCCCGAAGGGTAAGCAAGCTGAAGTGGCAACGGGCTGGTCACATAGCTCGATGAACCGACAACCGATGGGGAAGAAAGGTTCTTGACTAGCGATCCCTTGTCAAACGGCGAAATAGCTAATGTAGGACGACCATCACTAGATGAAGTGACGACCTAAAAGGCTTTACAAGAAATCAATGGATGCAGGTAGCTTAGAAACATTCCTTATGGAATGGATTTCAGCAATGAAGAGACAGCGACTGACGCGATAATGATGATACATCGTATATCCAACATCATACTTCGCTCCCAAATTGGCATTAAAGACATCGGCCAGAAGTCGGTCAAACCTAAATGGGCAAAGATCTCCACCCAATGGGTGCTTGATTTTGGAAGTGGCTTTAAACTAAAAGAAGTGGTTGTTATCTTTGCTAAATATTAACGGCTTCGCATCCGCCCCGACTTCGCACGGGTGCACAGATAAAAAAAAAATAAAGATAAATTAATACTTTACCATTTCAATCATTTCTTTTTATTTCAGATACAGCAACTTATTACTGAGATGAAAGAAATTTATAATTCGGCAAAAATATGCCCCTACGGCCAAAAGCCATATGACCCTCATGTTCCAAGACCACCAACCTATCCCGATTACCAGCAAATGCAGAGCTACCAACCAACCATGCAATCTTACCAGCATTACCAAGCCAACCAAGACAACCCGGAGCTCGCCAACTACTGCGATATGCAGTTGGATCCAGAAATATCGAGGATCCTAGCACATTCGAGGATTGAAAGCGAACTGTTGTATGTATGGAAGAGTTTCCGTGATAAAACTGGACCCAAATTGAAGAATCGATTCATGAGATACGTACAGTTAGCCAATCAGGCAGCTGTAGCTACAGGTAATTGTCAAAATCTATGTGTTTGCCGTGTGGTCCCGGCATAGAATAGGCCACCCCTTCCTTTCCCGTGGGTGTCGTAAGAGGCGACTAAAGGAACTTAATGATAGAGGAATGGGCAGCAGCGTTCCTCTCAAACCATCACAAAGGCCTAACTTCAGGGGAAAACGAATTGTTAATAATGCGGACTATCAGTCCCATTGCTAGCAATACATCCTGGCAGGTCGACCTCCACGTGGTTCTGGATACCATCGTGCTAAATTCCAGATGTATTCATCACGATGGACTAACAGATCCGCCTTTTAATTCTCACATATTATCCCTCACTGATGTCCTGCTAGCGTATCCCATTAGCACAGACGAGGTTGCTATTACATTATCATCCATTAAAAAAAGGCCTAACTGCGATTGCCAACCCGCCTACCAAGCGTGGAAAATATTGGCTAAAGCCCTCAATAGACGGAGGCCTAAATAATGATAATCCCGCTTGCGCTATCGGTATACGCTCAAGGGGCACCAGTGATAGACGATACGTGAGGACCAAAGGAGGTCAGCTAACCTATCTCGACGAAATTCACAAGAATTAACGACAATGGTTTTCGGGAGAAACTGCGTGGAACTCGACCTGTTAGGGTATATTGCTAGCATCATGGTTAATTCATCACGATCAGCTAACTAACCTGCTTTCATCGTCACCTATCATCCCTCACTGATGTCCCGCCAGCATATACCGATAACGCAGGCGGAGTTACTATTCCGTTATCATCCATTAAAAAATATGCTTCATGACGGTAACCGCTTATCACCAGGTGGTTCGTATGCTTGTTTACTACTTCAGTGGTATTACATTTACAATGTGGAAAGGGCTTTCAGGTTGCAAAAAAGAGCAATTAGAACTATCGCTCGGATTCCGCAGTGGCAGTCTTGCAGGACTTTTTTCACAAAATATAGTATTCTTACTGTACCCGGTTTGTATGTATTGATTGTGGTTACAGACTATGTTAAGAATCGTCTGCCAAATGAAACGAGAGAAGAGAGAAATATACGCATGATTTCTAGACGAAAAAATGTTGCATATGATGTCCAACCAAAACTAAATATAGTGAAACATGGCGCAAAATTTCAAGCGGTTAAATTGTATAATAAATTACCCACTGCATTAAAAACTATTAAAGATTGGAGAATTTTTAAAATAAAACTTTATACTCTTTTGTTGGAAAGGTGCATCTACTCAATTGATGAATTTTAAAATACTCTTTCATTATTTTATGCCTTACTGATGACTTTTAAATTGATTGTAATGTTATTTTTTGACAATTATTATTGGTTATTTTGTTGTTTCATGTTTTTTTTTTGTTTTGTTATATTTTACGATATCTTCTTGTCACTTGCAAAAATATTCAACACAATGCAATATTGTAACGAATAAAATAAATTGAATTGAATTGAATTAAAAAAAAAACATATACTCGACTACAGTCACTTTTTCTGCTTCACCAGGGTACAGAGACGCCGGGGACCAAATGAGAGCAGCCTACGAAGATTCCTCATTCCGAGCCAGTGTTGAGGAGATCTACAACCAGGTGGTGCCACTGTACAAGCAGTTGTTTACTTATGTGAGGAGGAAACTGGTACAAAGATATGGAGAGACCAGCGTGAGGAGTGATGGTCCCATTCCGGCTCACTTACTTGGTAATGCTAGAACTTTTATTACAATCACACCAAATGCCTAGTCCTCAAGCTTTAATAGAAACCTCTTTCACGCAAAGCGTTAAGCTTACCACGGCATCACGAAGGTTATTAAGGCTTATGTCATAGACTTCTAGAAGAATCTTCGAAGATTTTGCGAAAAATTTATACCAGAGGGAGTACAAAGGTCGTTTGCTTGAACGCTTCTGTCCCATTTGTGTTTCTACCGCAAAGCAGTTGTGTTTGCATGACTTTGTTTCGGTTTGAAGGGTGGGATATGGCAGTGAATTTACAGGATACAGAAGATAACACCTGAGTCCTCGGGAATGGCAACGCATGGGGGGTATCATCGGCGAAACAGTATACTCTGTTATGTCCATGGTACTGCTCATGTCTATAGGCGACGGTTACCACTTTCCATCAGGTGGGCCGTCAGCTTATTTGTCATTCTAAGTTGTATAAAAAAAGAAATAAAGTCGGATCAGATGGCCCATCCTAACGAATTCATCAGCAAAGCCCATAGTTTCCAGGAGAGATCACATAGAGAGGTCGGGGCTATATTGCTAGCACTAAGACTGCTCGTTTCCTTTGCTGATAACCTCTTCCGCCGACAAAATCTAAATACTTTTCCCAATAATTACCTGCTTAAAAATATAAATATTTGCTTTATTTCAGGAAATATGTGGGCCCAAAACTGGAAGTCCATTATGGATTTGGTGATGCCGTTTCCTCAATCTTCTAATATCGACGTTACAGCCGAGATGCTCCGTCAAGGATTCACTCCTTTACGGTAAGTTCGCCATTAACGTTGGATCTAAGAGAAGACAGGGAAATAAGACGAGCAAATACCCAGGTACTTGACTACGTAGTGACGGACTAGAAGCCCTGGACGTCAAAGCTGAATGAGGCCCCCAGTTCAAGAAGTTGATGTAATTTTTATTTCATATTTGTATAAATCATCATCATCATCATCATATCAGCCTTTAACTGATTGTTGAACATAAACCTCCCCCTTGGAGGATTTTGCCAGTAGTTGCCACACTTGGCAGACAGATTGGCAACCGTAGTTAGGATTTAGATATGTTTTAAGAGGGATGCTGCTGCCCATCGCACGCTCTCCCTTAATCGCCTCTTACGACACCCACGTGAAAGGAAGGGGTGGCCTATTCTATGCCGGGACCACACAGCCATATGTATAAATACATATATATATATATATATATATATATATATATATATATATATATATATATATATATATATAATGTCTTTATAATTATTTAGTTAAAATCTTGGAAGTGTAATTTAAATTAGACTTAAACATACATGGAATATGGGCATGTATAAGGAAAATGGAAGTGTTTGGAAGGCCCCCAGGCCAGAGTGCTGGCTATCCTGCCACTGTGACTGCGGTGCAAAGATCCTAAGATTCTATTCCAGCTTAATCCTCTACTTTCCCAAACTCATGTTTAGATAAAACGTGCTCAATCTGAGAGAGAAGTCAAAAATCTCCAGAACCGGCGTAAGCGTATGAGACCATTTATGAAAATGCAGGAAGCAATGTCTGATGATGCAGGAGGAGAAATGATGCAAGAGTAAATGTCTTTGGCATTCGATTCTCTCTGCCAACCCCGCAAAGGATTTGCCATGAAGACAGATAGAATATGTGGGCCATTTGAAAATGATTGTCCCTTTAAGCTCAGAATTTTCAGAGGACAAGTAAAGCCTTCAATTGGTAAGCCGTGTCAGAGACATCCACATATAACGAAAACCTAACAACTCTTTATACTAGAGGGCGCTTCCTTTGCAGTAGTAGTAGTGTAATATCTATTCGTTGGAATATAAACCTTTTACGTTCCAGAATGTTTCAAATGGCTGAAGAGTTCTACACGTCAATGGGTCTGAAGCCAGTGCCCCCAGAGTTCTGGCGGGGGTCCATGCTGGTCAGGCCAGCACAGCGCAGTGTCCAGTGTACAGCTAGCGCTTGGGACTTCTGCAACAGGATCGATTACAGGTTAGCCTATTTTCAATTTGTCAATATTACCAACTGGTAAACTCTTGTCTTGTTCTAAACTTTTTGATCACGTCTTTTCCAACTGGCCAGTTTTGTCTATGCTTTTGTTTACTAACATGATTCCCTACTTCGTATGCGTGGATTTTAGAAGAAAACCAATGATTTAAATGACTTCTACATGATATATCATGACGAAACATGCACCAGATTTTAAGTTAAACCTTCAGGATTATAAAATAATTTTGTAATAATGATTTACATTACCATATTAGCTGTTAACTGTCCGTTGCTGATCATAGGTCTCCCACACGAGGGTTTTGCCAGTAGATAGATAGATAATTTATTTGCATTACTTACAGCACACAAATAACAATACAAACATACACATAATACACAGTAAAAGAGATAAAAGAATGAAAAACAAAATAGCAACAAAACAAAAAAAAACAATATATATAAACTAACAATCTCCTTTCCTTCCCTTCCTTCACGCGTGTGCCATAGTAACACAAAATGGTCACAACTCAGTTTATTGCTTTGCCCTCAAAAGAGCAAAACACTGATATTCTGTTGTGGCCAAGAGTCAGTCGCGAAATTCCTTATTAAAAATAATAATATAAAGAAATATGAATAAAATACATTGTGTACAGTAGTTCCCACGTTTGGTAAAAGGGATCTAGCAACCGTCGCTAAGCCTTGGTCATGTTTTAAGAAAGATACCGTTGCCTGTCCCTCGAGCATTAAGTTCCCTTACTCGCCTCTTACGACACCCACGGGAAATGAAGGGATAGATAGATAGATAGATACTCTTTATTGTTTCCTCCATAAGATTACAATAGTAAACTTATTATAAATATAAACAATTACAAGAAATAATCACAATGAGAAAACAATGGGCGACCTTTTCGCTAAGAGCGATCTCTTTGAGGCAACTTTTGGATGGAGAGGAGTAATTATAAACAATTTGATTTAATTTTAATTTAGGGATTGCCCATTCTATGCCAGGAGCACACGGCAGACATTTTTTTTTTATTAAAACTTAGAATGGCAAACAAGCTGACGGCCCACCTGATGGAAAGTGGTAACCGTCGCCTATAGACATGAGCAGTACCATGGACATAACAGAGTATACTGTTTCGCCCGTGATACACCTCATGCGTTGCCATTCCTAAGGATTATCTATATTTATATAGAATTAGTCAGTACACAGAAGTGGCTATCCATAGTAAGAGTTCCATTTAGTATATAACTAGATGGCGCTATTCGTAACCAACTTTTTTTTTCTATTTACATAGAATCAAGCAATGCACAGAGGTGACAATGCAAGACCTAATCTCCACACACCACGAGATGGCACACGTACAGTACTACCTTCAGTACGCTGACCAGCCGCAGATGTTCAGGGACGGAGCTAACCCCGGTAAGAGCCACCAGAGGGAGACTGTAGCGATATAGTCTATTTCAGTAGAACTTATAGAGAATGTAAACAAAGCAATTGACGTAAGATATAAGACAGTCTGCCTTTTTTTTATACAACTTAGAATGGCAAACAAGCTGACGGCCCACCTGATGTAAAGTGGTAATCGTCGCCTATAGACATGAACAGTACCATGCACATAACAGAGTATACTGTTTCGCCCATGATACCCCCCCTGCGTTGCCATTCCTGAGGACTCAGGTGTTATTCCTCTGTACCCAGTAAATTCACGCCATATCCCACCCTTCGAACCGAAATACAGCCATGCAAACACAACTGCTTCACGGTAGAAACACGAATGGGACAGAGGTACCAAAGCAATCGACTTTTGTACAAAGTCTCCCTCTGGTACAACTTTTTATGCAACTTAGTACTCTCTCTGGTACAAAGAACTTCTACATTTACTTTATTTTATAAATTTTTACATCTTTTTCAATGCGTAATAACTCATTTTATTTATTAAATAATTAAATATATGTAATAAATGTGAAGATATATATATATATATATATATTTTTAAAGATGGTTTAATATTATTGTTAAACTAGCTGACTCGGCAAACGTTGTTTTACCATATACATTATTTCTAGAACTATACATGAAAATTTATCCCACTACAATTATTATATTCGATCGCCATCTTGCAACCCTATTGCGGCATATAAAAATCGCGATTAAAAAACAGCAGTTGATTGTAAAAGCGTGAAAATTTGAAGTTGTATGTATTTTTCAATACTAAATCATAGTAAAGTAAAAATAAAAAAAAAAATCGAAAAAATGAAAAAAAAAATTTTGGGTATGGGTCACCCTTATCATTGAGGGGTATGAAAAATAGATGTTGGCCGATTCTCAGACCTGCCGAATATGGACACAAAATTTCATAAAAATCGGTAAAGCCGTTTCGGAGGAGTTTGGTAACAAACACCGCGACACGAGAATTTTATATATAAGATTAGATAATACAATTGTCAATGTTGCAGCTTTCCACGAGGCGGTAGCCAATGCTGTCACGCTATCGGTCTACAATTTGCCACATTTGCAACGAGTTGGGCTTTATCAAAACAAGTAAGTACTATTATTATTAAGAGAATAAATAGATAGATAGTTTATTTATTTATTTATTTATTAAACTTTAATACACCTGGATAGTGTATAGGGCGGACTTAACACACATATAGTTTTATCTACCAGTCGACCGTAGACAGGAATAACAGAAATATCATGGGGAGTGCTCTGAGGAATTGTTCGGATTGATACCTGCTGTTGATTTTCACCACCGTACAACCCGCCACAAACTAAAGTTTCATCCCAATCATCTGGACGAGTGGCGGTCTTCCACCGTGCGTTTTTCAAGGCACTTTCTCCCACGCACAACCACTCTTTGGAATCAACTTCCAGCAGCAGTATTTCCGAACCGATACGACAACATAACCTTCAAGAAAAGAGCATATTCTTTTTTAAATATATATATATATATAGTGTTTGTGTGTGTGTGTATGTGTTTGTGAATGAATAAACTCAAAAACTACTAGACCGATTTCAAAAATTCTTACAACTATAGAAAGCATTATCAGGGAGTAAAATAGGCTATAATATATTGTTTTCGAAAACTCTATCTATATTTTTATACCAGTATTTCCGAGCAAATACACCACAAAAAAGCCGGCTTCAATTGTGAGAAAACCATTCTAAAAACAAATCTACTGTATACAATACAATCCCCCCCCCCCTTTCCTAGATTTTTTTTTTTAATGCGGGGTACCAGTGAGGGATGACAGGTGAAAATGACATGGCAGATCAGTTAACACATCGTAATAAATACACCTGGAATTCAGCACGATGGTCTCCAGAGCTGAACACGGGGAGGCCGACCTGACATGGTATATTGGTAGCAATGTGGCTGGTAGCCTGTATTACTAACAATCCCCCCCCTCCAACCCCGATACCGTTCCCCCCTCCTCGATATGATCAGGTACTATTACTTTCACAGAAGCCACGACCCGTACGAAGTGAGCATGAACTTCCTCATGACTATGGCGCTGGAGAAGGTGGCGTATTTACCATTCGCCTTTATGGTTGACCAGGTAAGGGTTTTTTCATGGGTCTTAATTGAATTGTGTGGTCCCGGCATAGAATAGGCCACCCGTTCCTTTCCCGTGGGTGTCGTAAGAGGTGACTAAGGGAGGGCGAGGGATGGGTAGCAGCGTCCCTCTTAAAACATCTCTAAAGCCTAACTGCGGTTGCCAAACCGCCTGTCAACCGTGGCAAGTACTAGCAAAACTCCCCAAGGGGGAGGCTTTAGTTCAACAGTGGACAGGTAAGGAGACTTTGTACAAAAGTCGATTGCTTGGGTATCTCTGTCCCATTCGTGTTACAACCGTGAAGCAGTTGTGTTTGCATGGCTGTGTTTCGGTTTGAAGGGTGGGATATGGCGATGAATTTACAGGGTACAGAGGAATAACATCTGAGTCCTCAGGAATGGCAACGCATGGTGGGTATCATGGGCGAAACAGTATATTCTGTTATGTCCATGGTACTGCTCATGTCTATAGGCGACGGTTACCACTTCCCATCAGGTGGACCGTCAGCTTGTTCGCCATTCTAAGTAGCATAAAGTAAAAGAATGAATTCAGACCAGTTGGCACATCATGACTTCACCGGGAATTAAACGATGGATTTCAGAACCGTGGAGATCGACCTGACAGGGTACATCGCTAACAATGGGGCCACTAGTCCCCATTATTATTAATTATTGATAATTCCTTCCCTCCTTTGACAGTGGCGCTGGTCGGTGTTCGAAGACGGTGTTCAGAACATGAATACAAGATGGTGGCAAATGAAACTGCGGTATCAGGTAAATATATAAAATTTAATATTTATCTATTTATTTCATCAACTGGGTGAGCTTTCCAGTCTTGGGAGACTTGAACCCAGGGAAGCATCAGTACAATATCACATACTTCTACATCTAAACTAATATTATAAAGAGGAAAGATTTGAATTTTTGTGTGTATGTATGTTTGTAATGAATAAACTCAAAAACTACTTCGCCTATTAGAAATAATAAATAAATACGAGTATACCTAGAGTGCAGTAAATAGGATATATATTAATTTGTTACTCGATTATATTGCTTCAAATTAGTGTAAATAGCACGACTATATACGTAGTAGTTCAAGTGTAAAGTGAGTGGAATAAGTATACAAGTCATAGACCGCAACTACCTACCTACACAGTTAATCATTATACGTATTTTATGTTCACAATTTCAAAAGTTTATTAATTGTTGAAAGTGTAAACAACCTATCACGACAGTTTGTCATCACACAACGCGAAATATTGTGCAGCTTTCTATTTTGTGAACGTACTTCTATCAATATCGGAGTTTGTTCGGCCTCTGCTGATTGCTTCACCGCATTTTCTAGCATTATAGCTTCGGCACCAATTTACTGTCGGGATGTCTTCTGGAGTGATGCGATGTGCTGGATGTTTTAAGAAAATCGAGAATAATCTGTTTTTGAGCTGCAGCATCTGTAAACAAGCTTACGATCTCCATTGTGCTAATGTGGCCGAGAAATCATTCTGCAATGCCATGTCACACGAGCATCGTGCCGCATGGAAGTGCCCCTTATGTGTCAGTAAACAGCCTAAAACTGACAATACTGATACGCCAGTTCGTACTGTGACTCAAGGGGTTATGACTCGTAGAGGAGCTGCCGCAGTCAGTCCAGTGGATCAGCTCAACATGTCTATCGTGTCGGATGCCCCTATGCGCGGGGATTTAGATGATATAACGGACACACAGATGCTGGCGCTCGAGATACGTCGTTTCAGAGAAGAGTTGTCTGCATCACGAATCCAAATGCAATTACTCAATGAGAATATGGCTAGGTTGTCGACAGGGCTGGATAATTGCAATGCCCGCGTTGATCGACTGTCTATTCGTGTTGACAATTTAGAACGTCAGATCTGCGAGGGTAGCTCGAGTGCTACATCATGTGAGGATACGCTGATGAAGGCTATTGAGCAGCTTAAAGCAGAACTAAATGATCGGGACCAGGAACTCCTTCTCAATGACATTGAAATATCTGGTGTCCCGGAGCAGAAAGGTGAAAATGTGACACATGTTACACTAACGCTGGCAACTAAATTAGGAATTAAACTGTCTGAGGAGGATGTGGTTAGTGCGTCACGAGTGGGGTCGGTGCTGAGGACCTCGGATGGACCCACACACCAACTACGGCCCCGGCTTATCGTGGTTCGGTTGGCCAGGCGTACTCTGCGTGATCAGTTCCTTCATGAAGCCCGTATACGCCGCGGTGCCACCACCGGGGACGCTGGCCTTCCTGGCCCATCTTGTAGATTCTATGTAAATGAGAGACTTACTAGAATTAACCGTTATGTGTTTCATCAGGCCCGTGATGTCGCTAAGCGGTGTGGTTGGAGGTTTGTTTGGACTAGAAACGGTAAAATTTTTGTGCGTCATAATAATGAAAATGGTACTGTTCGTCACCGTATCGGCTCAGTACCTGATCTTGTGAGGGTTTTTGGACAGGACAATGTTAGTTCAATTAAAATCTAGTAATAATACAATTATTGGTCATTTTAGCATTGAATTATTGTATAGCTACTTGTTCTGTGCGGTGGCGGAGGGGGTTAATATTAATATTTTCAGGCCATTTATTTGTATTATTGACTGCCACATATTTATAAATTTACAAATTTTGATATTAAGTTTTTATGATTTTTATTACACAGTCATAACAGGCCCTAATAAACAAATTATATGTACTTATTATAAATATGAATTCAATCGCTTTAATCTACTTAGTACTATTATTGTAGTAGCTAATATTTTACCTCATTATATACGCCGACTGTATAAATGCACTGTGAAATGCTACATGCTCGTAATCATTATCTTACTAATATTTTATTCGCCAATTTCTTACAAAGTTATAATAACATGTTTTAAAATAATATATCAATGCTTCTGTTATACTTGTGAATTGTTTAATTTACTACCTCTTAGAGCTGTTACAATAGACGAAATAAATATCTGCATATGTGTGATGCAGCTATTTAAATACACTATATGTCGGCACATTATATTCTTTTTGATAATTATATTTACGACTATTTACTTTAATCTCATAAAAAGGAAATTTAAGAGAGGATATGGATATTTTTTTATTTTTTATTTACCGATTGATCTGTTAGTATTTATTATTATTTGTTATCAGAATGTGTGTTATGCCAATTATGTCACAAACATGTATATATATCAAAAACCATCATGTTATTTGTTAATCTATTATTTGTTATATATTTGTGACAATACTATATATGTAATCCTGACAAAAATCTTACTTTTATCGTTTTTTACTTCTTACAAATATACCGCAATAATGTATGCTGTAACAGCAATGCAAAATTATAGGGAAGGAAACCATCACAGTACAATGTTGCTCCTGATGTATCGTGCGCTCTCGTTTGTATTACCTGATATTATACGAGTATTCCACACTAACTTTTTTACCATGCTTAAATGTAACAGCAAGCACACATGTATTACTGTCACTCGTCGAATGGCATCCCTAACAGTCACTTACCTACTATGTGAGTATTTATTTATTTACATATATTTACAGAAATACCCACATATCAGCAAATTAATCATTATATTATTTATACTCAAATACCCTTATTGTATTTATGTATTTATCTTTTTGTACCGTACTCGGCCTAATCCCTAAAAATAAATACCTCAAATTAGGTCTTTACAATGCCGGCTCGTTAAATACAGGTCATGATAATTTCCAAGTGGCTATGACACAGTATAATGCTGACATAGTCGCAATAAATGAAACTTGGCTGCGACCGGGCCAGGAGGGATGCGCACCCGCTGTACCTAATTACCGACTGCTTAGTACTCCTCGCCCTACGAGAATGCGTGGCGGCCGAGGAGGAGGTGTAGCATTTTACGTCAAGCGTGAACTCCGTGTACGTATTCTTAAGCATCCGGAAGCAGATATTGAACAAATGTGGCTATCTATGTGCGTTAATGGATATAAAATTCTTATAGGAACCGCTTACAGACCACAATGGGTCAATTTAGATATCTTTTTGGATTCCTTTACGGAGTCAATTTCGTGTTTCTCCAACCATGATTATGTCGTATTGCTAGGTTACTTTAATGTTAATATGTTGGACACATTGTACTGTAATACTTCAAAAATAATTCAGTTTCTGCATTACACTGATCTTAAGCAAGTAGTTAATGAACCTACCCATTTTTCAACAGAAACAGAAACTCTAATAGATTTAGTATGTACAAATGCCGTAGTCCGTGAAGTCTCTGTTAATACCATACAAGACTCACTTGGACATGCTATGATTAACGTGGTACTCTCCTTGAAAAAAACAAAATCCTCACCCAGTGTTATTACTTATAGACCCATAAAGAATATTGATTTTGACAATTTTAATCGCGATTTAAATTCTATTGATTGGGAAGGTATTGGCGAGCTTCCGTCTGTCGATGCTATGGTTGATAGATTTAATACAACGATTAAATCATTGTATGATAAATATGCTCCAGTTAAAACACGAGTCATTAAGGATAATAAGTCTTTGCCATGGGTTACTGACAACTGTAGGCGGATGATGGATTTACGTAATGCTGCATACGATAAATATAGACGGTCAGGTTCAGAGGTCCATAAAAGTTATTACCTAGTTTTGAAGAAGTTAGTAAAGAGTAGTATAGCTAATGAAAAGAAAGCATATTTTAATTATCATCTAAATTCTCAAATTGACAATAGTAAGAGTTTCTGGAAAGCTCTTAAAAATAAAATATTAGTTGATCCCGGCAAGAGTGATTCTCTCCCTTCGTCTTTTGATAATCCTGATGCAATTAACTCTCATTTTCTTAATATTCCTAATATACGCACTGTCCCTAATTCTGTTATAGACTTTTTTAAAAATCATCAGTTCTCAAATAATAATAAATCTTTTAGGTTGCAACCTGTACACGAAAGCGAAGTTGCTACTTATATAACATCTTTAAAGTCAAATTCGCTTGGGTCAGACGCCATTAATAGAGATATGATACTGCTTACTCTTCCTCGAACACTAAAAATTATTACAGCCATTATTAATAAGTCCATCCTCAATAATGCCGTCCCCCAACAATGGAAAGAAGCGTTGGTTACCCCATTGCCCAAAGTTACTGAACCAACTGAATTCAAAGATCTCAGGCCTATAAGTATCTTGCCTTTTTTATCGAAAATCTTGGAGAAGGTCGTACATAAACAGTTAGTGAAATATGTGGAATCGAACAACATTCTACCAGAATTTCAGTCAGGGTTTCGTAAGGGGCGGGGTACAGTAACTGCACTACTAGATGTTACTGACAATATATTATCTGCAGAGGATAATGGGTGTGGTACTATCTTGGCGCTATTGGATTTCTCGCGCGCATTTGATAGTATTAATTTATCGCTTTTACTCTCTAAGTTGTCTTATTACGGTGTAGATCCTCTTTCGATTGGATGGTTCGAAAGCTATTTAAAAGGTAGACGTCAATCAGTTAAACTTGTTAAAGCCAATGGACATTACTTAATTTCTGAATCTAAATTGGTTGATTGTGGTGTCCCTCAGGGCTCTATCCTGGGGCCGTTACTGTTTTCATTATATTGTACTGATCTTGTTAATGTGATAAAGTACTGTAGATATCACTGTTATGCTGATGACGTTCAGTTATATATATCTGAATCACCTGAAAATATTCCGTATGCCGTGTCAATGATAAATGAAGATATGGATAAAATCGCAGAGTGGTCAAGCAAAAACTCCTTAGTACTTAATCCAGATAAATCAAAATGGATGATTTTAGGAACCAAGAAACAAGTGGTTAATATCTTAAACAATAATCCATCTTTATGTATCTTGGGCAGAAATATAGAACGCGTGAAGGAAGCTAAAAATTTAGGTGTTATATTTGATGAACAATTAAGGTTCGAAAGCCATATTTCGAATGTGGTTAAGAATTGTTTCTATCGTCTAAAAATTTTATACAGAATTCGCCATTTGTTATCGGTTAAAGTTCGCATCACTTTATGCGAGTCCTTAGTTTTATCTAGATTCAATTATGGTGACCTAGTGTACGGCCCTCGTTTACTTCGTAAAACGCAGCGTTTGATACAAAAAGTTCAAAACGCCTGTTGTAGGTTTTCTTTCAACATTTCTCCTCGTAGTCACATTTCACCCTACTTGAATATGGCGTCTATGCTCAATATGGAATCCCGGCGACAATTACATTTAGCTACTTTGTTATTTGGTGTAATGAAATTTAAAAATCCGGAATATCTTCACAGTAAGTTAAAGTTCTCCACTTTTTATGATAGGTATCATTCTAGATCAGTGCGACCACCACTGTCACTTCAATGTCATAAAACTGTGGCATTTACCGGCAGCTTTCGCTATCAGGCCACGAAATGTTGGAATAATATCCCACCGCCCCTCAGAATAATGACATCTTTACATACGTTTAGGAAAAATATTAAAGAAATGCTATTAGAAAAACAAAAATCGGTGGCGGAAGCTGTCTCCCTTTGTACAGTACATTTTTATTCTTCTCCGTCGTAGTACTTAATACACCAATATATGCATACTCATATACACATATGTATTATTTATTTGCGTTTATCTTTTTAGTATATTATAAGGATTTAATTATTATTATGATTATATGTAAGTCTATTTTATTTATATTGTTTATACTGTGTTTAAATTGATTCTTACCCATTTTTTCTCTCATATTTTAGTCTTATTACTTTTCTGTCACACCTTTAACAGACACAATTTAATTCTCTCCATCCTTGGGTTGTCTGGGAGGGATCGCTGTCTGGCGATGGGCATGCCTGCTGTTGCCTCTTTAATATGCTTTTATGTAACTAGTTGTATTTGTATAATTTGGGTATTCATTTTGTTTTGAGTGCTTGAAACTGATAGAAATTAACTTCTGACTACCCTTCTTCTAAATAGCGAGTATAACGAACGCACACTATGTATTTGATCTATATTTCTTTCTTTTTTATTATTTTTTTTTTTAGTGGTATTTCGCGGCTCATTTTTGGCCACAACAGAATATCAGTGTTTTGCTCTTTTTAGGGCAAAGCAAAAAGCTGAGTTGTGGCCATTTTGCATTACTGTGGCACACGCATGAAGAAAAAAAAATTATTATGCATTCTGATTTTGTTTTTGGTTTTTTTTTTTTTTAATCTTTTGTACATGTATCTTTTTTATCTTTTTTCACATTGCTTTTGTGTCTTTTGTTTGTGTGCTGTAAGTTATGCAAATAAATTATCTATCTATCTATCTATCTATCTATTTCAAAAATTCTCTCACCATTAGAAAGCTACATTCACCCTGAGTAACATAGGCTATATTTATTGCTAGAAAAGATTATGGATCCTTACTAAAACTTTAGTAACCTAACTCAAGGTGTATAAAAATGCTATACAATATCTTTGGTCGCGTGCGCTGCGGAAACTATTGGTGATAGAACGAAAGTATGTTCTACAATATTGAAGGAAATATTAATAACTACAAAAAACTCCGCGATACTATATGTCCAACTATTATCGTTATGTCACAATGACCACTTTTTAAAATGTTGTAAAAATGTCCACCCGTGCGAAGCCACACACTAATAGAAATAACGTTAGATTTTAAATCTCTGAACACAAACACTCTGTGGTCTTGCAACAAAACTCCAGCGAGTTGGAGAAAAACACGTCTTTTTTTATGCAACTTAGAATGGCAAACAAGCTGACGGCCCACCTGATGGAAAGTGGTAACCGTCGCCTATAGACATGAGCAGTACCATGGGCATAACAGATTATACTGCCCATGATAACCCCCATGCGTTGCCATTCCTGACATATATATATATATATATATATAGGTATATAATTTCACTACCATAAGTTCATTGTAATTTCTGGTTAGATGTAAAGACATGACACCATAATCATCAGAAATAGTAACACAGTAAAGGGTACGACGTGGGCGTCACAGTGTATACTGTGATGTCTATGGTGCTGAACATGTGTATATTTTTTGTTATTCCTTAATTTTTTTTCTTTCTCTCTCAGGGCGTTGTTCCTCCAATATCCAGATCGGAAGCCGATTTTGATCCTGGCTCGAAGTACCATATCATTTCTGACCAAGTGAGTAATTTTAGCTTTCAATAATCGCCACTAGATGGCGTTACTAGTTCTTATAGTTCTTAGTACTATTCATACGACCACCAAAGTGAGACAATGCTGTATTTTTTATTTATTTTTTAATGAGATGAAAATGTAATGGTAACCCCACTTGCGCTACCGGTATACGATGGAGGGGCATCAGTGAAAGAAGATAGGTGAGGATGCAGTCAGGTCATAACGAATTCATCAAGTATTAACCTGCTAGATTGGGGGGAAAGGGATTGTTAGTAACGGAGACTGAGAATCCCATTGCTAGCAATATACCCAACCAGGTCGACCTCCTCGCGGTTCCCCCTGGAAATTATCATGGTTAATTCCTGACGAATTCATCATGATGGGCTAACTGGCATTTTCATTCTGTTTCGCCCATGATACCCCCCATGCGTTGCCATTCCTGAGGACTCAGGTGTTACTCCTCTGTACCCAGTAAATTCACGCCATATCCCACGCTTCAAACCGAAACACAAAACATAGGCTTCAGTCACAAAAAATAATAGATCTTCTATCTATCTATCTAGCCATGTAAAGCCGGGATGGATAGCTAGTTAAGATAACCTGTTAATCACTATTAATACTCTTCCAGGAATACATCAAATACTTCCTAGCTACCATCCTGGAGTTCCAGATCTTCGAGCAGCTCTGTATTGCCTCAGGTCACACTGGGCATCTGCACGAATGCGACGTGTACAGGAGCAGGGATGCTGGGAGGGTCCTCAGGTATCCACAGCTTAACTTGCTTCTTAAATACTAGATTCCATAATACCTTCCATGGTAAATAAATAATATAATTAAACAGTTGTATTTTTTAATACCACTGAGGTGCCACGTGGTCCTCCCTGGAAAACCATTGCGCTAAATGTCAAGCGTATTCATCACGATGGGCTGACTGACCTGTCTTTTCCATTCTCACCTATCATCCCTCACTGGTTCTCCGTCAGCGTATACCGTTAGCGCAGGCGATGTAACTATCAATCATTACCCATTAGAAAGTTTACGTACAGACGTCACAGTGTATTCAGTGACGTCCAGTGTACTGGTCATGTCTATAGGCGACAGTTACCACTTCCTATCAGGCTCGGCTCGTTTAACATTTCAAATATGACCAGAAAATTTGCAAACTAATTAACTCTATGGGGGAAAGGGGTTGTTAGTAATGGAGTCAAATATTTCCATTACTAGCAAAATGCTGGAAAGCATAATTAGTACATTACTGCAGCGGCCAGCAACTGAGGCATTGATGGACGAATGTACAAATGTGGGCTGAGGCGTAGTCGAGGCACACATACGTGAGTCCATCAATGCTTAGTTGTGGCCAAGGCTTGTATAGTACTTTTTTCAAACAATGCGCGGAAATCAAAAACACAATTTTACTTTTTAAATTCAATGACGAATAACGAACAATAATAATTTTTCACGCGCCATAATGTTTCTTTGTTTTATTTTTCAATAAACAGCTTTCTATTTGCAAGCCAGTTCGAAATTTAAACAAAACCTTCTATTAGTTACCTCCTTGGTAGTCATGTTTTGAAGTAAAAGGTCATTCCATTTTTAAATTGCAGGACAGATATGAGTTTACATAGTAATTTATCTGGCCGCAAAACACGACAGATATGGATTTTCATACAACTTTTGCCGGCCGCTGCCCGCATGTATCTGGCCAGTACGGCAATTTTGATTTATCTCGAAGAAGATTGTCAAAATAATGCTCACATTTCCAAGCATGTTTGAGAAAAGTTATTTTTTTTTTCGAATTATACACGATGTACGAACTGACCTGCTTTATTCTGATGCTATCTTCTCTCACTGGTGCCCCAGTAACGTATACCAATAGCGCAAACAGATTTACCATTTCATTTTCACACATTAAAAAAAACAACTGGCTCTAAGAACCACAAATGCATTCGTATATTTTTTTTTTCAGTGACATGATGCAACCAGGGTCGTCTAAGCCCGCATCGGAAATTATCAGGGCGATGACGAAGGGCAAGACTAATAGAATATCACCAGAATCGCTCGTAAAGTAAGCTTTTTTTTTTACAACACAGGGGGCAAACGAGCATGCGGCTCACCTGATGGTAAGTATTGATAAGTGACTACCGCTGCCCATGATCACCCACAACACCAACGGCATTGTAGATGTGCTGCCGGTCTTTTAAATAGGAATACGCTCTTTTCTTGAAAGTTATGTTGTCGTATCGGTTCGGAAATACTGCTGCTGGAAGTTGATTCCAAAGAGTGGTTGTGCGTGGGAGAAAGTGCCTTGAAAAACGCACGGTGGAGGACCGCCACTCGTCCAGATGGTTGGGATGAAACTTAAGTTTGTGGCGAGTTGTACGGTGGTGAAAATCAGCAGCAGGTATCAATCCGAACGATTCCTCAGAGCACTCCCCATGATAGATTCGGTAGAAGATGCACAGAGATGCAACATTATTTCCTTATAAAAAATGTACGCAGCTATTGAAAGAAAACCTATTAAAATTATAGTATATGCAAAAATTTTTAAGAATAGTTCCTTATTTAATATTAGTTCCTCTTTAACGGAAAAACTTCTGAACGGATCTGAAATAAATTTGATACAAAGGGTAGATTATTTATTAGGTATATTTAAATAAATTTATTAACCAAAAGAAAATATGGTACAAAAGGCGGTCTTAATGCTAGTAGCATTCTCTACCAGTCAACCTTTGGGATGAACAGTGGATCACCAACGTGGTACCTCATTATTGGGACAGGTAAAGGAAATAACAACTAATAATGTGTTACGCATTAAAAAAATAATATATACAGAAACAACATAAAATTATGTTTTTTTTTTTTATGCAAGAATGGTAAACGAGCTCACGGCCCACCTGATGGAAAGTGGTAACCGTCGCCTATAGACATGAGCAGTACCATGGACATAACAGAGTATACTGCTTCGCCCATGATACCCTCTATGCGTTGCCATTCCTGAGGACTCGAGTGTTATTCCTCTGTAGCCTGTAAATTCGCTGCCATATCCCATCCTTTAAGTTGTGTAAAAATACCTTTTCGGATATTTTAAACACGTCGTGGTCACGACGTGGTGCAATCCACGTCGAAACGTCGTCAATAAAGAAGCAGGTAAGTAGGTACTATTTACCTGTAAAAGCTCGTTAAGTACCGATTGTGTGTTTAAAATATGTGTATACAACGCGAAAGTTTAAAATTACTAATTTAATTAATTTTATTATTAATTATTTAATTTTATTATTAATCATTTAATTTTATTATTAATCATTTAATTTAATTAATTCATTTAATCAGTAATTCTTTAATTTAATTAGTAATTATTTAATTTAATTGTAAATTATTTAATTCATTATTATTTAATTAAATTTTTAGGTATTTACTTTAATTATTAATTGTTTAATTTCATTATTATCTATTTCAGATACTTCAGACCGTTGGAACTCTGGCTTCGAGTTCAGAACCGTGATGAGCCACTCATCGGCTGGAGTTCAAACTATCACGACGTAGCATTATTCGCCCCGCAGAGGGGCGCCAGTGGCAATACGTACATATCTCTTTCTTTGTTAAGTACTACTGTATTGCATCACTTGTTGTAGATATTTAAATAAAATTAAATTACATAAGCATGTTTAATTAATTCACTACACTATCTAGCCGTGTGGTCCCGGCATAGAATGGACCACCCCTTCCTTTCTCGTAAATCTCGTAAGAGGCAATTAAGAGAACTTAATGGTCGACAGATGGGCAACAGCGTTCCTCTGGGGGGGAGTAGGGATTGCTAGTAATGGGGATTAGTAGCCCCATTGTTAGCAATATACCATATCAGGTCGATCTCTTCGTGGTTCCCCTGAAAGCCATCGTGATTGATTTATTGTTAGATTCGTCACGATGGGCTGACTGACCTGCTTCATCCTCACCTATCTTCCTTCACTGGTGCCCCGCCAGTGTATACCGATAGCGCGGGCGGGGTTACCATTCCATTATCATCCATTAACAGCGTCCCTCTTAAAACATCACCAAAGCCAAACTGCGGTTGCCAACCCGCCTGCCAAGCGTGGCAACTACTAGCAAAACCCCCCCTTATGGGGAAGGCTTCTGTTCAGCGGTGGACAGTTAACGGCTTTTTTTGTAACACAAGATGCAAACGAGCATGCGGCTCACCTGATGGTAAGTGACTACCGCCGCCCATGATCATCCACAACACCAGCGACATTGCAGGTGTGATGCCGGCCTTTTGAAAAGGAATGTGCTCTTTTCTTTAAGGTTACCCTTGCATTTGAGGTCGTCACTCCATGTAGTAGGGGATCGTCCTACACTGCGTTTACCCGTACGCAGTCTTTACTCAAGAACCTTTCTTCCCCATCGGTTGTCGGTACTTTTTTGTTTATACAACTTAGAATGGCAAACAAGCTGACGGCCCACCTGATATAAATTGGTAACCGTCGCCTATAGACATGAACAGTACCATTGACATAACAGAGTATACTGTTTCGCCCATGACACCCCCCAATGCGTTGCCATTCCGGAGGACTCAGGTGTTATTCCTCTGTACCCTGTAAATTCACGCCATATCCCACCCTTCAAACCGAAACACAGTCAGGCAAACAACTGCTTCACGGTTGAAACACGAATGGGACAGAGGTATCCAAGCAAGCCACTTCAGCTTGCTTATCGTTCGGGCTATGTCGGTTATTATGGCTCTTTTATCTCATCATTTTAGATTCTATCACGCATAAAAACTCTCTCCATAGCCCGCTGAGCAATTCGAAGCTTTTGCATACGGGCAATCGTGCAGGACCATGTTTCGGTTCTCTAAGTCGTCACTGGCAACGTGCACTGGTTAATGAATGAATGAATGAATGAGTATACTTTATTTGCATTATACAATATAGTAAATAAGCAAGACAATTTACAAACACAACGATACAATTGTATAAGTACAGTGAGGCGGTCTTATTGCTGAGAGCAATCTTTTCAAGACAACCTTAAGGTAATGGACTAATTGTTGTACAAATAGGTATGATAGTGCTGTATAATTGAAAAAGCATCTTTTGCAAATTAAAAATCTATAAAAATTATATACATATATACACACACATATATACATACATATATACACATACATATACAATTCAATCAAATAAAATTATATAATCCCTTGCATATATGTTAAATATGTACCCAATACAAGGATATATATAAATAATTATAGGCACAAGCAAAACAGTTATAAAATATATAAATACATAAATAAAGAATGCCAATTTTTTAAATGAAGAAACAATCGGATAGAGAAAAGATAATCTTTCACTTGTCGTTTGAAAGCATGACCTTCGACTTTCAATTTTGAGGTATTTTGGACGGAATGTATGTTTGTTCTGTGTTGACCTAGCGAATCACGAGTAACTGCATGATCGCTCCATTGAAAGATGTCGAGCAAAGTGGAGATCTCGATTACAACAAGACGTTCTTTTCTATTTTTTATTATTTTTTTTTTTTGTGTGTATATTGGATTTTACTCCGTTACTTGTCCCATACTGATTTTGTCCCGATCTCCGATGACAATATTGGGGTTCCGTAGCTAAATTGTGGAAAAAAACCCGTGTGTATATATTGTATGTTTTTTTTTATACAACTTAGAATGGCAAACAAGCTGACGGCCCACCTGATGGAAAGTGGTAACCGTCGCCTATAGACGTGAGCAGTACCATGGACATAACAGAGTATACTATTTCGCCCGTGATACCCATCATGCGTTGAGGACTCAGGTGTTTTTCCTCTGTACCCTGTAAATTCACTGCCTTATCTCACCTTTCAAACTGAAACACAGCTATCCAAGCACAACTGCTTCACGGTAGAAACACGAATGGGACAGTGGTACTCAAGCAATCGACTTCTGTACATGGTCTCCCTCTGGTAAAATGTGATTTTTTCCTTAATTTTAAAGACTACTCATGTCTATAGGCGACGGTTACCACTTTCCATCAGATGTAAAATTAACGATTAAAAAAAGAGCTTGTAAACAAGAATATTTGAATAAAGATTATGTCTACTCTATCCACTAAACATTTAAATTTTTTTTATACCACTGAGGTGGCAAACAAGCATACGGCCCACCTGATGGTAAGTGGTTACCGTAGCCTATGAACACCTGCAATACCAGAGGTATTACGCGTGCGTTGCCGACCCTGAAGAAACCTCTTTACCCCCCTTTTGAAGAACACCATGCTGTAGTCTCTTGGGAAAACCTCGGCAGGGAGCTCATTCCACAACCTGAGTGTTCGTGGGAGGAAACATCTGTGGAACCGCGCAGTTCACGACCATTGAGGCTGTAGGACATGAGGATGAACTCTCTGTCGATGGCGAGCCGTACGATGCTAGAAAGTGGCTGTGGACATCATATTGAACAATTCCTCTGAGCACAATCCATTATACAGGCGGTAGAACACGCAGAGTGAGGCAAATTCTCTCCTAAGATTTAAGGGTTCGATACCGCTTGTAAGCCTGGGATCATCGACAATTCTCATAGCTCGTCGTTGCAACGAGTCGAAAGGTTCAAGCTGGTATTTAGGTGCTCCGGCCCATAAGTGACAGCAGTACTCCATGTGGGGCCGGATTTGCGATTTGTACAGCATTAATCGCTGATCCGGCGTGAAGTAATGCTTCGCTCTATTGAGCACACCGAGTTTTTTAGATGCCAGCTTCATCTTATCTTCGAGGTGGCCACGGAACTGTACATCACTTGAGATGTCGACACCAAGGATCCCAATGCTTTTAGAGATGTTAAGAGACGTGCCTTGGAACTGTGGGGCCACATCAAATGGGGTTTTTCTTAGCGGTGAACGCGCAAGCTTGTGTCTTAGCGAGGTTAAAGTGGACTAAGTTTTGTTGGCCCCAATCGGAGACTCTAGTTAACGTTCTCTCGATTTTAGACACAAGCTGTTCACGATTGTCCTCCACGACGGAACGAGGGACATTGGTACGACCCGTATAATGGGTATATATACCGTATAAATATTTTAAATGTACTTATGAAGTTTTCAAAAGGTTTTCTTTTGCCATTAAAATGCAAAATTTTAATGACTGCTTTATAAACAAGAATCTCGTGCCTTGTTGCCAATCACTTCGCTGTCTTTGCACTCAAAACTTTCATTTTTACAATGTTAGGAAGTAGAGATATTTCGAAAACATTTCTTCGAAAGTTGGCCGCAATCGTCACCAATATTATGAACTAATTTATACCCGTGGCTTTGTCCACTTGACCGGCATATGCCTACTTATTAAATTACTTTTTAAACTAATAATAGAAAGGAAAGATTTGATAATATTGTTTTTTTTTTTTAATGGATACATAAAAACTACATAAACGGTTTTAAAAAATCCTTGACCTATAGAAAGCTATATTATTTTCGGGTAATAGACGCTATATTGGTGGCTGTGTGGTCCCAGCATAGAATAAGCCACCCCTTCCTTTCCCGTGGGTGTCGTAAGAGGCGACTAAAGAAACTAAATGATAGAGGAATGGGCAGCAGCGTCCCTCTTAACCCTTAAAAGCCTGATTTTTTAAATCAAATTAAAAAATATATAAGTGTACCCTTTACTGTGTTTACTAATGGGGAAAAATAGTAGAAAAAATCAAAACGATATTTTTATATATTTATTTAAAAAAAAAAACATTTGGTAACATGTAAACAGTCAAATATTAAAATAAAATCGATTGTAGGCGCCCAATGCGATTTATAACTTCGGTATCAAATTGGAAACTTTAGGTATTTAAGGGTTAAAACATCTCTAAAGCCTAACTGCGGTTGCCAATTCGCCTGCCAAGCATGGCAACTACTGGCAATACCCCCAAGGGGGAGGCTTATGCTCAGCAGTGGACAGTTAAAAGCTGATGTAATGATCATACAAAATAAGTAATACATACATAAATATAAAGGAATATATATATATATATATACTAGCTGACCCCGTAAACGTTGTTTTACCACTTATTGCGAAATATAAAAATCGCAATTAAAATACATGGGTTGATCGTAAAACGATGAAAATTTAAAGTTGTATGTATTTTTCAATGCTAAATTATAATAAAATAAAAATAAAAAAAAAATTGTCAAAAAAATAAAAAAAAATATTTTGGGGTGGGTCACCCTTATCATTGAGGGGTATGAAAAATAGATGTTGGCCGATTCTCAGACCTGCCCAATATGCACACAAAATTTCATAAATATCGGTAAAGCCGTTTCGAAGGAGTTTGGTAACAAACACCGTGACACGAGAGTTTTATATATATGTATATCTACTCAATTGTGGTTTCGTATTTGTTTGACTATCTGCATAGTGATGTCGAAATTGTTAGGCGTTCGAGAGATTTGTTTTTTACGACTTCCGTACGAGAGAGGTCCCCGTTCGTCTGATTTTTTTGCGACCATATCACGCGATTGCAATCAATGTATCGATCCATCAATCAGTCAGTCAGTCATCAATCATTTATTATTACAAACATAAGTACAGCTTATTCCCCAGCCTACTAACTTAAGTAATCTTTTAATTATTTCTTTTACTTAAAACCCCAATATTTTATGGATTATGGTAAATTTTTTAAAAAACAATAATATCAAACTATAAATTCTATATTATGTATTTATTTTATATATTCATAGAGAACATATATTTAAGATTTTCGTATTGATATTTATTACTGGCTCATATTGTGTTGTCTTTTTCAGCTTTATACCAAAAAGTTCAAAGTTAGACCAGTGGTTTAGTTATAATTCCTATCTCCAGTACGAGCCTCTTATACATGACGCTGGCAGAAATGGTCTTAAAAATGGCGATCAATTGCCATTAATGAAAAGAAGAAGTACAGCTTAGATTATACAGACAGAAAGAACATTAAACATTATTGTTTTAACTTTTTATTTTCTTAATACTGGTAATAAAGGTTATCTATCTATATATCAAATTTTACTAAAATTATCAGAAAACTAAGACAGTGTAAACTACCAACAATTTGGAACGTTCAATCACTTTTTTTTTTTTAATTTTGTACTACTCTTAGAATGTATAGATAGAGCGTCGAGTGTCAAAAACGTGACAACTTTTTGTCAGCTAATTGTCAAATTAGCTGACTCGTTTTTTTATCTGTATTCTATATATTTACGTATGAATTGTGTCCTGACGTATTATTTAATAAACAAAATTAGTGTTTACGCATTAAAAAGATGCAGAAATTATAAGACAAAATAAATATAGAAGTTATAAAGGAATCGCTCGTAACTATTTATCACGCGAAATTGTATGAAAAAGTTGACTTGTTTTTCTCGAAGCATTTGTATGGAGACACTCTATCTATATAATCTAAGAGGTACAGTTATTATGATATTGTAAAATATGTAGCATTAAGGGGCAAAGTTGTATGTAATTATATAAAACCCCATGATAATTCATGGGGTTTTATATAATTACATTATATAAAACCCCATGAATATATATATATATATATGGTTTTAAATAAGACCTTAACAATTATCAACATCGTCATTTCAGCCATTATCCGTCCACTGCTGGACATAAGCCTCCCCCATAGACTGCCATAAGGAACAGTCCCGAGCCACCTGCATCCACTGACTGCCTGCAATGCATTTCAGGTCGTCACTCCATCTAGTGGAGGGTCGTTCTGCACTGCGTTTAAACTTTTCTTCCGCGTCGGTTGTCGGTTCTTCGAGCTATGTGACCAGCCCGTTGCCACTTCAGCTTGCTTGCAAGCTCCCCTCTCTCTTGCATTGAAACTGCTCAATGATATTTTAAACCGGTATCTGAAATTCGATGTAAATGTCACCAACTTGCTGGAGTCTCGTCGAATGACCACAAGGTGTTTGTGTGCAGAAATTTAGAAATTAATTTTATTTATGTAAATTATTTCTTTTTTTATATCTGTTGTTGTACTGATTATTTCCTGGATAAGCGTATTTTTTTTTAAATGGATGATAATGGAATGGTAACCCAACCCGCGCTATCGGTATACACCGGCGGGGCACCAGTGAAGGATGATAGGTGAGGATGATGTAGGTCAGTTGGCCCATCGTGACGAATTCGACAAGAATCGTTCACGATGGTTTCCAGGGGGAACCACGTGGAGGTCGACCTAATAGGGCATATTGCTAGCAATGGGGCTGTCGAACTCAATTGCTAACAATCCCTTTCCCCCCGGGGTGAGCGTATTGGAAGACTGTAAAACTCATCCAGTAGATGTAATGTAATAAATAAATAAATATGTTTCACTTTCACCCATGGCCGTCCAGGTATAGAATGGGCCACCCCTTCCTATCTCGTGGATGGCGTAAGACCAAGGGAACTTTATGATCGAGGGATGGGCAGCAGCGTCACTCTTAAATGACCACCAAGACCTAACTGCAGTTGCCAACCCGCCTGCCAAGCGTGGTAACTACTAGTTAACTCCTTCTCATGGGGGAGACCTATGTCCAGCAGTGGATAGTTGATTGATACGATGATTATGAAGAATCTTTATTTATTTATTTTTCATAACACAAGAGGTAAACGAGCATGCAGCTCACCTGATGGTAAGTGACTACCGCCACCCATGATCACCCACAACACCAGCGGCATTGCAGGTGTGCTGCCGGCCTTTTAAAAAGGAATATGCTCTTTTCTTCAAGATTATGCTGAATAAACTTAATCGTAAACTTGACTGCTAGAGAATGTTACTGTTTTGTATAACATTCGCCTATAGACATGAGCAGTACCATGGACATAACAGAGGATACTGTTTCGCCCATGATACCCCCCATGCGTTGCCATTCCTGAGGACTCAGGTGTTATTCCTCTGTACCCAGTAAATTCACGCCATATCCCACCCTTCAAACCGAAACACAGCCACGCAAACACAACTGCTTCACGGTTGAAACACGAATGGGACAGAGGTACTCAAGCAATCGACTATTGTACAAAGTCTCCCTCTGGTGATATATTTAAAATAATCGTAAATTTTGAAGTTAGTCGCAGGTGGTGTTACGTTTCTCTAACGGCTACGAAACTCTACTCACTTGACTTGACCAATGTACTCTTGACCGGTTTTTATCACCTTTTGTATGTCGATGAAAGATTTTTTTTTTCTAAACACTCGAGCCTACAGACAAGTGAGCCGTGTCGAATTAAAACAAGTCCGCAATATGGCTTTCTAATTATCGATCTATAAGTAAATCAATATATATTTTAATATACCATAACAAACAAACAAAACTGCAGCCACCTACATACATGGGAAATTGAAAGTTAAATTCTTATTGAAACTATGGTCTCTTTTTACCATGACAAGGCGAGACATGGTGCAGAATTACAATCACGATTTTTGTTTTCTTATTGAACGTTAAATGGCAAACAAGCTGGCCGTCCCGCCCGATGGAAAGTGGTAACGTCGCCTAGAGACGTGAACAGCGCCGTGGCTAACAGAAGGCATTGTGGCAGATAGATAGATAAGCACTTTATTTGCGTCTCGTATGACCCACATAAATTAACTTTTTTTTACTTTTTTTTTTTTTAATAATAAGAATAATTGATTTGCTCTAAATGTGGTACAAAGGTCTTAAATGGTAACTGAGCTACACATTTCGCCTTATCTAAACGCATGCAAATTTTGTCTTAGCACATGTTAAGTAAAAATTTATCAATTACGTATGTCCAAATAATTATTCTAAATACATATTAATTGTTACATTGAATTAGTTAATTATGTCAACATTTAAAAATAGTCGATATTATAGTTATAAAGCATTAAAATTGTACATGTCATATATTAATATATTAATGTAAAACAAAAGATAAAATACGAAAATATGTTTTCGCCATGTTTGTCGCAGTGACCCAAATAGGCTACAGCTCAGTGATAGTTTTGCTTAAAAGCAAAGCGCTGATTTTCAGCTGCAGCCTGAAGTCAGGCTACGCGAACACGAGCATAGAACCCAGAGTGTAACCCTGTGTGACCAAATGAACAGCCAAAGATAAAATTGTATTATATAGATACATACATACATAAATAATATATTTAATGAAATAACTAAACATACAATATAAATAGTTCACCATAATAATTGTTAAGGTGAATGCAGCCGCTATCAGGCGATCATGCAAAGGTTTTGTTTATTTAATAAATGCCGTTTGAATATTTTTTTTTATACAACTTAGAATGGCAAACAAGCTGACGGCCCACCTGATGGAAAGTGGTAACCGTCGCCTATAGACATGAGCAGTACCATGGACATAACAGAGTATACTGTTTCGCCCATGATACCCCCATGCGTTGCCATTCCTGAGGACTCGGGTGTTATTCCTCTGTACCCAGTAAATTCACGCCATATCCCACCCTTCCCACCCTTCAAACAGAAACACAGCCATGCAAACACAACTGATTCACGGTAGAAACACGAATGGGACAGATATACTCAAGCAATCGACTTTATTTATTTATTTATTTATTTACAAGAAACATAGTAAGTGTATAAATGTTACAATAAGTATAAGTCCTCATATTTCGCCATAATTAGGCGTGCAAATGTTAAAACTTAAAAAGAATAAATGTTAAATAAGTAATTAAAATTCGAAATGTTATATTAAAAAAAAACAAAAATGTCAGACACTTGTCAACAATAAAAAAAAAAGAAAGAAATGTCACTGTCAAATCCTGGACTATTGATAACGGCTGCATTGTAACACGATAGGTAATTCAAGTAGGTTGTTTACTTTTTTGTATCAAAAACTCTTGCACACTGTATAAGGACTCCTCAACAAGCCAATGTTTTAATGTATCTTTAAAATTTCTAAATGAGAGTTCTCGTATACTCTTTGGTATTTAATTATATATGTGTCCTATGTTACCATTTTTGAAGTCTAAGCTGTTATACCTCTGTACTATGTAATTTCACTGCCATATACCACCCTTCAAATCGAAATACAGCCATAAAATTGTTCAATATGATGCCCACGGCCACTTTCTACCATTGTACAGCTCGCCAACGACAGGGAGTTCACCACCATATCTTAGAGCTTAGATGGTCGCGTACAACGCGGTTTCAGAGATGTTTTCTCCCACGAACGCTCAGGTTATGGAAGGAGCTCTCTGTCAAGGTTTTTCCAAGAGACTACAGCATGGGGTCCTTCAGAAGAAAAACAGATAAAGAGGTTCCTTCAGGGTCGTCAACGCGCGCGTTTTACCACTGGTATTGCAGGCGTTCATAGGCTACGGTAACCGCTTACCATCAGGTGGGCCGTTGCTTGTTTTACACCTTATTGGTATAAAAACACTGCAAGCACAACTGCTTTATAACAGAAACACAAGTGAGAATAGGAAACTTTATAAACTAGTTAAAATTTTACTTGTATTTTATTTATTAATTTATTTTTCAACACCTAAACCAAACGGTTAGGGGAAAGGGATTTTTAATAATGGAATCTAATAGTCCCATTGTTAACAATGCACCCTATTAACTCGTCTTCCAAGCGTTTTCCCCTGGAAATCACTGTGGTTTAATTCTTGTGTAATTCGACACGATAGGCCTACTAATCTGCTTTCATCCTCACGTATCATCGCTCTCTGGTACCCCGTTAGCGTATACTGATGTCGCAGGCGGGGCTATCATTCCATTTTCAACTTTTAAAAATACATTAAATCAATAAAAAAATACATTATATAATACACTACCATGTATTTGACACACTCACTCATATTGTACTCTTTTATTTATTGTTAAAGTCTGTGGTCAAGTTGAGAATAGGTTAATATTGTTTGTCTGTTAATATTATTTGTCTATTGTCTTACTGAATGTCAAACATAACCATAATAAATTCATTTATTACAGTATATATTATGGTCGAAATTTGTACACTGGCCTACCACTAGTTACTTTAAAAACGTAATAACAGTTCTGACAAATCGATCTTATTATCGATTAATTGATTTAAGTTCATTTATATCTCTGAACCGGTTAAAACCAGTTCAGTTACCGCCCATTTTCAAGGTCTCAAAACATCACTCAAAATTACGAGTCAAGATCAATTAGGTCGCTGTTAAGACGAAATCCGATTCTAATACAAGCTATATACCATGTGATCACTATGTTTTTTAAGAGCCGACACAACCACTGTATTGACAAAATTAGAAAATCAATTTATGCATTCACCTATAAGCAACAATATAATAATAGATATGATATAATTAATTACGCCACCTACTCATCTGTTCTCTTTAAACTAAACGTTGTCTGTAAGTGATTGCCCTACCGATAAGACAGCCTTTTGTACCTTTATGTATATATTTTGATTTGTACTTTATACTATTGTATTAGACTTGAATTTTCTATCATTGTACACATTTTTATATTATTGGTCCAAAAGTTATAATTTTATTATCTGACAAAAATATTTACTACAAAGTAACTTACAGGCTATGCGATGGATGCGATATTTTCAAACAGAATCGATGCATTAGTGGGGCGCTTGTAGATTCCATGAGTTATCACGGACTGAGCAGCTTGAGATGTGCCGAGAAGTTTCCCAAGTACCATGCTACTGACGACATCATTCGGATGGCAATACGTAGTAGCGATATCTCTTGTGTACTGGAACTGCCTGGTCTGAATCGGACGGATAGGCAACGGCCTGATAGTTTGACTTTAGTGCCATGGAAGACAGGCTGCTGTTTGTTACGGGATAAAACTTGCTGTGATTCATCTAGTTGACTCGGCTGCGGAAACTGCTGCCAAGGTAAATAATTCGAAATATAAACTTCTCGAATCAACTTATATCTTTGTGCCCGTTGCTTTTGAGACTACCGGTCTGTGAGTAATGGAGGCGAAATCTTTTATAAAAGAGTTGAGTCAACGTATTGTGGATAGCGAACATAATCTCAGTTCCGGTATCTATCTAGCTCAAAGGGTATCTCTGGCAATCCAACGTGGAAATGCAGCAAGCATTATGGGGACTTTTGGATCTGGTACGAAACGTGAAGTTTATTTTGACTTAAAAAATAAACTATATTAACAATTGTTAACATAATAATTTTTTTGTTTAAATAATTTTTAACAGAAGCTACATTTACTTTTGTAATTTTCACACAGACATACGTATACAGACAGACAAATAAAATGATGATGATAATATGACAATGTCTAGTTAAAATTTTATTATGTTACTAAAATAACATATCTTATATGTATACCTATATCCAATACATCGATATAACAGTAACAAAAAAATCAAAAGAGAAAACTAAACGCTAGCAAGTAATACTATATTAAGAACATATTATGACTATATGGTCTATAATATAGGCTAAACAATTAGTAATAAAAATAATTAGTATTAAATAGAATATACACACATCAAAAAAGTGTAAGCAACATATACTATTTCAAATTATTAATCAATTATTATATCATTTCTTACCAAGTAGGTTAGGTATTACCTACTTGGTAAGAAATGGTATTCTTACCAAGTAAGTAATACCTATGTAAACTTTTTTTATCTAGAGAACATACTGGCTGGTTGTAAAAGAAAATCGAGTAACATTTGTTTTTTTTTTTTTACAAATTCAAAAGCGAATGCATTTGTTCGAATTTTATATCCTTCTCTTTGCTTATTAAAATTTAGTATTCTCTGTCAATTGTATGATTTAAACAATAATTTGAAAAAAAATCTAAGCAACACATACAAGAACATAAATGTAAATAGTTATCTGTAGCCAGAAATGTAAAATTAGAATGTAGATAGTTATGTAGAGCTAAGTAGATAGTTATAAATATGTATTAATATAATTTAAATAAAAAAATCCTGTGTAATATTAATAAGACAGAAAACTCCATTAATAAAGTAATAAACTCGGAATTAAATATCCGGGACCGAAAAAAAAGTACGTCGTTATCGATAACTATCATAAAATTCCTATCCACTGTATAGTTTATACAATTTTCAAATTCAATGAACTGGTTACATAGATTTCATACATACTTTTTTTTGGTCGAAGTAACGCGAGCCACGTACAAGCAAATAGAAAATCTACATTTTAAATAGTTCAAAAGTGAAAGTGTTTAACTAGGTACCCAGAGTAATGTTTGATTTTTCACAGAGCAGTTATCTGTGCAGATTAGTTTTTTTATGTCAACTTTAAAGCATTTCTCACATTACGAATCAGCTCGAAGTCTCATTTAGGTCTTATATTTTTTTTTTTTGATGGATGAAAATGATATGGTAACCCCGCCTGCGCTAACGGGATACGCTGGCGGAGCACCAGTGACGGGTGATCGATGAGAATGAAAGTGGTAACCGTCGCCTATAGACATGAGCAGTACCATGGACATAACAGAGTATACTGTTTTGCCCATGATAACCCCCATGCGTTGCTATTTCTGAGGACCAAGGTGTTATGCCTCTGTACCCTGTAAATTCACGCCATATCCCACCCTTCAAACCGAAACACAGCCATGCAAACACAACTGCTTCACGGTTGAAACACGAATGGGACAGAGGTACCCAAGCAATCGACTTTTGTACAAAGTCTCCCTCTGGTAAATTAAATTCTCTTAGCCGCCTCTTACAATACCCACAGGAATGGAAAGTGTGGTCCATTCTATACCGGGACTACACGGCTATTAAATTTATTCTTTTAGTACGGACATGCTCCATGCCAACATTGTTCTTGATGATCACCACTACGCTAGGTGTTGATTGTATCAGACAGAACTCAATCGTTTTGGGTATCGACAGATTTGGAACTAAAATTGAATTACCAGGATTTGCTTGTGGATTTTTTTTTTATTATTATATCTATCTAATTATTTTGTTGGTCGATGGATAGACAGCAGTGTCCCTCTTAAAACATCTCTAAAGTCTTACTACGGTTGCTAATCCATCTGCCAAGCGTGCCAACTACTGACATAAAAACTGCTAGGAAAAGAGACAAATTATAAGAACTATTGAGGACAGAAGGGGAAAAAAGTTTGGGACACTTGATACTCCTCCTGCCCTCCTCCTGCCTCCTCCTGCCCTACAGGCTACAGCATGGGGTTCTTCAAAAAGGGCGTATTCAACTCTCTTAAGGGTCGGCAACGCAGCTTGACGTCCCTGGTATTATAGGCACCCATAGGCTACGGTTTACCATCAGACGAACCGTGTGCTTTTTGCCACAAAAGTAGTATAACAAAAACTATATTCACAGAAGCACTAACATATGTTTATCTCACAACACTGGACGATTCAGGACAGTCAAATCAGGGTCCGAGATGGTAACTTTTAATGGGGACAATATTCCCAGTGCAAAAGGAAAAATAGTGATGCGAAAAGAGTTGATGCGAATTGTAAAAAAAGAACATAAAAGATCATTGAGAGAGAGCATCTACAGCATTACCAGAGGGAGACTTTGTACAAAAGTCGATTGCTTGGGTACCTCTATCCCATTCGTGTTTCGACCATGAAGCAGTTGTGTTTGCATGGCTGTGTTTCGGTTTGAAGGGTAGGATATGGCGTGAATTTACTGAGTACAGAGGAATAACACCTGAGTCCTCAGGAATGGCAACGCATGGGGGTATCATGGGCGAAACAGTATACTCTGTTATGTCCATGGTACTGCTCATGTGTATAGGCGACGGTTACCACTTTCCATCAGATAGGCCGTCAGCTTGTTTGTCATTCTAAGTTGTATAAAAAAAATCTTTTATCTTCATAAACATATATTTATTTGTATGTGTAAGTATGTACATATGTATGTATATGTAAGTATATATTCATACTAATAATTAGTTATGTACAAACATAAGTCTGTCTAATTCTTTTTGTTTAAAAATTGTCACAATACTGTACACCGCTCTACCCGCTGACGTTGATGCTCCTTTCCACTTTGGCTGTTGCTGGAAGAGAACTCTGTTAGAGTTAAGCTCGCCTTTGTACATTTGATTACCTCTGTCATATTTTACTTTATTACATACATACATACATATCTATAACGCCTGTTTCCCATTAGGGTAGGCAGAAACAATAGAACGCCAAATGCTTCGATTCAAACAAACCTCTTTCGCTTCTTCCACATTCATCAATGTTTTCATACACGCTCGCCAGTTACGGGTACTTTTAATTTGGCCCTTCTTGAGCACGTCGCCTATTTGGTCGACATACGTCCGTCTAGGGCGGCCCCTACCGACATCTCCATTCATTCTTGTTCGATAAATCTCTTTCGTAATTCTTCTTTCATCCATCCTCTCCAAATGACCAAACCAAACCTTTACTTTATTATACAGTAATAATACATATTAAATGACATATAAATAAATAAGGCTGTGCCATCATTTTCTTCTTCGAGTAATTTGGCATATTTCGTGTAGCACAATGTAGAACGAACCTTACATTTCATCGTTTACAATATTTCGCCTCCGTTTCGCCTTCGATTAAGTAAAAAACTATGGATACTGCAAAAAGCTGATCCATTTTTTCAATGTTCTGCGGTGTAACGAGTCCATTGCATTATTCTATATTCTATTGGATAGTAAAATAAATAAATAACTTGTACAAATTGGATCGTATTTCAATGTGAGTAATAATAAATATTAGAATGTATTTTTTACAATACTCTTTACCTAGTTCGAAGTGAAATTTTGTCGTTTTTTTTTTTTAATAAAAATAATATGTAAGCCCTACGGTATAACCGTAGGGCGTACATATTTCTACAACATCCAGAAGCAGTATTACCGAACCGATACGACAACATAACCTTCAAGAAAAGAGCATATTCCTTTTTAAATGGCCGCCAGCACACCTACGATGCTGCTGGTATTGCGGATGATCACGGGCGGCGGTAGTCACCGCATGCTCGTTTGCCCCCTGTGTTGTAAAAAAATTTTTTTTTCTATATTACTTTGCTACACCTTAAACAGATTAGGCAACGTTTTCGTTGAAAGCTCTCAGTCGACTTAACTTCTTTATAATATCAGTTTAGTGGAGAATTTATAGATATATATATATATATATATATATATATATATATATATATATATATATATATATATAGTTGTTATACGGCCGTATAACCCTACCAAATTCAAATACAACCTGCTTGCATAATTTCTATATAAACTGTGTCAAATATATAATCTAGTAATGTAAAATTTGTCATTACCAAATAATTGACATATCAAACATTTTCTACGCACTAGCAACTGATAGCGTATCTTTCGTCCTGTTTTTACTTATTATATTATTACATGTATCACATCTCCATATTCAGAAATAATAGGATCTTCATCGTGCCTCCAATCGTACAGTTTATAATTACTCCTTACCATCCAAAGGTTGGCTGGAAGAGATCGCTCTAAGCGATAAGGCCGCCCATTCTTTTCTCATTGTGATTATTTCTTGTAATTGTTTATATCTATAATAAGTTTACTATTGTAATCTTTTGGAGGAAACAATAAAGAGTATCTATCTATCTATCTATATTTGCATAAGAAGAAAAGAGGCGACCATATGATTAACAGTTTTTATTTTATCATTACCTCTATGTAATTCCTTGTTCTTAGCTTCAAACTTAACACCTCAGTTTTTGCATCGGATATTAATATTTCTTTTACGAAATCGAAACTAACCGACTACGAAAAAGCCAAACTCGGCGTAGACAAAAAAACTGCACTGAAATGGAACACAATCAAAGTCGCACTAGTTTCCAATCAAACAGTACGTGCAGAAATGTTATTACAAATTTTGTAAAAATATAACTATCTAGAGACACGAAATTTTATATTTCATGTTCTCTTTAATTAGACTACAGTATAGAGTTCTTCAAAAAGGATATATTGAGATTTCTCCGTGGTCGGCGACGCACACGTGACGGCCCATAGTGTTGCAGGCGACCATAGACTATATTGAGCGTTTTCAATCAATTGGGCTGTATGCTTGTTTACCGCCTTCATAGTAAAAAAAAAATACGGTATGATTATTTTTTTTTTTCTACCAGAGGGAGACTTTGTACAAAAGTCGATTGCTTCGGTACCTCTTTCCCATTCGTGTTTCTACAGTGAAGCAGTTGTGTTTGCATGGCTGTATTTCGGTTTGAAGGGTGAGATATGGCGTGAATTTACTGGGTACAGAGGAATAACACCTGGGTCCTCAGGAATGGCAACGCATGGGGGGTATCATGGACGAAACAGTATACTCTGTTATGTCCATGGTACTGCTCATGTCTATAGGCGACGGTTACCACTTTCCATCAGGTGGGCCATCAGCTTGATTGCCATTCTAAGTTGTATAAAAAAAAACTCAATTTAGCCGTATTTTTGAAGTCGATTGAATAAAAACCAAATTCAGTTGTCATAACTAGTTATTAAAGATTAGATATCAAAACTAAATTACTGAGACCATTTTGATAAAATTTCTACGGGACCGTAAGTACATATATCAATCGATTCATCGATCAATCGATTCACAACTGACGGAGTTATGGGATGACAAACACTAAAAAAAAACTGAATTGAGTACTTTTTAAAACTCGGTTAAAATCTAACTTGAATGGTCAGTGGTAACCACTCTACATACCAGTTTTGACGGCAAACTAATAAAAACTAGATTGCTGTCACTCATCTGCAGCCATTTTGTAATTTGTACTACTTTTTTTTTCTCGCTTTTAATTTAGTGATGTGCCGAATCGACACATAATATGTCGTATGTGTATTCGAATATTTTAGTATTCATATGAAACAATCGAATACTCAAACTCGAGTTAAAAAACTCTGAGAAATATTCGAGTATTTTTTTATTAATAATCATTTATTTGCTCGAAATGTATTCTGTACAAATGGACTTAAATTTATTTTATTTATTCATTAGTACAAATATGTGTACATGGCGGACTTAATGCTAAAAGCATTCTCTCCCAGTCAACCATAGGGAAGTGTCAGAATACTCGAATGCGATACTACTAATTATTGCTATACATACATACTAAAATTACATATATAAACGATTAAATATATATGATTAACAAATATACTTACACATATATGATATATACTATATTATGCACGAAATTGAGAATAATATAAAGCACTTACTGCTCGGATAAAGTAAGAAAGTGAGCGTGAACGCTTTTTTTGAATGACGGTTTAGTCGGTAATCTCTTAATGGCGTCAGGAAGCGCGTTCCAGAGTCGTGAAGAATGTAGGAGAAAAGAGTTTGAAGCGTAACCAGTACGGTGAGAGGGGAAAGATAATTGGAGAGTAATATTAAATTATTGTAATGCTACACAATTCGTCTTATACAAAGGCATGCAAAAGTTAAGTTTAAATTATTTAAATTAAAGTAAAAATACAAGTCCAAGTACTTACATATATGGATATTCGAGTCTGCTTCTTCTTCTGCTTCGTTTTCCCCATTATATGACAGTATTCGGTATCAGCTTTTCTATTACACGCATCTTTCTCCACAAGATTCAACCCTTTCACATGAACTGTTTGTATGAGCCATACAAAATTGATGATTTATGGAACCGAAACCTGGTCCTACACGATTGCCCATAGGTAAAAGCTTCAAATTACTCAGCGTGCAATGGAACGAGGATATCCGCAAAAGAACTAAAGTAACCAACATAGCCCATAGGATTAGCAACCTGAAATGGCAATGTGCTGGTCACGTAGCTCGGAAAACTGACAACTGATGAGGAAGAAACGTTCTTGAGGGGCGACTCCGTACAGGCAAACGCAGCGTAGGATGACCCTCCACTAGATGGTGCGACGATCTCAAATGCATTGCAGGGAGTCGGTGGAATAAGTAACTCAGGACCGTTCTTTATGGCAACCTATGGAGGAAGCTCAAGTGCTGTAGTAGACGATATAATAATAGTAATAAAAATTATAATAAATTATATTTAAATCTATTACAAAATTAGTCCATTTTGGTCCTCAGAACAAAGATTTCACTGTGATAACAAATTAAAATTTTAGTTCCAGATTTAAAATGGCGCCTTTAATCGACCCCAATAATCGAATCAATTTAACTCGGCACATCACTAGTTTTATTTAACTTGCAACTACTAACCTAACTATATATTACATTATCTGTGCTATGAATGAGCGACGCTAATGGCCCGCTGGGTTGCCATTTGTGAATAAAGAGTGTGGTAATTAAAAGATTTATAATGCAATACTGGCAACATTTGAATCACGTATCCATTCAAATATAATCTGTTTTGATTCTTATTTATTTATTTTTATTTATTTAATACTTTATTGTACACACCATTTATTTATAAAAATATGACAGTGGTAATCAAATGTACAAAGGCGAGCTTAACTCTAATAGAGTTCTCTTCCAGCTACACGCAAAGTGGAAAGGAGCATCAACGTCAGCGGGTAGAGCGGTGTACAATATTGTGGATTTTTTTTTATACAACTTAGAATGGCAAACAAGCTGACGGCCCACCTGATGGAAAGTGATAACGGTCGCCTGTAAACATGAGCAGTAGCATGGACATAACAGAGTATACTGTTTCGCCCATGATACCCCCCATGCGTTGCCATTGCTGAGGACTCAGGTGTTTGACGATTGAAACACGATTGGTAGAGAGGTACTCAAGCAAACGACTTTTGTACAAAGTCTCCCTCTGGTGAGCGTAAAGCATGGCAGCTATTGGCAAAACCTTTAAGGGGAATCCTATGGCCAGCAGTGGACGTCTTATGTTAATAGCAGTGAAACATTTAATTGGCAAGCACGTATAAAATGAACGAAGAGAGAAAGTGTGGAACTTTTATAGTGATAAAGTATTTATTACCTTTGTGATTGATGTAAATACCTCAAAAGAGGCACGTTTAGTTCACAATAGCGTGTTGGTGTCAACATTTATGTATGGAGAGAGTCAGGCGCGGCTGTGAATCACGTAAATAGGTAAATTAAAAATAAACAATGATAATGTGCCGTGATAATTTTGTTTTATGGGACAGAGGTACCCAAGCAATCGACTTTTGTACGACCTCTGTCCAATTCGTGTTTTTACCGAGAAGCAGTTGTGTTTGCATGGCTGTGTTTCGGTTTGAAGGGTGGGATATGGCGTGAATTTACTGGGTACAGAGGAATAACACCTGAGTCCTCAGGAATGGGAACGCATGGGGGGGTATCATGGGCGAAACAGTACAATCTGTTATGTCCACGGTACTGCTCATGTCCATAGGCGACGGTTACCACTTTCCATCAGGTGGGCCGTCAGCTTGTTTGCCATCCTAAGTTGTATAAAAAAAAAGGTGCCCAGGAAACGACTTTTGTACAAAGTCTCCCTCTGGTGTTTTCGGCGAGAGTAAAAGTTCAGAGTACATGAAACATGATCTGATAAGATTCACCATTCGACTAGCTCGGTCATTGAGAACAGTGTCGTAGATAGAGAAAAAAGTAATGCTTTTTCTATTTAATAACATAATGTTACCACAGACATCGATGCAAATAGATGACGCATTAATATATTGTTAACATGCTAATTATCCACTTTAAACAATTGAAATTAGGCATAGGAATATCGGTATTGCTCTGATATCTATATATTAGATTCCTTTGCATATTGAGGCCGGATAAAAGGTTATTACTCATTCCAATATCGGACTGGTATAACCAATATCGGAATGTTAATATGAGTGTTCTTAATTCCAGTATTATATAATATATTATATATATATATATATATATATATATATATATATATATATATATATATATATATATATATATATATATATATATATATATATATATATATATATATAAGTGTCATTTAATATAACAGTTATAAAATGAAATTTATTTGAAATTTATTTGCTCGAAACACTGTAGAAAAGGTGTTGCATTTGTAAAGTTTATATTAAGATTGTCCATTATGTTTCGCCACATCGAATGGCGTGCAAATATTAATTGTTGAATTTATCTACAGATAGGCCATTTTATACAGGTACATTATATATATAATTTTCAATTATTTACTACATTATACTATGAATCACTACTAGTACCAAGTGCACACTCTGGTCATGCATTATAACCAGTCAATAAATCTATTATAAATAATAAAAATGATAGAAATGTCAAACAAAATTAAAAATACAATTTAAATTTCAAACTAAGTCAATGTCACTATGTTATTAGGTTAATTAGCATCAGGTGGGCCGTCAGCTTGTTTGCCATTCTAAGTTGTATAAAAAAAAAACTTAAAAAAATAAAAAAAAAAAACAAATAAAAAAAAATGGAACAGTAATATTCCAATTCAATATTATTTGTGTCACGATTAAAATTGTAACTCATCTGCTACATCTATTCCAACTGTACGTCTGTGTCGAACCCCATCAGCGGTGTGTTTGTTACCATTTTTTCATCGGAAGCCTTACTAGGCCGCCTATTTATTCCATCGGGCGGTCCCTCACTGATCGTGCCCCATTGTGCCACTAATTAAGTACACTTTTTGTAGAGAACCACACCAATATAATCACAGCATTTTATTTATACCATTAATTACTGATATTGGTATTACAAAGTATTCTCTGACACGTTTAAACTACGTGATTGATTCTTTTTGACACAAAAAAAATGTTCTCTTAAACGACTTATTCGTTACCTTTCTTTTTTTTTACCACGAATGTGGCAAACAAGCATACAGCCAGTCTGGTAGTAAACGGTCACTGTAGCCTATAGACGCTTGTAACACTAGGGGTGTCACGTGCGCGTTGACAACCCTGGAGAGACCTTAATCTTTATTTATTTTACACTTTATTGCACCAAGTAAACAGAGAAATAACAAGTACAGTAAATATTAATGAGAAGTGATACAAATGGCGGCCTTATCGCTGAGCAATCTCTTCCAGACAACCTTTGGGTAGAGGACATTGAGTAAAAGACAAAGGATAGCTGGCACACTATTATATAAATATTGTCATATACATACATATATACATACATACATACACATACATATATAATATATACACAATCAAATATATACATAACATACACATACTTAACAGCACACATACAACAGAAAAAAAATGACGAAGGAAAACGAAGAGAGAACACAGGAAAATAGTACGTGAGAAAGTAGTAGAAGTAAAGTGAGAGGTAGTAGGATTTAACAGAGGTTTTGAAGCTAGTAAGAGTTTGAGCGCACCGAATAGGGGTAGGCAGAGAGTTCCACAGGCGAACTGCCTGAACAGTCAAGGATTTTTTTTTCGATGGGTGAAAATGGTATGGTAACCCCGCCTACGCTAACGGGATACGCTGGCGGAGCACCAGTGAAGGGTGATAGATGAGAATGAAAACAGGCCAGTTGGCCCATCATGATGAATTCATCAGGAATTAACCATGATGGTTTCCAGGGAGAGCCGCGAGGAGGTCGACCTGGTTGGGTATATTGCTAGCAATGGGATTCTCAGTCTCCATTACTAAAAATAAGTCAAGGATTTAGAATAATAGGAAGAAGAATGAGTGGGAAATATACCCTTTTTGAAGAACCCCATGCTGTAGTTTCTAGGGAAAACCTCGGCAAGGAGTTCATTCCACAGCCTGAGTGTTCGCGGGGGAACATTCCTTTGAAACCGCACTGTACGTGACCGTTTAGCTTCAAGCGTGTGAGGATGAACTCCCTGTCGATAGAGAGCACTGCGATGATAGAAGGTGGCTGTGGGATTCGTTTCAAACAATTCCCAAGAATACAATCCGATACCTTGTTAAACCTTGCTTATTATTAGTATTATTTCACCCGTTAACTGTCCACTGCTGGACATAAGCCTTCCCCATAAGGGGAGTTTCGCCATTAGTTGCCACGCTTGGCAGGTGGGTTGGCAACTGCAGTCAGGCATTTAGAGATGTTCTAAGAGGGACGCTACTGGTCATCCCTCGCCCTCCTTTAGTCGGCTCTTACGACACCCACGGGAAAGGTAGGAGCGACCCATTCTATGCCGGGGCACACATGGCGATTTTAGATTTTTACTACTATTAGACATCAGACGTAAGCTGTGTGGTCCTGACATAGAATGGGCCAAACCCTTTCTTTTCCATAATAGTGTCTAGAGGCCACAAAGAGAGCTTAATGTCCGAGGGATGGGCAGCAGCGACCCTTTTAAAATATTACCAAAGCCTAACTACGGTTGCCAACCTACCTGCCAAGCGTTACAACTACTCAAAATCAGCGCTGTATAGGTACATCTCGCTGGAGGTGTGCATGTTTAGCAACAGGTGAGGCGGCTTCAGCAACCAGAATTTTTTTTTCTTTTTCATTCTTGTTTTTTAACAATTATCGTTGGTACTATACTCTCTCTCTACTCTGTACTCTCGACTCTATCTACTGGTAATACGCTCCTTTATAAGGGAGTCCTATGTCCAGCAGTGGACTGTTAACAGCTAATATTATGACAACGGTACCTAAGTACAAAAAGCTGGAGGGGGGAAAGTGATTGTTAGTAATGGGGTCTAACTGAACCATTGCTAGCAATACACCCTGTCAGGTCGACCTCCACGCGGTTCTCCCTGAAAACCATCGAGGTTAATTCTAGTGGAATTCATCACAATGGGCTAAACTGACCCGCTTTCATCCTCATCTGTCATCTATCATTGGTGCCCCGCCAGCGTACATCGATAGCGCGGGCGGGGTTACCATTCCATTATCACCCAATAAAAAAAAAAGTACAAAAAACTTATCCTGAAGACATGTGGAAATATTACAAAAATAAGGCAAACCTTTTAAGTACTTATATATTAAATTTTTAGCAATCACTGCGCGATCGATTTACGATAGATCGCCTATTATGTTTCTACCGTGAATTTACAGGGTACAGAGGAATAACACCTAAGTGCTGGGGGGAAAGGAATTGTTAGTAATGGAGACTGAGAATCCTATTGCTAGCAATATACCCAACAAGGTCGAACTCCTCGCGGTTCTCCTTGGAAACTATCATGGTTAGTTCCTGATTTCCTGCTTTCCTTCTCTTGCTTGCTTCCGTGACCTGCTTTCATCCTCATCAGTCATCTATCACTGGTGCCCGCCAGCGTATACCGATAGCGTAGACGGGGTTACCATACCATTATCACCTATAAAAAAAAACATAAGCCATGTTCAATGGCGAACAATTTACGGCTGATAGGATGTTTTTTTTTATGGGTGAAAATGGTATGGTAACCCCGCCTGCGCTAACGGTATACGCTGCCGGAGCTCCAGTGAGGGGTGATAGATGAGAATGAAAACAGGCCTGTTAGCCCATCATGATGAATTCATCAGGAATTAACCATGATAATTTCCAGGGGGAACCGCAAGGAGGTCGACCTGGTTGAGTATATTGCTAGCAATGGGATTCTCAGTCTCCATTACTAACAATCCCTTTCCCTCCTGCTGATAGGATGTTAATTGTCTATTTTTATATGTAAGGTCCAATAAAGATTGCACCATGCATTGACAAATGTAAACCAGTTATAATTTCGAATAAGATCTGCTTTAATACAACACACAAAAAAATATCAAATAATCACCGTCCAGTCGAGTTCGATAAAAAATAGTTTTAAAACAACACTGTCTTACGGTTTAAAATTGTTTGGCATACAGCTGGCCGGTAATAAAAAGAAGTCAAAATTTTGAACTACATTAAATCAACCAGTTTTACTAGAGCCCCCGTACCCCCCTCATTCCTTGCGGATTGTCCACTGCAAGCGAACGACATCGCGTTATCGGGGGTCCAGGCGTAATGGCCGCTCGTATAGAAAAAAAGGCATGCATAGTACACTTTTAACGCTACGTTCTAACAAATTGAGCAGTCACAAGTTCGAAACGGGAGCTCTTAAACGCGTTCCTAAAAATCAAAATTTAAAATTCGAACATGAAAATGGCGCGAAACGTTTCGACTTTTTTCTTTTTCGTCTACGGTCTGACACTAGTGGTGCGCGCTGAGAACGAATTAAAAGAAATGGACGCGGCCGGTATCATGAACGCCGTTGAACAAACGCTCGATTTAAAATATAATGAGTATGCCGGTTATTTAACTAATTGCTTGGAAACATTCAATGATAACCTATTGAAGGACAGTGAAGTTGGCAGGATGCTGCACTATGAGGAACTTAAGTCTAAAGTTGACAATATTGGCAAAAGTAAGTGTTTAAAAATCATAATATTTTATCTTAAATTTCAATAGATGTGAATGATATTGAATCCAATACGTGTTTCAACCGTGAAGCAGTTGTGTTTGCATGGCTGTGTTTCGGTTTGAAGGGTGGGATATAGCGTGAATTTACACGGTACAGAGTAATAACACCTGAGTCCTCAGGAATGGCAACGCATGGGGGGTATCATGGGCGAATCAGTATACTCTGTTATATCCATGGTACTGCTCATGTCTATAGGCGAGTGTTACCACTTTCCATCAGGTGGGCCGTCAGCTTGTTTGCCATTCTAAGTTGTATAAAAAAAAATTATAGGGTAACCAAATTGTAATATTTTATGTATTTGAGGAGTTAAGGAGTTAAGGGGCCGCCTGAAAATCAGCGCTATATAGGCACATCTCGCTGGAGCTGTACATATGTAGCAACAGCTGAGGCGGCTCCTATTACCAGCAACATTAATTGTTCTTTTTTTTTTCTTTTTAATGTTTTATTTTTTTATTTTCTTAATACTGGTAATAAAGGTTATCTATCTATATATCAAATTTTATTAAAATTATCAGAAAACTAAGACAGTGTAATCTACCAACAAATTAAAACGTTCAATCTTTTTTTTTTATTTTTTATTTTGTACTACTCTTAGATTGTATAGAGAATTGAGTCTCAAAAAACGGGTCAACATTTTGTCAGCTAATTGTCAAATTAGCTGACTCGTTGTTTTTATCAGTGTTCTATATACTTACGTACACAATATATCTTGACGTATTGTTTAAATAAATAAAATGAGTGTTTACGCATTGTAAAGGTGCAGAATTTATAAGACAAAATAAATTTAGAAGTTGTAGAGGAATCACTCGTAACTATTTATCACGCAAAATTGTATGAAAAAGTTGACACGTTTTTCTCGAAGTATTTGTATGGGGACACTCTATCTATATAATTTAAGGCTATAATAAAAAAAAAAGTAATTAAAAATGTCTACAATAATGTAAAATATGATTTTATCTTTCTGTCTACCCGTGGATTACTGGAGCGAATCGCTAATATTAAATTATTAACTATCGTCGTCCTCCGTATCGCAGCGGTCAACACGCCTGCCTGCGACGTGGAGGCCCCGGGTTCGATCTCCGGCCAGGTCATGATGGAAAACGATCTTTTCCTGATTGGCCTGGGTCTTGCATGATGTCTATATATGTATCTATTATAAATATAGTACCGTTGAGTTAGTATCTCATAACATAAGTCTCGAACTTACTTTGGGGCTAGCTCAATCTGTGTGATTTGTCCGTATATATTTATTTATTTATTTATTAATCCTAGCTTAGCGATCCGACCCGGCTTCGCTCGAGTAGACAGAATTTTCAAAAATCAATGCATACAATGAAAAAAATTATCCGCGGTGATGCCCGCTCCTAACTATGTAATTCCCGTATATCATTCCCATTGGAACTCCCCACGAGTCCGGTCTTATATTGTATTATATACTTAAACGATAATTACGTACCTAATACCTTCGTAAAGTTACAACCAATTCAACTGATCGGTTATTTTATAGCATTTTATATGTGACTCTTTAGATTGATATAACTTTTTTATTTATGAACCGATTGAAATAAAACAAACACTAAATGTTAAGTGGAGTAAACCGCAACACATTAGTGGAAACCGCATTCAAATCGGTTAAGCGATTTCTGAGACTAGCGTGCACAAACGTACGGACAAACAAATAAACATTCTAAAAATCATTGTGTTTGGTTTTGTTATTAATACGCCCATAGAATTTACTATAATTTGCTCATAAAAAATAAAAAAAATGCATCAATGTATAAGTATTATCGTCACCAGAGGGAGACTTTGTACAAAAGTCGATTGCTTGGGTAACTCTGTCCCATTCGTGTTTCTACCGTGAATCAATTGTGTTTGCATGGCTGTGTTTCGGTTTAAAGGGTGAATTTCTGGCAGTGAATTTACTGGATACAGAGGAATAATACCTGAGTCCTCAGGAATGGCAACGCATGGGGGGTATCACGGGCGAAACAGTATACTCTGTTATGTCCATGGCACTGCTCATGTCTATAGGCGACGGTTACCACTTTTTTGCCATTCTAAGTTGTATAAAAAAAAGGTTGTCTATCCGAATACAGAACCGGAGTACGAAACCCGTCCCAGTGCAGAAAGGTGTAAAACAGGGCGATGTCGTATCCCCAAAACTTCACAGCTGCATTGGAAGATCTTTCCAAACTCCTGGAGTGGAAAATATATGGGGCATTTTACTAGTACCAAGTGTGTAGTTGCCAAGCGTGGCAAACGCTTGGCAGGCGGGCTGAAAACCGCAGTCAGGCCTTTGGTGATGTTTTAAGAGATTCCCTCGCCCGTTAAGTTCCCCTAGTCGCCTCTTGCGACACCCACGGGAAAGAAAGAGGTGGCCTATTCTATGTCTGAGCTCCCGCGACGTGTAATAAGTATTTATTTGTTAATTTATGGCTTTTTTTCATCCTACTTCAAAAAGAACTAAGTTCTAAATTCAGATGTATTTTTTTTTATGTTTGTCATCTCATAACTCCGTCAATTGTGGACCGATTTGGAAAATTCTTTTATCATCTGAAAGTACACACTTACAAATTGATCCTATAGAAGTTTTCTCAAAATCGATTCAGTAATGTAAATTTTAGATCAAAATAACTGGTTTCGTCAGAACTGAAGTTAGTTTTGTTGTGGGACACAATTTTTAATTATAAATCAAAATTAATGATATTCCAACGATAGAAGTCTTATTTGTATCATAGAGTTCTTTTGTTTATGGTATTAATACTACATTATTACCTTTTTTAATCCATTTTATAACTTCAAAGTTAAATATTTACTGTTGTAGTTATAAATAGATAGATAGATACTCTTTATTGTTTCCTCCAAAAGATTACAATAGTAAACTTATTATAAATATAAATAATTACAAGAAATAATCACAGTGAGAAAACAATGGGCGACCTTATCGCTAAGAGCGATCTCTTGCAGGCAACCTTTGGATAGAGAGGAGTAATTATAAACACTTTGATGGGAGGCACGATGAAAAATTTTGTTAGTTCTAAATATGGGAGATGTGATACATATAATAATATAAAAATTATCCCGTTACTTATTATTACGTTATAATATAACGTAATCCGATAGACTTGCCGCTCATTATTATAACCGTTACTTCCCAGTTCCACTACCAGGGGGCATGTCACGAGACTTGTAAAAAGTTGACAGGTTCGGGTCACGTGAACGCAGACCGGCCTGTTTTGTCTATGCCTTCCCTTGCCAATTTGCAACTTTTGTTTTTTTTTTTATTTTTTTTTTTGTAATTTCAACCAAATAAATATTCATTGCCGGGGGAAGGGGATTGTTAGTAATGGAGACTGAGGATCCCATTGCTAGCAATATACCTAACCAGGTCGACCTCCTCGCGGTTCCCCCTGGAAACTATCATGGTTAATTCCTGATGAATTCATCATGATGGGTTAACTGGCCTGTTTTCATTCTCATCTATCACCTTTCACTGGTGCTCCGCCAGCGTATCCCGTTAGCGCAGGCGGGGCTACCATACCATTTTCACCCAGCAAAAAAAAATTCATTACCAATAAATATTCATACATGTCTAGCTAGTTTTAAAACAAAACTTAAGGACTTTTATTTGAGCAAGTTGTCATCTTCTTAATATGTTTATGTCTGTCAAAACCGCAGATGTTTGTTCAGACAAACATCTGCGGTTTTGACGTGCTCATACTTTCTGCTTACCGTTCAAATAATTTTTTGGCGTTGAGATGATTGCAGCAGATTGAATTTTTTTTCTACACTAATATTATAAAGAGGACAGATTTGTATTTTTGTGTATATGTGTGTTTGTTTGTAATGAATAAACTCAAAAACTACATCGTCGATTTAAAAAATTCTCTCACCATTAGAAAGCTACATTCTTTTTTTTCCTTCCCCCCCCCCCCCCAATATCTATATAATAATAAACTCTTTATTGCGCACAGTAGAGATGTATACAAGGAGTATTTATACAGAATGTGCATATACCAAAGGCGGCCTTATCGCTACAAGCAATCTCTTACAGACAACTTGACTTACAGACAACCTGGATATATATATTGGAGTCTTCTGTACATTTATCATCACCCATTGCGATAAGGGGAAAGATATTGTTAGTAATGACGATTTGATGATGATGATTGAATGATGAAAGACCAAATTGTTTGTTTCTTTTTTGGCTATCAAGGTTCCCCCTGGAAGCCATCGTGGTTAATTCTTGTCAAATTCTTCACGATTGGCCAATTGGCCTACCTTCATCCCAACCTATCATATATCTAACACTGGTGCCCCGCCAGTGTATACCGATAACGCAGCCGGGGTTACCATTCCATTTTCATCCATTAAAACTGGTAGAAGAACCACTTATTTTTTTTTTAATATAACATTTAGTATTGATGTATTTAGTTACAGAGGGCCGGAATATAAAGAAGCTAGCGTTCGCCACCCTACCGGTCATCTTCCACCTGGGGATGACGTCAGCATGGACGGTCCTCACCACCATCCTGACGGCGAAGGCGGTCGCCATCGGGCTAGCACTCCTCGTGTTCAAGATAGCCGCCAGTTCGGCCAAGGTCAGTAATGAGATCAGATTACAATATTTCCTTTGTAAAACATACTTTTGTTCTATCACCAATAGTTTCCGCAGCGCACGCGACCAAAGATTTTTTTTACACCTTGAGTTACGTTACTAAAGTTTTAGTAAGAATCCCTAATCTTTTCTAGCATCTTTTCTTGATATCTGCAAAAAAAGTAAGAAAAAGAAAATTTGTTACTTTTATTAGAAGAAATCAGTTGATAAAGTCAGATTTCCTTTGCCATAAATTTGATATCTGCAAAAAAAAAAGGAAAAAAATAATTTAGTTTTAATAAAAATTAAAAACGCTAATCTTTAGCTTATCGGATATCTATTTTCAATCTCCGACTGTTATTTCGTCCACGCACATTTATCGACTACCAGAAGCTCTACAGCCTTCCATGTTAGCCTTCAATCTTCGACTGCCATTACGTCCACGCACGTTTAGCGACTACTAAATGTTATACAATAACTAGAACTAATATCCTTCATGTTAGACTTTAATCTCCGGCTGTCATTCCGTCCACGCCCGTTTTGCGACACGTATTTCACTTCTAAACGAGGCATCTATAGGCAAATTATTAGATCGCTGCTCGGAGCCTTGTGCCAACCGTTCGATTATTGTAAATCTTTTCACCTATAAAAAGCTACAGTAAAAACGGCTAACATAAATCACTATTTTTGAAAATTCTACCAACCAAATAAATACTCATTGCCGGGGGGAAAGGGATTGTTAGTAATGGAGACTAAGAATCCCATTGCTAGCAATATACCCAGCCAGGTCGATCTCCTCGCGGTTCCCCCTGGAAACTATCATGGTTAATTCCTGTTGAATTCATCATGATGTGCTAACTGGCCTGTTTTCATTCTCATCTATCACCCTTCACTGGTGCTCCGCCAGCGTATACCGTTAGCGCAGGCGGGGTTACCATTCCATTTTCACCCATAAAAAAAAAATTCATTGCCAATAAATATTCATTCATGTCTGGCTAGTTTTAAAACAAAACTTAAGGACTTTTATTTGAGCAAGTTGTCATCTTCTTAATATGTTTATGTCTGGTTTTTTGATACATGTGAACAGTATTTATATACTTTTATATATTTGTGTAGGCGTTTATATGCATGTATGTATGTGTATATGTATGTGTGTATGTATATGTTATTGTGTATGTATGTATGTGTGTGTATGTATATATATATATATATATATATATATATATATATATATATATATATATATATATATATATATATATATATATATATATAAGGTTTAATTGGTTTTCACCTTCTCAACTTATGTCGGCTTAAAAACATACCCCGTCCTGTAACCCACAGGAAAAAAGGTACGTATGCCCCAGTTTTATTTTTTTTTATGTCCGTCTTCTACCTCGCCTTCTCTTTAGAGTGTATACTGAATTTGTGAGTGATTGTGTCTTTGGTGTATGAATTGTGTTGTATGAATCTGGTGTGTTTGTTGAGTGTTGTGTGTTTGTTGAGTGTTGTGTGTTTGTTGAGTGTTGTGTGTTAGTTGCCTGTTGGATGGTTGGTGACCGGTGTGTGTCTTGAGTGTGATGATTTTGTGTGTTTTGTACAAATACGGTATCTCCCAATACTTTGCTGAGTATGCTTGATGTGTGAATGGCTGCTTGTTTTTGCAAGATTGTGATGTCAATTTTGGCATTTAGCTTATTTATGTAGTTTATAATATTTTTAGCTACTATTCCTGTTGCGATATATATATATATAATAATGAGCAGAGATAATATTTATATTATTATATGTATTACATCTCCCATATTTAAAACTAACAGAATTTTCCATCGTGCCTCCCACCAAATTGTTTATAATTACTCCTCTCCATCCAAAGGTTGGCGGGAAGAGATCACTCTTAGCGATAAGGTCGCCCATTGTTTTCTCATTGTGATTATTTCTTGTAATTGTTTATATCTATAATAAGTTTACTATTGTAATCTTTTGGAGGAAACAATAAAGAGTATGTATCTATCATTCAATCTGTACGAAGACGGATAGCTCGTTTTAAAATAAGAACACCGAGACTATTGGTCGACATTAAATTTGTCACGACCGAACACCCTGTTTTTACGGAGTGTAACTATTTAAATTTGTAATATACACCCGACCCAATAAAAAAGGAACTATCAAAATCGGACAGCCGCATAAAAAGATATGCGTGATCAAAAGATAAATTCGCCTTCACTCGAGACATTCATTTTTTCGTCGCCTCAGAAAAGGCCCACTTTGTTCGTTGTTATTGAAAAAGCAATTATCGTTTTTCTTTTTTTTTTTGTAATATTAAAAAAAAAAGTACTGCATATTCAAATTACTGAACGGTTTTGTCATTAAAATGGATAATAATGGCATATTTTGAGTGCACGCCGCAAAAAATCTAGGCTCGTCCATATTCAATATTGAAAGAAAGTAAATTATGAAAAATAAACGTGTAGTGATGCCGTAAAGATTTGGGACTGAGCACTAAGCATGAGTAATACAGATATCCATCAGTATATCTAAGCAATAAGTTGAGTTAAGTCACTGAGTTGATACCATTATGTGTCACTGTGGCACACTTGCGAAAAATTACATTTTATCTTTTATGTACTTTCTTATTTTTTTTATCTCCTTTATTAAGAGGCTTTTATCCTATAAGGATATGACAGCCTCATCGTACCCTAATTTTAAAAAATACCTCACATACTTAAAACATTTATACATAAATAAATAATACATAATAACTTAGTAGTCTATTTTCATAAAGGGAATTATTGATACAAAAATATAGTAGTTAAAGATTTTGCCATTCCGGAATGTGGCTCTGCGAGTATATTTGAAAACAAACCAATCTCCTGTCAAATTGAGACTATATATTTCTGTATCAATACTTCCCTTTGTTTTTTGTATTTCGTACATTCGGATATCATATGGTGGACATCGTCCAATGTGTTACAAACATCACAGTTCGGATTATTAACTTTTTTTTTTTCATAAGAAAAGCGAATTTTGCATTTGGATAATGTCCTGAGCGTAATCTAAGAGTTGTAACTTTCTTTTTGTTTATTTTTTTTTTAGTATATGTTTTGTTTTTTTTTCTTTGTTATGTTATGTACCAGTATCTAATGTTATTTGTGTGCTGTATTAAATTATTTATTTATCTATCTATGTATTGGTTTCCTCTGGACATAAATGGCGGGAAAAAGGTCATCACGCATTCCGACATCGTCCATATTGGTCGGATATCTATTTTCCAATATTATTTTTTAAATAACATACTTTTAATATATTCGTTATTGGAAGAGTATACTCATATAGATCAAAATGACACTTGACATATTTGGACTCGGTTATAAACAATATCGCATAAAATTGTATAAAATAATGTTATATTCAAATATTTCTTATATATTATATTTATATACAACTTAGAATGGCAAACAAGCTGACGGCCCACCTGATGGAAAGTGGTAACCGTCGCCTATAGACATGAGCAGTACCATACATAACAGAGTATACTGTTTCGCCCATGATACCCCCCCATGCGTTGCCATTCCTGAGGACTCAGGTGTTATTCCTCTGTACTGTGTAAATTCACGCCATATCCCACCCTTCAAACGGAAACACAGCCATGCAAACACAACTGCTTCACGGTTGAAACACGAATAACTGTGACTTAGTCGTCACTTTCGCTGTATTTCCAAATCAAGATCCAGAGGGAAACTTTATAAAAAAGTCATTTGCTTAGACATCTCTGTCCCATTCGTGTTTCTACCGTGAAGCAGTTGTGTTTGCATGGCTGTTTGTTTCGGTTTGAAGGGTGGGATATGGCGTGAATTTACAGAGCACAGAGGAATAACACCTGAGTCCTCAGGAATGGAATCATTCATAACTACATATTTATCACGCGAAATTGTATGAAAAAGTTGACCCACTTTTCTCGAAAAGTAATGGAGACACTCTATCTATATAATTTAAGACCGCGATATTTTCCAGGATTGCGTGAAGGTCCCATGGCTAACGGTATATTTCTAGCTAGAAATAGACCGCTAGTCCCCACTAATAATAGCTATTTCTCCAACTAAACAAATTTACATTCACTTAGTCCAGCTCTTAGTGTGACTTGCACTTAAGCAAATAAAAAAAAAAACTATTCTACATTAACTGAATATACTAGTTCAAGCGATAGTGGGTTCGATTCTCGCGTCAAGATAATTTATCATGCGTAATATCAAATACCTATAATATCCTATGTCGTGGAAAGTATATACTTACTTTAAAAGCGTCTATAATTTTTGCATACCCAAGTGTGACAATGTTACTATTTTATTATGTATTTTTAAAAAATTGCTAACTACACTGTAAGTAATTTATAAATAAATAAATATTTACTTATTTATATGTTTTTGTACATTTACTTATAGTATAAATATTAGGTTATAACAAAACTGTACACAAGCGGACTTATCCCTTAAAGGGTTTCTTTTTTGATGGGTGAAAATGGTATGGCAACCCCGCCTGCGCTAACGGGATACGCTGGCGGAGCACCAATGAAGGGTGATAGATGAGAATGAAAACAGGCCAGTTAGCCCATCATGATGAATTCATCAGGAATTAACCATGATAGTTTCCAGAGAGAACCGCGAGGAGGTCGGCCTGGTTGGGTATATTGCTAGCAATGAGATTCTCAGTCTCCATTACTAACAATCCCTTCCCCCCTTGTCTTGGGTGACTGGAAGAAACCCCTTGAAAGGGGTTTCTTCCAGTCAACGTTGAGAACTCGAAAGGGGAAAATGTCCATAGGGTTTGTATATAAAGCATAACATGTATGGTGCAAAAATATGCTTTAATAATAAATTATTAGTAGTTATATAATTAGTAACAAAGTATAAATAAATAAAATTATAAATATATATGCAACTTAGAATGACAAACAAGCTGACGGCCCACCTGATGGAAAGCAGTAACCGTCACCTATAGACGTGAGCAGTACCATGAACATAACAGAGTATACCGTTTCGCCCGTGATACCCCCTATGCGTTACCATTCCTGAGGATTCAAGTGTTATTCCTCTGTACCCAGTAAGTTCACGCCATATCCCACCCTTCAAACCGAAACACAGCCATGCAAACACAACTGCTTCACGGTAGAAACACGAAGGGGACAGAGGTGTCCAAGTAAAAAACTTTTTTTGTACAGTCTCTCTCTGGTATATTAAGAAAAAAAAACTGGTATGTGTAAAACCTTTTATGGATAAGAGCGTTCACGACGGAGTGTTGCACCACTCTAATTAGGTGTCTGTCAGTTTTCAATACAACTATTTTATGATTTCCAAAAATTTTTATTGATTATTTAAAAAGCGCTCTAAAAACCAACGAACCAAATACTTTAATCATGCAACATTACATACACTTATTAGCTATTAAGCTGTCGATGAAAATTTGATTTTTGATGGCTTAAAAGTATTTGAAGAACTCCAAAGCAAAACATGAAGCAGTAATTAGTGTTATATATATATATATATATATATATATATATATATATATATATATATATATATATATATATATATATATATAACACTAATAAACAGAGTACGACAAACCCAGTTAAGCTATAAAAAGTAAATTAAAAAAAATCTGTTATATAAAAATGAATATTCGTGCCCATCACGACTGTATTTTAGAGTTCCGTAGTCAAACAATCGATCCAAATAAATTTTGCGAAGCTGTCACTTTCATTTCTTTCATAGCCAATTCAAAGAAAAATTCCGTTGAGAAAAATTAACAGGCGCTTTATTTGTTTATTTATTTAAAGGAACACTAACGGCATATTGCATTATAACATATATAACAAACATTAAATATAATACAATATTAATGCACACGCCTGTTAAAGGTATTCACAGCATTTACTTTAACATAGTTATACAGTTATGAAATGAAGCAAACAATTATAATTAATTGAATAATACTAGACTGTGAATAATTTTATAATTTTAAAAGTTGCGTAATTAGGTATGGAATGGATCTTAAAGAAACGTCATCATCATCGTAGCACTCGTTAACATACATACATACATACATATCTGTCACGCCTGTCTCCCATTATGGTAGGCAGAAACAATGGAACGCCAAATGCTTCGATTCAAACAGACCTCTTTCGCTTCCTCCACATTCATCAATCTTTTCATACACGCTCGCCGGTTACGGGCACTTTTAATTTGGCCCTTCTTCAGCACGTCGCCTGTTTGGTCGACATACGTCCGTCTAGGGCGGCCCCTACCGACATCACCATTCATTCTCGCTCGACAAATCTCTTTCGTAATTCTTCTTTCATCCATCCTCTCCGAATAGCCAAACCAACGCAACATTCCTTTTTTCAATAACACTCGTTAATCACACTCGTGTGTTCCGGTTTGAAGGGTGGAATATGACGTGAATTTACTGGGTACAGAGGATTAACACCTGAGTCGTCATGAATGGCAACGCATGGGGGGTATCATGGGCGAAACAGTGTACTCTGTTATGTTCACGGTACTGCTCATGTCTATAGGCGACGGTTACCACTTTCCATCGGGTGGGCCGTCAGCTTGTTTGCCATGCTGAGTTGTATAAAAAAAAACTTTATATATATGTCAACATATTTATTATTTCTTAATAGAAACATCTATAATGTTTCCTCCTATTATTGTACACATACTGCCCGCTAGTAATTAACGCTCCATTCCACTCAGGGTTTGCTGGAAGAGAACTCTCTTACAGAGTTAAGCTCGCCTGTTGTACATCTTCATTTAATATACATTATAACGATGTAATTTTTTTTATACTGTTACTATCATCACTACATAGTATAAAACAAAGTCGCTGTCGCTGTCTGTCCGTCCCTATGTACACTTAAATCTTTAAAACTACGCAACGGATTTTGAAGCGGTTTTTTTTAATAGATAGAGTGATTCGAGAGGAAGGTTTATATGTATAATACATGCATAATATTGTAGAGGAACACTGATAATTTTAAAAGTTTCTAATGTGATGCGATGTAATGTGCACCCGTGTGAAGCCGGGGCGGGTCGCTAGTAAAGTACAAATAAATAAGTTGTTACACGGATCTGACAACGGTTTATTCATAAATATACTTATTGTGCAATTAATTAACAAACTTAAAACGTATACGGAACCCCGTAACGGCTTGCGCGTCTCGCTCATAACCCCGTTTTCAAATAAGGCGATTATTACAAAAATGCGTCGTGACAGATTCCACTTTTTATATTTTCACATAACTAAATAAAAAATAGCAATTTATAAAATATATACAAAAAACCAATTACTCCCATAGGTCCGTACGCAAAAAGAGACACACAATGCATGTACCTGTACATAGAAGAGGAACTTTGACAGTTTTGAAACCACTGACTCAATGGAGGTGTAAAATGATAGCCCAAAAAAAACGTCTATTCATCAACATTATATAGAGGCCGCTGTCCGAGTTATAGTAAATAGAGCGTATTTGGTACAAAATTAGGGTTTTTTTTTATGGGTGAAAATGGTATGGTAAACCCCGCCTGTGCTAACGGGATACGCTGGCGGAGCACCAGTGAAGGGTGACAGATGAGAATGAAAACAGGCCAGTTAGCCCATCGTGATGAATACACTTGGAATTTAACACGATGGTTTCCAGGGAGAACCACGTGGAGGTCGACCTGCTTGGGTATATTGCTAGCAATAGAGCCTTTTATTAATAAATCCATTACTAACAATCCCTTCCCCCCCCAAAATTAGGGTTACGCACGTCACTACGTACCTACGCGTCGATTCCAAAAATAGGAAGACTAGGGCTGGGTAATATTATATATATATATATATATATATATATATATATATATATATATATATATATATATATATATATATATATATATATATATATATATATATATATCTTATATATAAAATTCTCGTGTCACGGTGTTTATTACCAAACTCCTCCGAAACGGCTTTACCGTTTTTTATGAAATTTTGTGCGCATATTGGGTAGGTCTGAGAATCGGTATATATATATTGCTATATTCTTATATATATTCTTCAAAGACTTCAAAGTCGTTTGCTTGGGTAACTCTGTCCCCTTCGTGTTTCTACTGTGAAACAGTTGTTTTTACATGGCTGTTTCGATTTGAAGGATGCGATATGACAGTGAATTTACAGGGTACAGAGGAATAACACCTGAGTCCTCAGGAATGGCAACGCATAGGGGGGTATCATGGGCGAAACAGTATACTCTGTTATGTCCATGGTAACTGTTTGCCATTTTAAGTTATATAAAAAATAAATATTACAAAACTTTAAAGAATTTTCAATATAAAAAGCGATCTTATTGCTAAGCAATCTCTTTTTTTCTGTTCCAATTTGTCATCATTAGAATTGAAGTTTTATATTATATACATATATTTGTGTAGATAGACATACGTATGTATTTATATATACATACACATTTTAATAGTAAATGCACCGCCTACTTAATTTCCCTCTTGCCTCATGGTTGACTGGTACAGAACACCATTCGGTGGGGGGAAAGGGATTGTTAGTAATGGAGATTGAGAATCCCATTGCTAGCAATATACCCAACCAGGTCGACGTCCTCGCGGTTCTCCGATTAATTCCTGATGAATTCATCATGATGGACTAACTGGCCTGTTTTCATTCTCATCTATCACCCTTCACTGGTGCTCCGCCAGCGTATCCCGTTAGCGCAGGCGGGGTTACCATACCATTTTCACCCATCAAAAAAAAACACCATTCGGTGTTAAGTCTGGCAGACTTATACATAGAATTTCATTTAAAATGTGCATTAAAACTTAAATAAATAAATAAATAAAACCTAGTTAATTTATAAAGCGCCCTACAAACCGTCAATCGCGGTTACACGAACCGAAACTGTTCTATGTATAATTGAATTCACATTGTCAGCGAGTTTTTTGTTCAATACAAAAATATTTTAAAGCCAATATAGAGAGCATGCATTGACTTTCACCGGGTCGTGTTACTCCAGCTACTTCACGAACCTATTGGTCCATTCATATTGAATCGATCACGTGGTTGGGGGGAAAGGAATTGTTAGTAATGGAGTTTGACAGCCGCATTGCTAGCAATATGCCTTATTAGGTCGACCTCCACGTGGTTCCCCCTGGAAACCATCGTGAATAATTCTTGTTGAATTCGTCACGATGGGCTAACTGACCTGCTTTATTCTCACCTATCATCCTTCACTGGTGCTCCGTCAGCGTATACCGATAGCGCGGGTGGGGTTACCATTCCATTATCATCCATTAAAAAAAATCGATCACGTGGTCGCACATTGTACCTCGTACAAGAAGGATATTTTTTCATGGCCGCCATTAGCTAATAAAAATAGTCGATCGTACCGTCAAATTAGCGCTAGCAAAGTAAATCTTTTCTACACGACGGTTATCAAAAAAATGTTACAATTTATTTATTTATTTAACACTTTATTGCACCAACATAACATGATTTGTTGAACAATTTTCAATACGTATAGTGTAGTACAAAAGGCGGTCTTATTGCTAAGCAATCTCTTCCAGACAACCGTTGGGTAGAAGGAATTAAAGCATAAGTAGGTAGGTGGCGCGTTAAAATAATAGATCTGTAAAAATAATAAATATGTAGTTACTACGTTCATTCATAATTAATAATATATTTTAAATTAGCTATTCGCGCCATTTTGCAACAGTTTTTTTTTTTTTTTTTTTAATAAACTAAGCACAGCCCGTATTACTTTGTGATAATGTAGCTTTATTTTTTTTTATGCAACTTAGAATGGCAAACAAGCTGACGGCCCACCTGATGGAAAGTGGTAACCGTCGCCTATAGATATGAGCAGTACCGTGGACGCCCACTTGGTTCAAGGTCGACTACAAATAAAGCGACTTAAAAATGATTCATTGATTAAATGATATCATTACGCCCAATAATAATAATGTATGTGATTAAATATCGACAAGAATTCTTTTGTCCGTCTGTCTTTATTGTTTAATAGAGAGGTAATAAACATGTCACTTTTGAATTATATTCATTAAAAAAAAATATAATAAGTAAGACTTTGTCTGTAAGAGACTGCACTAAGCGATAAGACCGCCTTTTGTACCTTTATGTGTATATTTCAATCTGTATTTACGTTACTGTATTTCACTTGAATTATTCACTTGTCATTGTATATTTTTATTTATGGTGCAATAAAGAGTTAAATGAATAAATAAATAAATTTTAATACACAATAAATATATATTGAGTCAGTGTTGATTTATTTTTTGAATGACTATCAAAAGGGGATTTGCGAAAGCGACATCTATTTAACCGACTTCGAAAGAAAGAGGGTCTCAATTCGATTGTTTTTTTTTTGTAACCACAATGAGTTGTGAGGTCTGTTATTGACTGAGGTCAGTTGTAAACCGATTAATTTTTTTTTAATGAAAGGATATACAAATAAATTAGTCTTATAGAAACTTTACCCAAAATCGGTTCTTTAACTTTAATTTTTAGATTAAAATAACTGGTTTTTTATACCAGAGGGAGACTTTGTACAAAAGTCGTTTGCTTGGGTACCTCTGTTCCATTCGTGTTTCTACCGTGAAGCAGTTGTGTTTGTATGGCTGTGTTTCGGTTTAAAGGGTTTTTTTAATAGGTGATAATGTTATGGTAACCCCGCCTACGCTATCAGTATACGCTGGCGGGGCACCAGTGAGGGATGATAGATGACTATGAAAGCAGGTCAGTTAGTCTATCGCGACGAACTCCACTAGAATTAACCACGATAGTTACCAAGGGGAACCACGTAGAGGTCGACCTGATAGGATGTATTGCTAGCAATGGGTCAGTTAAATCCCATTACTAACAATCCCTTCCCCCCTCGGTTTAAAGGGTGGAATATGGCAATGAATTAACAGGGTGCACAGGAGTAACACCTGAGTCCACAGGAATGGCAACGTATTAGAGGTATCATGGGCGAAACAGTATACTCTGTTATGTCCATGGTACTGCTCACGTCTATAGGCGACGGTTACCACTTTCCATCAGGTGGGACGTCAGCTTGTTTGCCATTCTAAGTTGCATAAAAAAATTAATCTTAATTTTTCTCAAATATCTCCCATCCAAATATAAATTAATTAATTAATTTTATTTTATTATTTAATAAAATTAAAGAAACATCTATTGGTTAGATCCGCTCATAGTTTTTTTGCGATTCGAACACGGGACAAATTGTTTTTACAATTTTTATACGGATTCAACTAAACCTCAGAAGCGTGACGAATTAAAAGTAAAAACTGGTCTGAAACAATTATATGGACGGTTAGTTAAAAACAATGTACGCTTGACCGGCAAAACCGAAAGATTAACCAATAAAAAGTAGGTGTGTTTTGAATAAATAGTTTAAGATCTCGTTTTACAAAAGAAAAGACACTTAGAAAAGACTTCAATAGTGTTGGCAGTTATTTTCCTTTTAAAACTAAACTACTTGAACGATTTTGATGAAATTTCTACGAAACCAATCTGAAAGTGCATAGTTTCAGACAGAATACTAGTTTTCCAAATCGGTTTACAACTGGCGGAGTTATGAGGTGACAAATATAAAAAAAAAATATACAACCTACGACAATTTAGAAGTCGGTTAATAAAGAAAGAAAAGCCGAAGTGAAGCAGTTGTGTTTGCATGGCTGTGTTTCGGTTTGAAGGGTGGGTTATGATGTACGTGTATGTATTGTATGTATATATATATATATATATATATATATATATATATATATATATATATATATATATATATATATATATATATATATATAACGTATTATAACTTATGTAAATATTTATTTTAATTTCTGTCTTGCACTACTACTGCCCACTCACTACTTCCTGTACCACTGCGTTAGGTTGACTGGAAGAAATCTCTTTTAGAGATAAGTTCGCCTTTGCTAACATCGTTATTAACTTCTTGTTGGTACTGTATGTTTTAGTGCAATAAAGAATATATATATATATATATATATATATATATATATATATATGATATGACAGGGTGGCCTATTCTATGCCGGGACCACACGGAGACATGATGTAAAATAGGTACAAACTTTTAAATTAGACCTTCAGGAATATAATTGCAAAAACCACATTCAATTTGGTGCAGTTATTTTTGCATACATATTTTTACAAAAAATATAGACAGACACAAAAATTTAAAAAATTATCGTTTTGGCTTCTAATTCTCTTATTAAGAACTCTCATGTCATTTTTTCTCAATTATTTCCCGTGCACAAACTTTTTTTTTATGCAGTATAGAATGGTAAACAAGCTGACGGCCCACCTGATGGAAAGTGGTAACCGTCGCCTATAGACATGAGCAGTACCATGGACATAACAGAGTATACTGTTTCGCCCACGATTACCCCCTATACGTTGCCATTCCTGAGGACTCAGGTGTTACTCCTGTGTACTCTGTAAATTCACTGCCATATCCCACCCTTTAAACCGAAACACAGCCATGCAAACACAACTGCTTCACGACAGAAACACGAATGGGACAGAGGTGGCCAAGCAAACGACTTTTGTACAACGTCTCCCTCTGGTGCGTCATCTAGTTATAACATTATTGGCCTACTGCGGTAAATTATAAACGTGTCCATTAGCTGTCAACTATTTGTGACACAGCCGTGTCTCGTTTGACACATAAACTTATCAATGGACATGTTACAATTCAAAAGAGAAACCGCAGCCCCCAATTTCTTAAATACATTTCAAATTACAATGTTAAAAATTGTGTTCAATTAAATGCACGCCCGAAATTGGTACTTAGTAATCAAAGAGCTTTAATTTCTGAACACTTTCCCGCCGAGTACGCGTGTGTAAAAAAACCCTATTCTGATCTTAATCACGCGAATTGATTTCGAAATTGCTTTTTATTTGTGTTAGTGAGTGATGACTTGCCACTCTCGTCTTGTTATTTCTCTTTTTTTTTTTAATTTTAATTTACCACCGAAAGGATGTTGTCGAATCGACTGCTTTTTTTTTTTTTTATATATTAAATCCAATATCGGTCGAGTCTAAGACGCTATTTCTCTAAACTCATCCGTAGAATTAGATTTTAAATTTAATATTACAGCGACACCTGTAAGGACCGATGTCAACTAAATTTCTCATATATTTGATTATATTTTGTTTTGATAGATTTATTTTACAAATTGACTATTAACCTATTTTTTTTTGATGGGTGAAATGGTATGGTAACCCCGCCTGCGTTAACGGGATACGCTGGCGGAGCACCAGTGAAGGGTGATAGATGAGAATGAAAACAGGCCAGTTAGCCCATCATGATGAATTCATCAGAAATTAACCATGATAGTTTTCAGGGAGGAGATCGACCTGGTTGGGTATATTGCTAGCAATGGGATTCTCAGTCTCCATTACTAACAATCCCTTTCCCCTCACTATTAACCTATTGACATTATTATATTAACTAGCGGTCGCCCAGTGGTCGAAATTCGACCATAACATATATAGTAATGAATGAATGTATCACGGTCACGTTCGACATTCAGTGAGACTATGGACAAGTAATGTTAAAGGCAAACAATATTAATCTATTCTCAATTCGACCGCAGACTTTAACTATAAACAAAAGAGTACAATATGAGTGTGTGTGTCAAATACATGGTAGTGTGTGTAATGTTTTTTGTTTATAGATTTAATGTATTTTTTACGCATAATAAAAAAAAAATATCATTCTGCACTCCCTCTCTATATAAATAATTAGTGCGCGAAATTTCTTCTCAGCAGATGACAACATCCTGAACTTAGCAGTATAATCATAAAAAATTTACGATTTAAAAGAGTTTTTTTTATGCAACTTGAAAAGGTTAACAATCTGACGGCCCACCTGATGTAGTCTAATTTCAGGCTGCAGCTGAAAATCAGTGCTTCGCTTTTAAGCAAATCCATCACTGAGCTGTAGCCTATTTGGCTCACTGCGACACACATGGCGAAACCATTTTTTATTTTTTGTTGTATATTTTAAAAAGTGTAAATAACTTAATTGTATAAACTCTTTTGTAAATTTACGTGTGTCATAAATGGCTCAAATAAAAAGTTTATCTATCTATCTGTCTATCTGATGAAAAGTGGTGACCGTCGCCTATAGACATGAGCAGTACCATGCACATAACAGAGTATACTGTTTCGCCCATAATACCCCCCATGCGTTGCCGTTCCTGAGGACTCAGGTGTTATTCCTCTGTACCCTGTAGATTCACTGTCATATCCCACCCTTCAAACCGAAACACAGCCATGCAAACACAACTGCTTAACGGTAGAAACACGGATGGGACAGAGGTGCCTACGCAAACGACTTGAAAACAAAAATGCTTGTAAACAAATATATTCAATTAAATAAAGATTATTTCTATTCTATTTATATTTAAATTATTATAAATTTAACATATAATAATCCGTAAAATAATATCTTATGAAAACTAAAAAAATTTATATTATTTTTAAAGGTAGGTGTAAAAAATGACGCCTCAAAATCGGCCCAATGCATGCAATGAATCTGGTACACTGAGGTGGCGTTATAGCTTTTTTTTTTTGCAATTATCCAGTTAGTCACGCTTTACATTTTGTGACCATATTATACGATCACGTCGCCAATTCTGTACCAATTTTCATAACTCTTTTTCCAATAGACAGAGTTTACTCCCGTTTTGGTTTTTTTTTTTTTCATTTAAAAGTTTCCTTTTGTCGATGCAACTAATTCATGCATCATATTCCAGCCAGCTTTTTTTTTTATACAACTTTGAATGGCAAACAAGCTGATGGCCCACCTGATGGAAAGTGGTAACCGTTGCCTATAGACATGAGCAGTACCATGGACATAAGAGAGTATATTGTTTCGCCCATGATACTGCCCATGCGTTGCCATTCCTGAGGACTCATATGTTATTCCTTTGTACCCTGTAAATTCACGCCATATCCCACCCTTCAAACCGAAACACAGTCATGCAAACACAACTGCTTCACGGTAGAAACTCGAATGAGACAGAGGTACCCAAGCAATCGACTTTTGTACAAAATCTCCCTCTGGTAGAGCCCCCCACTTTGCACCCCACTTGCTTGTAAGAACTAAAAAATGTACCTTAAGAACGTTTATTATTTTTTGAAGTTGGTTAAAAATATATTATACGTATACAGCGATTATTTATTTATTTAAAGCACAAAATACATTGTACAGGATGGCTATTATAAAACATTATTCAATTAGTTCACTATTACGTCAATAGATGGCGGTAGTTTAAATTTCAAGCATGCTATAGTTGTTGCCTAGGATTGGAAGTTATTCAATTTCCACTTTTCAATAATCGTCCTATTTCTTACTCGAGAAACGAGATTTATCTTGACAGGGCATCGATCGGCCAATAGTCCGGTCAATGCCTACAAAAATAACAATCGAAATTAATCATGGGCAAGTGAAAAAAAATCGATATATGTGTCGATATTTTTCGAAGCTATCGATATATAACGTGTACAAATATCGATATTTTAATATATCGAAATATTTGTACACTGTCAAAGTATTAGTGTTTCGTAAATTAAATACGAATTGGTAGTCATGTAGTTTTATTAATACAAACAATGATCAGGAGTTTAGTCAAACCAATAGTTGTCAGATATCGACATGAGAAGCACTCTCTGTTTTATGTGCTCCCCTGTCAATCTGCTCTTATTATCTGGCACTGCCAAATTAATAGCAGACGCGAGCCTTTTTGACGACACGGAAAATGCTTGGTATATTAAGTATTTTAAAGCGATTTCAGAAATAACCGGCATGAAATGTCGACAACTCACCCAAAATTTTATTGGATCTAGTAGTGGTTGGTCCAGATATTGCTTAAGCTCATTGGGGACAGAGCCAGCGCTTGGAACCTTGGAATATATATATATATATATATATATATATATATATATATATATACATTTAAAAGTTTCACATGTTTTGCTACCTAACCTAACCTACTGTTGTCATTGTCATACGTCCATAAAACACTCCAAAAAACTTTTTTTATTTATGTTTTTTTTTATTCATGAAAAATCATAAAAAAAATATCGAACTTGATATCCGGGAAAAAATATAGATTATCGATATATCAAGATTTAAAATATCGACGATAATAATCAATATTTTTTTTTAATAATATCGATATTTTGATATATCGATATTTTATTAACCAAGCCTAATCGAAATCAGTAATTTTCGAAATTCAGGCAAAATCACTTCAAACTTAATGTGTACATTGTGTAATTGAAAATTTTCAAACCATGTAACGTCACGCGTACCTAATACCTTCATAAAGTTTCAGCCAATTCAACTGATCGGTTATTTTATAGCATTTTATATGTGACTCTTTAGATTGATATAACTTTTTTATTTATGAACCGATTGAAATAAAACAAACGCTAAATGTTAAATAGAGCAATCCGCAACGCATTAGAGAAAACCGTATTCAAATCGATTTAGCCGTTTCTGAGATAAGCGTGCACAAACGTAGAGACAAACAAAAATTCTAAAAATCATTGTTTCGGGTTCTGTTCCGTTCATAAAGCCCTCCTAGTAGTTTTTCTTATATATCTTCCATGTACAGACAGCGAGCAGTTACGATTTTATTATATATATTGATTGATTAATACATGTATACATGGCTTAGGAACGTGCAAACTTCTAAAACCGGTTTTAAATGTAAATAAACAAATATTTTTTTTATACAACTTAGAATGGCAAACAAGCTGACGGCCCACCTGATGGACGCCTGTCGCCTATAGACATGAGCAGTACCACGGACATAACAGAGTACACTGTTTCGCCCATGATACCCCCCATGCGTTGCCATTCCCGAGGACTCAGGTTTTATTCCTCTGTACCCAGTAAATTCACGCCATATCCCACCCTTCAAAGCGAAACACAACCATGCAAACACAACTGTTTCACGGTAGAAACACGAATGGGACAGAGGTGCCCAAGCAAACGACGTTTGTACAAAGTGAATATAAAATAAGAATAATAATATTTGAAAGATATAATAAATGTAGATAAATTAATGTTTTAGTAAATCTATTGCTTTTTTTATTTTCAGGTGGCTTCATACTTCACAGCATGGAGAGTGAAGGACCATGGTCAAAACGAATACTCCTTTGTACCGCACCATGAACACTTCGAACACCATGGTATGTGTTTACTTCTTTTTATGTAACACTCTTAAGAATCATGCATACGGCTCGACTGATGGCAAGTACAGTCCACGATTACCAGTAACACCGTCGCGGCAGTCGTGTCCCCATCGTGTACCACTCTCCATAACGGAAAGAGTCGCGCGAGCGGGCTGCTGACCGCGACCACATGGGGACATGTGTACCCATGCGTCTCTATTTGGTTATTTATCATTTTCCAATATTCTGTTTTTAATAATTTATTTAAATGCACAGTAAAATTCTTTGCGCATATGGCGGACTTAACACCGGACGGTGTTCTCTACCAGTCGACCATTGGGCGAACAGAGAAATAAGTAGGCGGTGCATTATTGAATAGAGGAAATACAAAGTGATACTTGATATATTAATATATATATATATATATATATATATATATATATATATATATATATATATATATATATATATATATATATATATATATATATATCTTATATATAAAATTCTCGTGTCACGGTATTTGTTACCAAACTCCTTCGAAACGGCTTTACCGATTTTTATGAAATTTTGTGCGCATATTGGGTAGATCTGAGAATCGGCCATCATTTTTTATACCCCTCAATGATATATATATATATATATATATATATATATATATTTACCATTAAGAGACACAATAGCACATATCGTCATAGTCGTAGAATACTGACGGATCTGACGAATATATGGTATACATATACTAGCTGACCCCGTAAACGTTGTTTTACCACTTATTGCGAAATATAAAAATCGCGATTAAAATACAAGGGTTGATCGTAAAACGATGAAAATTTAAAATTGTATGTATTTTTCAATGCTAAATCATAATAAAATAAAAATGGAAAAATTTGTTAAAAAAAATTAAAATACAATTTTTTGTGGAGGGTCATCCTTATCATTGAGGGGTATGAAAAATAGACGTTGGCCGATTCTCAGACCTACCCAATATGCACACAAAATTTCATAAAAATCGGTAAAGCCGTTTCGAAGGAGTTTGGTAACAAACACCGTGACACGAGAATTCTATATATAAGATATATATATATATATATATATATCTGTCAGTATTCTACGACTATGACGATATGTCTATAACATTTTGAACCGACTTCCAAAAAAAGCAAGTTCACAATATAGTGTTGTATTTTTTTATTCTATATTTGTTACCTCACAACCTCGTCAGTTGTGAACCGATTTGAAAAATTCTTTTTTTTTTTATCTGAAAGGATATACTTAGAGATACGGTCTCATGGAAATTTTATCAAAATCGGTTCAGTAATTTAATTCAGATATCAAAAGTTTCAAAAAAGTAGATTTTTTAACACTATCTTGATTTATTATCATAATCACCATATCAGCCTTTAACTGTCCACTGCTGGACATAAGCCTCCCCCTTAGGGGGTTTACCAGTAGTTGCCACGCTTGGCAAGTGGGTCAGCAATTGCAGTTAGGCTTTAGACATGTTTTAAGAGGGACGCTGCTGCCCATCCTTCGCCCTCGATTCTATGCTGGGACCATACGGCCGTTTCTTTCACAATAATGGTAATTCCCATCTTTTATAAACCATAAACTATGCAACACAAAAGTCTAAATCTCTTATTTGGGGGGCAAAGGGATTGTTAGTAATGAGATCTTACAGCACCATTGCTAGCAATATACCCTCTCAGGTGGACCTCCACGCGGTTCCTCCTGGAAACCGGCATGGTTAATTCTTGTCGAAATCATCATGGTGGGCTAACTTACCTACATTTATTCTAACCTATCATCCCTCACTGGTGACTCGCCGGTATACCGATAGCGCGGGCGGGGTTATCATTACATTTTCCCCCATTAAAAAAAACGTCTTATTCATAAATAGGTCAAAGCTTCCATAAAACTATTTTAGCTATTGTACTGTTTTGTTTCTTTCTTTCGCTCTAAATTCTCAGTTTTTTTTTATGCAACTTAGAATGGCAGGCAAGCTAATGGTCCACATGATGGAAACTGGTAACTGTCGCCTGTAAACATGAGCAATACCCTAGACATAACAGAGTATACTGTTTCGCCCATGATACCCCCATGCGTTGCCATTCCTGAGGACTCAGGTGTTATTCCTCTGTACCATGTAAATTCACGCTTCAAACCGAAACACAGCCATGCAAACACAACTGCTTCACGGTTGAAACATGAATAGGACAGAGGTACCTAAGCAATCGACTTTTGTACAAAGACTCCCTCTGATAAATGGTGCAGTGTTTAGTTAGTTTAGTAGCGGTAGAACGCTTCCATCGAAGGATGCCAATACTGGTTTAAATTCCCTGTATCATCATACCAGCCTTTAACTGTCCACTGCTGAACATAAGCCTCCCCCTTAAGGGGGGTTTGCCAGTAATTGCCACGCTTGGCAGGCGCTTTAGCAATTGCAGTTAAGCTTTAGAGATGTTTTAAGAAAGACGCTGCTGCCCATTCCTGGTCCTCCCGGAGTCGCCTCTTACGACACCCACGGGAAAGAAAGGGGTGGTCCATTCTATGCCGGGACCACACGGCCAATTTTCTATATAAATAAGTCTTATTCTAAAAAGTTTTAATTAGCTCTAAAAAAATTTTTAATTACAAATAGTACATTACTGCAGCGGCCAGCAACTGAGGCATTGATGGACGAACGTGCTAATGTGGGCCCAGTTCGAAATTTAAATAAAATATTTTATTAGTTACCCCCTTGGTAGCCATGTTTCGAAGTAAAAGGTCATTCCATTTTTAAATTACAGGACAGATATGAGTTTACATAGTAATTTATCTGGCCGCAAAACACGACAGATATGGATTTTCATACAACTTTTGCCGGCCGCTGCCCGCGTGTATATGGCCAGTACGGCAATTTTGATTTATCTCGAAGAAGATTGTCAAAATAATGCTCACATTTCCAAGCATGTTTGAGAGAAAGTTATTATACTCGTACACTGCAGGAATTTTTCAATGAGAAAATTTAATTGTATTTGTAGCTATTTGTTTCGATGTAATAATGTTTTATTCATTATATGTTAACCGACGATACATATATATAATATAAAAATTTAGTTATGTACTTCATGAAATATTTAATAATGTGATGGCTGCGCCCTTCCAGGGTTCGTGTTGATTCTTTACCTTTAATAGCTTAAGACATATATTGTTACAACATGAAATAGCAATAAATGATTTAATTGAATGGAATAAATAAATAAATAATGGTCTTATTACCTTTACAAAATCTTTCTTGAAATCTTCTTTAGAAGAATTTTGCCCGAACGTGATGGCACTAACTGTAATGCTTCTAGAAGATTCAAAGAAGAGTTTTCTTCTCTAATCAAACTCCATCTGTGATATTTGTTTGTTGCAGGTCATCACAGAAGTTTAAGAGATTTAGGTAAGACCGGATTTTATTTATTTATTTATTTATTTATTTTACATTCTTATTGCAAAAAACTAATAAAAAGCATTATTGTTATTTTTTTTTATAAATAAAAAATTTAATACCAGAAATGTATAGAAAGAGAGAGTTATGCTTTATAACTACATTACCTATTAATTCATCTTCTGCCTTGACTTTCCCCGTTACTTAATATCAGCTTTTCTAATTACGCTTAGCCATCTTAACTTTTGCATATTTTTTACATGTATTAAAATAAATGCGCTTATAAGAATCAATTAAAACTAACTTTTATTTATTTATTTATTTAGAAAAGGTAAAGCTAGACTTGTTAAGAACATTACTTGCCAGAGGGAGCCTTTGTACAGTAGTCGTTTGCGAAATGACAGGCACGAATGAGACAGAGATCCTCAAGGACCTCTGTCTCATTCGTGTTTCAACCGTGAAGCAGTTGTGTTTGCATGGCTGTGTTTCGGTTTGAAGGGTGGGATGTGGCGTGAATTTACTGGGTACAGAGGAATAACACCTGAGTCCTCAGGAATAGCAACGCATGGGGGGTATCATGGGCGAAACAGCATACTCTGTTATGTCCATGGTGCTGCTCATGTCTATAGGCGACGGTTACCACTTGCCATCAGGTGGGCCGTCAGCTTGTATGCTATTCAAAGTTGCATGAAAAAAAAAATAAAAAAAAAACAGTATCCTATGAATAATTAAAGATTGTATTCAACAAAAACACCAACATCAATTGTGTTTACTAAACCGATTTTGATAAGATTTCTATTGAATCAATCTGTAAGTACATCAGTCTCCACAATACATACAATGAGTATTCTTAAGTTAGTTTATTAGTTTTAGTTAATTTTTAATTAGTTTATTAATAGTAGTTTAGTTTATTCATATAGTATCGTGGAGAATGAATAAACATTTGGAATTTGGAAAAAAAAATTCCGATAAAAAAAATAGTTTTCCAAATCGATTTTTTTTTATTTTATTTTATTGGCACATAAAACAGATTACAACCATAAAAAACTTAAGTAATAATTACATTTGTGATTCGGCTAGGTTATAATTAGAGAATACGATCCCGACTGGTTTTTTTAATCCCGGGATTTCGGGATTACTGAAAGATAATACCGGGATCCCGGGATCGATCCCGGGATCAATTTAGGAATTCAGAAACAATAAAAAGTCAGTAAATTATTTTCAATCATTCTATTTTTATTTTGGTAATAGGTAATAGTTTCATTTTAAAGCTATATTAAACAAAATTATGTTTCTAATTTCGTTAAAGACTAATATTTGCAGTTTACTAATTGTAATACATATTTACTAAAAATTAAACTTAGAGAAAATCAACTTTGTTAGACTCAGAGAAACCTAGAAAAATAATTAACAATACGTATTTTGTTTTATTCTAGAGAGATCAGTAATCACGTTTTATATTTAAAATAGACTACTTATGTATTGCAAAAATAAAATCTTAAAAATAATAACGCGTCCAACGTTTCATCTCCAAGCCTGCTTCTGAGTTTGTTGGACATATATGCAGAAGCTGAGAAAGCTCGTTCGATTGAAGTTGGAGGAATTGTCAATAAATATTTAGGTATAGGCTTGTTCCAAATTGTAGCCTCGAATGAAACTTGCCTCAAGTAGATTCATTTCTTTCTTAATAATTTTAAAAATGTCGTTACCCTGTTTTCCGACTACGAAATGACTCCACACAAACCATCTTTTTTGTGTCTGATAGAAAAACTTTCTTTAGACAGCAATATTTTAGTAGCCTTAAATTAAGACCCTCAATAACAAAGAGGATTCAAGAAATTAAATAATATTAGACTGTATGGATTTTAGTCCCCTACCCTACGCCTTTCACTATGGAATAAATTTAATAAGAACAACATAACCTAGGAAATGAATATTTGTTGTTTTTAACTTGTTTTCATTAAATTACTCTTTATTCTTTCATAATACAACATTGTTTCTCTAATTATCACCATAATAATATAGTTTAATAATACTTACATACACAACGCCGTGAAGACGAACTTTTGTACACATTCACACACAACGCCGTTGCAAAGTAATTGAATCAATCAGCTGTTTATCCAAGATGACCAATAAATATCAAATAGACAATAAATGCATTTTGTTTCACGCAAAAAAAACTAAATAATATTAATTCGTAAAAATTTCTGTTAATCCTGAAAATCCCGGGATTTGTTACATAAAATCCCGAGATTTTCGGGACCAAAATTTCGACCGGGATCCCGGGATCCCGGTTTCGAGATCCCGGGATCGAATCCTCTAGTTATAATCCAATCACATTATGTGCACAGCTTGAGTAATTCATGAAAAGCAAACACGTGAAATAATAAAAATACATAAAATGTTATATAATAAAGTCATTTGTATTTGTATTTATTTGTATTTGTAAATATATAAAAGATTCACAACTTATGGAGTTATGAGGTAACACACATAAGAAAAAAAAAAGCAAAAAATACAACCGAACTGAGAACGTTCTTCTCTTTAAAACCAATTAAAAACCCTATATCTTTTGTTTTATTACAATTATCTTATCAAACATGCTTCCTATTACCTACTAATATAATAAAATTATAACAAAACGATGTCTGTACATGGGAGATGTTTAATAACACATGAGGGCTCTTGACAAGATCAATAGATAATAACTTTTAGAAATTTTGTCTGTTTGTTTGTTTGTCAGTATGTTACGAAAACTACAGCAAAATTGTCAATAACAATGCTCAGATGTTAATAATTAAAAAAATATAAAAAAAATTAAAGAAAAGAAATTTTAAGAAATTTCTATATATATATATTAAATATTGTATACTGTTTTTTCACCAGAACTAAATGTGTACACAAAAATTTTTAATAAAATCGATTACAAAATATAATGTGGTTTTTCCAAGAGATTACAGCATGGGGTTCTTCAAAAAAAAGGACAATAAAGTTTCATCAGGGTCGGCAACGTATTCGTAATGCTCCTTGTACTGCAGGCGTTCATAGGTTACGGTAATCGCTTACCATCAGGTGGGCCGTATGCTTGTTTGACACCTCAGTTGTATAAAAAAAATCTAATTCTGCTTGCAAGATTTAATCTAAACAAACATTACAAGTTGAAGCTTGTAAAAACAGATTATTTTTAATTTCACCTTTTTTCCAGAAGTCCACCACCCAGTTTACCAAGGGCAGTCCTCGTACAGTCCCAGCTGGAACCCAGTCGACGGGTACGACTCGGGATCTAGCTACAAAACAATCCCCTTCCAAGGACCCTACAGTGAACAGGAGTACGCTGGCACCAAAAAATCGCTTGACAACACGTACGGTTAAATTAATCTAATATATATATATATTAACGACTGAATTATTGTACTTTGTAAATAAATTATTACTATAAATTAGTATAAATTAGTATTACTAAATTTATTAGTATTAAATTATTAATTAGTAATAGTAGTGTACTACACGTAATTAGTATTATAAACTAGCTATCCGACCCGGGTTCGCACGAGTAGACAAAATCTTCAAAAATCAATACATATAATAAAAAAAAAAGTTTCAACCAATACAACTGATCGGTTATTTTATAGCATTTTATATGTGACTCTTTAGATTGATATAACTTTTTTATTTATGAACCGATTGTAATAAAACAAACACTAAATGTTAAGTGGAAAAAACTGCAACGCATTCAAATCGGTTAAGTCTTTTATTGGCGTGCACAAACGTACAAACCGACAAAAATTCTAAAAATCATTGTTTTGTGTTCTATTGCATTCATAATGCCCCTTATAATAGTTTTCCTTATATATCTTCCATGTACACCGACCAGTTACGATTTTATTATATGTATTAATTATATTATTATGGAACGTATCTGCATTTTTTATCCAATATCTATATACATATGTGACGAGAAATTAATGAAGTCACTGTGTTTTTGTCATTTCCGACAATCATTTCGACTTTATCCGGAAATCTTCAAGGCGCATATAGCGCTTTACGTCACAATATCTCGCCTTACAATTCACTCGTACGTCAATTTTTTTATATGAAGTCGAAACAACTGTCGGAAACGACAAAAACACAGTGACTCCATTAATTTCCCGTCACATATGTACATTATTAATTAGTAATTAATTAATTAATTATTACTAAACATATAAAAATGTAATTGTAAATAATGTCACAAATGACAACATTTCACAATAAGCACCACATGTTTTAATTAATTGAATTAACTTGTATCAAATATATATTTATTTATATATTTTTCTGATTGTAAATCGTGTAAGTATATTATGGATTTCTATATTCCTCTATAGTAAATATCCATGTTTAAATAGTTATTACAAATTTCCAAATATAAACAATTTAAAACAAAAACTATTTTATGCTATATTATATTTATTTAATTAAAAATATTTAAATAAATTTTATATGTTCTTAATTAGATTGTGAACTAATTAAAATAACTTGTATACTTAGTAATACTAACTAACTGCACATGTAAATAATGTTAATGTAGATTCCGTTGTAGTTTTACTAATTAAATATTAATTTTAAATTACATTTATTACAAAAACAATGAAAATAATTTAATAAGAAAATAGTATTATGTAAATTAATTAAAAATTAGTGTAATCGAATTAGAATTAGTTTTCTTTCTTATAAATATCTATTTTAGGTTTATATTATTATTTTTCAGGTTAGACGAAGAAAAACCGTGTCCGAAGGATTGACGTATTTACATCATTTATTAACAATTAGCAAGATTAAATAGTTAAAACCATTATGTACCTACTACATTACACTTACAAAGTTTATTATAATAATTTTAGTACTCGAATGAAGAAAACATATTTTACGTGGGACCAGAGATGGTGAAACTGGATCGCGTTGGTAAATTCATAATAAATCCAAAAAAGATCAGAAAAACAGACTAGACTAATCTAGAAATATATCGGGATTTTAAGAATTTGTTTCTGCAAAGGCTCAATTTCTATGGTGGCAGTATTTATTATTTATATATTTCTATACATATGTATATAACTTTGTTAATGATAACAATAGCTAAATTATCTAAGTAATTTAATTACAAATAAATAAATCCACTGCTGGACATAGACCTCCTTAATAAAGGTGTTGCCAATAGCTACCACGCTTGGTAGGCGGGTTGGCAACCGCAGTTAGACTGACGATGTTTAAACAGGAACGTTGATGGCTATGCCATCACCATTAAATCCCTTTAGTCCCCTCTTACGGCACCCATGAGACAAAAGTGGATAGCTCATTCTATTCCACATGTCAAAAAATAAATTAAAATATTGTTTATTCAAACAAACTTGATCATAAGCATTGTTGAAAAGACACTGTTTTTATTAATGTACCGCCCAGTTCGGAATGCAATTTCAACTGAGGAAAACGAGCAAAAATCATAGCTTTTTTTAACAAATAATGGCTATCAAAAATTTCATATAGATAAAAACTACAATCGATCTCAGTATTCGTATATTACCCAACGCCTACTAGCCCCAAATTAATAAAAATATATACTATATGTACTAAATATTGATATATACCAGGGGTAGCCAACTTGACCAGACCCAAGATCTGCTGACGAAACCCAGTGCGAAATAGTGAATTTGCTGGGTACAGAGGAATAACATCTGAGTCCTCAGGAATGGCAACGCATGGGGGGTATCATGGGCGAAACAGTATACTCTGTTATGTCCATGGTACCGCTCATGTCTATAGGCGACGGTTACCACTTTCCATCAGGTGGGCCGTCAGCTTGTTTGCCATTCTAAGTTGTATAAAAAAAAACAATTACATACTTCTTGAAATCAGAAATAAAACAACATAGTTCAGTACACAATTATGTAGTTTTCATTGTTATTTCACCCGTTAACTGTCCACTGCTGGACATAAGACTTCCCCATAAGATGAGTTTTGCCAGTAGTTGCCACGCTTGCAAGCGGGTTGGCAACCGCAGTTAGGCTTTTAGAGATGTTTCAAGAGGGACGCTGCTTCCCATCCTTCGCCCTCCCTTAGTTAAAAGGAAGGAGTGGTCTATTTATGCCAGTACCATACGGCGATTATGTAGTATTGTAGTATTTTTTTTTATTTTATTAAAAGGGAAAACATGAAACTGAAACTAATTCTCAGTAACTGCTTATTTATATTTGTGCGAGCATTGCGTGCGCGCATCTTCCGCCGGATTAGCAATATATTATATTGTTTGTTTTACCACTATCGACTGGACTAATAGTCGCGATCGACTGGTCGTCCTCTCCTGGTATATACTATAGTATATAAAACATATATTGAAACGTGATCTGGTTTCACAAAAGATAATACGTAAAACCAAAATGTATAGACAAAGAAAACCCACCGTTGTAAAGTTGACCATCAGCGCCATCTAGCAACAGCCATGATGTACAAATTTTAGAAACAAAATCAACAGGAACTATGTCTATATACAAATACTCAGTTAATTTATATCTAAAATTTAAAATCATGGCTGTTACCATATAATAACCATGTAGAACACGTTAAAATATCGAAACACTCGCTACATTCTAATAAAACGGTGTTTTAATTAACATACATACATAAATATCTGTCACACCTGTCTTCCATTAAGGTAGGCAGAAACAATGGAACGCCAAATGCTTCGATTTAAACCTCTTTCGCTTCCTCCACATTCATCAATCTTTTCATACACGCTCGCCGGTTATGGGTACTTTTAATTTGGCCCTTCTTGAACACGTCGCCTGTTTGGTCGACATACGTCCGTCTAGGGCGGCCCCTACCGACATCTCCATTCATACATACATACAAATAAATTACAAACACATTTATGTATTATTCATTCATACATACATATTCCAGGTATGTACAGTTGGCTTGAATATGTGCATGTGCATTTCATTATACATAGATATAATTTGATGCTGACAACTTCTTTCATCTTCTAGAAGAATACAAGCAATAAATTCCGGTGACTGTACAATCTTTTGAGCCGACTGTACATGTACCGATTTACTATAGACTAATAGACATTCTTACATAATATTAAGTAAATTTTAATTTAGTTTTATATTACTTATTGTAATAATTCATTTAAGAAAACTAATTAAATATTTACATAAATTCATTTTTATTAACTCAATAAAAATAAATTAAGCCATTCATTTGTAGTAACTATTAAAAAGTTAATTATTTTAGATTAATTATATAAATTAAGAAATAAAACTGCATTTATTAGTTTTTGTAATGTAATTTATTTCTTTATTTTTTAATAAAATTTGTGAACGTACAAAAATTGTTTTATTTTCTCTATTATTGTACAAATATTCTGTACAAATTGTAAAAGGAACACCAACAACACTTATTTTGATAACATTAATATTCGTAGAAAAAAAAAAATAGTGTATATAAAAATTTTGAGATTTCAATATTTGAGCACAATATTGGTATACATACAACAATTATAACTATACAAAATTTATTTAACAATTGTATAGAAATTTACAAAGTATAAAAATCACAATTATATACATATACTAAAAAAAAAATGTGTTATTAAAAATATGAGATTGCTATGTACATTTAAAAATATTAATTTTCTATACTAAACGAAAATAGAAAACACGTAAAATGGAACGTCGAAATTGTATACAAGTATACAATTAATGAGTAAAAGTGAACACATTTATAAACAAAAAAAAAAAGAAAAACAATAAAAATGAAACGTCAGAACTAGGTAAATACATATATTTACTAAAAAAAAAATACATTATCGAGACTTAACGCGACGAACAAATACGTAGATAAAAAATAAAAAAAATCATATTTTTTTTCTATTTTTTTTTAAAAACAAGAATAAAAAATTGAAAGACACGTCGACAATAAAGAAGCAGGCATGTACATAAATACTGTTTACCTGTAAAATTTTCATCGCGTTAACTCCCCAATAGTGTATTTAAAATATGTGTAAACAATACGATTGTTTATTTAAACTAGATAAATATGTTTTTTCGAAAATTTCACCGAGTTACCAACACAGAGCTTTCGACTTTCATCTTGTATATACCTTATCACAGACAATAAGTAGATTTAATCAGAATTGAGATGTCTATCCCATCCCATAAGCCGTTAACAGCCTACTGCTGGGCACAACTCTCCTCTAAGAGGGGATTTGCTAGTACTTGCCACGTTCGGCAAGCAAATGAGATTTCAATATTTGAGCACAATATTTAGGAGTGTATACTTATTTATATACTAGCTATATAACCCGGCTTCGCACGAGTAGACGGATTTTTCAAAACTCATTACATATAATAAAAAAAAAGTTACAGCCAATTTAACTGAGCGGTTATTTTATAGCATATACATGATTTATATAATTTCTTTACTTGAATAATGAACCGTTTGAAATGAAACAAACACTAAATGTTAAGTGGAGCAAACCGCAACGCATTAGTAGAAACAACGCATTTAAATCGCTTAAGACATTTCTGAGATTAGCATGCACAAACGTACAGACAAACAAAGATTCTAAAAATAATTGTTTTAGGTTCTATTGCGTTCATAAAGCCCCCCCCCCCCCTCATAAAAAAGTTTTTCTTATACATCTTCCATGTACAGACAGCGATCTGTTACGATTTTATTATATGTATTGATATTAAAAAAAATGTATAAATGTATAATACACATATATGTATATATATTAAAAAAAAAAATGAACAGAGCTTCGTGCCTCCAGTCAAACTGTTTATAATTACTCCTCTCCATCCAAAGGTTGGCTGGAAGAGATCGCTCTTAGCGATAAGGTCGCCCATTGTTTTCTCACTGTGATTATTTCTTGTAATTGTTTATATATATAATAAGTTTACTATTGTAATCTTTTGGAGGAAACAATAAAGAGTATCTATCTATCCTGAGATAGGTAATTCTTTAAACCAAACAATTCAAGTTGGGCACCCCCCCCCCCCCCCAACTTATTACTAGGTACCTAACTTAAATAAGTAAATTAAAGCTATAATTTGTGATGTCGATAATAAATTTATCATTATTTGTATATAATATATGAAAAATTCATAATTAAAAATTAAATCCCGCAAAAAATAACTTTATTTATTATTTTGATTTAAAAACTAAACTACGGAACCAATTTTTATAAAATTTCTATTCAGAAATAAAAAAAATATATAAATTAAGATAGTAGGAAAAAATCTATAACAACTACCTAGCAGTACGAAAAACGAAATATAAAAAAAAAATTATAACCAATATTATTCGGGATAATATAAGCATTCTTACAATAATCTATACATCCAAATCTGTTCATGCATTTAGAAGTTATAGTACAATAAAGAAACTCACATACATACATGAAGCCTAAAACATTATACTCCTTCGAGCAGTCGTGTAATTTTTTTATAAAACTAAGCTTATATTATATTCCTTATTTATTCAGTAAAGTAAAAAGTATACATAAAAATATACAAGTGTACAAAAAGATATACAAAATATTTGCCTTAATAATATTTTAGTCTTTAATGGACGGATATAATTCAATATTACTTTGACAGCCACAGTAAAATGTTGCCAGTCTTATGAGTAGCGCGCTTAAATTTAAAATAAGAATAAGTAAACAATTATTTTAAACTCATCGAACATGTTTGAACATTCAAACACGGGTATTCGATATTTGAAAATCATTTAGTGCTGCCAACATCACAGTTGCATACATTACATTTGTAAAGAAAAAAAAACAATCACACATCGAGCTCAGTCAATTTTAAACAAACGCCCAAAAATATACACAACGTGATTAAAATCGAGTCGGCCACTAAACCGATAACGCTGTTACTAAACCAACTGTACTTAACTTTCTTTTTTGTTAACCTCCTCTTGTCTACGGTAAGCTTCGCGGGCCACTTTTCAAAATCCGAAGGCACCTTTTGACACTGCGACGAGAACCATTTGCGCGGGAAATTGTTTGAACTCTTCGCCTGTATGCAGATCTCATTGTTTTCACGCAGTGACGTTTTTAATTCTTTGTCTATGGTTATAACCATAGAGCGCAGGTTGTACGCTATGGTTTTTGTGTAAAGTATATTGTTTCTGGCATCTCGTATGTACAGATTGAAGTCTGCGATGTCTTCAGTGGATGTCACGTACCAATATACGTAGATACCGGATTGAGAACTAGAATTATTACATAATTATTATAAAGTGCATTCAACTAAGACTTACCGAAGTGTGTGGTTGTGTTTCGGTTTGAAGGATGGGATATGGCGTGAGTTTACTGGGTACAGAGGAATAACACCTGAGTCCTCAGGAATGGCAACGCATGGGGGGTATCATGGGCGAAACAGTATACTCTGTTATGTCCGTTATGTGTATATTAAATTGGCTCATAAATAAAGAAGTTACATGTTAACGAACATTAGAAAAAATCAACCGAATTGAGTACCTCGTTGTTTTAAAATCGGTTAAAAAATAAAAAAAAAACATAATATAACTTACTACTGTATATCCCTGAATGCCAGGTCCGGTTCCAAGACGAACTCAAAACTGTCAGTGTTGCCATATTCGTTGAGTTTATAATCCGTCTCGATGTTGCCAGTACACAATAATCTCTCCTCGTCTATGGTCAGAATATTTTCATCTTGCAACATTACAGGTTCGGTGCACGTCAAATTGTGATATTTAACCTCAGTTTCCAGTCTCGACGATGACAGATGGTTTAAATAATGCTTCAACGGACGAGTTAAACAATCGCATCTAAGCTTGTTACCTAAAAAATAACATACGATGAAAAAACACTGCATTAAATAATACAAAGTCGCTGCGTATATCTATTTTTTCACTTATATCTAAACCATATTAACACCAGAGGGCGACACTCTCGCAGTTAAATATAAGATTTTAATTTACATGGTTGCGTTTTTCAAGGCACTTCCTTCCACGCACAACCACTCTTTGGAATCAACTTCCAGCAGCAGTATTTCCGAACCGATACGACAACATAACCTTCAAGAAAAGAGCATATTCCTTTTTAAAAGGCCGGCAGCACACCTGCAATGCTTCTACTGTTGTGGGTGATCATGGGCGGCGGTAGTCACTTACCATCAGGTGAGCCGCATGCTCGTTTGCAAACACAACTGCTTCACGGTTGAAACACGAATGGGACAGAGGTGGCCAAGCAAACGACTTTTGTACAAAGTCTCCCTCTGGTAAATTATTTATTATTATTATTAAAGTTTATTTATTAATAACGGAGATCGCGGCTTATTAAATAATACTCAACTAGCGAAAAATTACTCGTGATCTTAGAGGTACTTGATCAGCTCTACGCACAGTTGGATTACAGACTGGTTTTGTCCATCTACCCCCCCCAATACGATCCCAGGTTTGGTCGGAAATATGGATAAGTAAGTAAGCTGGAAAAAGCTGGAAGGATATTGCGTTCAGAAACCTTTAATACATATTAATTTACCAGAGGGAGACTTTGTACAAAAGTCGTTTGCTTGGCCACCTCTGTCCCATTCGTGTTTCAACCGTGAAGCAGTTGTGTTTGCATGGCTGTGTTTCGGTTTGAAGGGTGGGATATGGCGTGAATTTACTGGGTACGGAGGAACAACATCCGAGTCCTCAGGAATGGCAACGCATGGGAGGTATCATGGGCGAAACTGTATAGTTTGTTACCACTTTCCATCAGATGGGCCGTCAGCTTGTTTGTCATTCTAAGTTGTATAAAAAAAAAAAAAAAAAAAAAAAACATATACAAATTAGGAGACTGTATCAACCACCTACCTTCAAAGAAGACTTGGAGCCCCTCACTTCTGATTTTCCTCACCAAATACGGGTCTAAGGTTGTTAATTGGTTATTTCGAACGTTCAGAATGTGGAGACGCGTCGCATTCACCAGTCTGTCAATGGGAAGATCATCCAGCATGTTGTTTTGTAAATATAGTTCGGTTATGTTCTCCGGCAGGGCGAAATTACGTTCGGCTGAAAAAAAAGTTTTTATTAATAAATGAAGACGGAATACACCTGCCTATGCTGTAGGTATACGCTGACGGGGCACCAGTGAAAGATGATAGGTTTTTTAATGGATGATAATGGAATGGTAACGTAACTGCGCTATCGGTATACGCTGGCGGGGCACCAGTGAGAAATGATAGGTGAGGATGAAAGTCCATCGTAACGCATTCTACTAGAATAAACCATAACAGTTTCCAAGGGGAACCACGTGGACGTCGACCTGATAAGGTGTATTGCTTGTAATGGGGAAATTAGACTCCATCACTAACAATCCCTTTTCCCCCAGAGATGATAGGTGAGAATGAAAGCAGGTCAGTTGTCTTAGTCCTCGGGGTAAAGGGATTATTAGTAATGGGACTAGAGGCCCCATTGCTAACAATATACCTTATCAGGTCGATCTCCACGCGGTTCCCCCTAGAAACCATTTTGATTAATTCTTTATGAATTCGTCACTATGGGCCAACTGACCTACTTCATCCTCAGCTATCATCCCTCACTGGTGCCCCGGCAGCGTATACCGACAGCGCAGGTGGGGTTACTATTTCAATGTATTAAAAAAACTTGCTTCTTCCGTAATTAGAGATAGAAACCTTATACTCCATAAGAGACTTTGTATAGTCAAAGTCATATGTATGGGTACTACTGTCCCACGGATACCCGACGCAGCTAGCACAGGCTATAGCCGCTTACCATCAGGCGGGCCGTATGTTCGATCGGCACTCGTTATATAAAAAAATGTAGATGTACTTACAAGACCTCGAAATCAGACTGTTCAAGTCGTTATTGGATAGATCCAACACCTCCAAGGAAGTCAAATTTCCCAACACATCTGAAATAAACAATTTTACATTAATCTGTATTGAAATTTGTAATAAATCTGTAGAGAGGTCAATTCTGTACATGAAATATATTTCCAAAATAACTATCAGCGGGTGATTAGTGATCGATACTGATGACAAAAATGCAATCAGTGAAATTTTTGTCTGTCTGTCTGTATGTTCGTTATAGAAACAAAAACTACTCGAAGGATTTTAACGAAACTTGGTACAATTATTCTTCATACTCCTGGGCAGGTTATAGTATACTTTTCATCACGCTACGATCAATAGGAGCAGAGCAATGAAGGGAAATGTTGGATAAACGGAAGAAGTAACTCTATTTTTAAGCTTCCGTCGCGTGTGCAGCCTTAATGGCCACTTTTTAAAATGTCCACCCGTGCGAAACTAGAGATGGGCCGCTAGTAAATAATAAATAAATAAACAAGTAATATTTTTTTTGAGTCTTCCGGTTGTCGTCTTCATAATATATATATATAGAGATCTCTTTCAAAGATAAGCCCACCCTTGCATTTGACAAGTTGTTAAACTAATCGCTGTATCTATTGTTCAAGTGAAATATTGTACATATATATAATTAATTAAAGATTGTGACCCACAAACAAAACCGACTTCAATTGTTAAAACAAACCAGATATTTTGATTTAAAAACTAAACTACAAAACTGATTTTAATAAAATTTCTATTGGGACCGATCTGTAAGTATATCCTTTTAGATAAAAAAAGAATTTTCCAAATCGGTCCACAACTGACCGAGTTATAAGGTGACAAACATAAAAAAAAAAACAATCAAACTGATAATCTACTTCTTTTTGAAATCGATAAAAAACTCCAAAAACTTGTTTAATACTGTGTAACCTTGTGGTCCCGGCATAGAATAGGCCACCCCTTTCTTTCCCGTGGGTGTCGTAAGAGGCAACTAAGGGAGAGCGAGGGATGGGCAGCAGCGTCCCTATTAAAACATCTCTAAAGCCTAACTGCGGTTGCCAACGCCTGCCAAGCGTGGCAACTACTGGCAAAACCTCTTAGGGAGAGGATTATGTTCAGCAGTGGACAGTAAAAGGCTGATATCATTTTTGTTATGCAACTTAGAATGGCAAACAAGCTGACGGCCCGCCTGATGGAAAGTGGTGACCGTCGCCTATAGACATGAGCAGTACCATGGACATAACAGAGTATACTGTTTCGCCCATGATACCCCCCATGCGTTGCCATTCCTGAGGACTCAGGTATTATTCCTCTGTACCCAGTAAATTCACGCCATATCCCACCCTTCAAACCGAAACACAGCCATGCAAACACAACTGCTTCACGGTAGAAACACGAATGAGACAGAAGTACCCAAGCAATCGACTTTTGTACAAAGACATGACATGTACATAACAGAGTATACTATTTCGCCCATGATACACCCACGCGTTGCCAGTCCTGAGGACTCGGGTGTTATTCCTCCGTACTCAGTAAATTCACGATGATGTAAAGTCACTTACTGCTTCGAATATCGTTAATAACATTTCCTGTAAAGTTCATTCTCTTCACTTTACCAGCGCCATATGTCAAGTCGAAAGTCAACACAGGTATCTCGTTATAGCTCAGATCGATTTCCATGAGCCTATAGGGTATCCATGGGGACGATGGGAACATCTTCTTTGTTAGAAAACCGAAGCGATTGGAACTCAGATCTACCTACAATATTTTTTTTTTAAATATTTAGTGTGCAGAGAAATTTGACATACATTTGTTTATTATTAATTATATAGATAGAGTGTCTCCCGGGGGGAAAGGGATTGTTAGTAATGGAGACTGAGAATCCCATTGCTAGCAATATATCCAGCCAGGTCGATCTCCTCGCGGTTCCCCCTGGAAACTATCATGGTTAATTCCTGATGAATTCATCACGATGGGCTAACTGGTCTGTTTTCATTCTCATCTATCACCCTTCACTGGTGCTCCGCCAGCGTATCCCGTTAGCGCGGGCGGGGTTACCATACCATTTTCACCCATCAAAAAGATAGAGTGTCTCCCATACAAATGCTTCGAGAAAAACGAGTCGACTTTTTCATACAATTTCGCGTGATAAATAGTTATGAGTGATTCCTTTATAACTTCTATATTTATTTTGTCTTATAAATTTTGCACTTTATTAATGCGTAAACACTCATTTTATTTATTAAATAATTAAATATAGATACGTCAAGTTACATTGTGTGCGTAAGTATATAGAGCACTGATAAAAACAACGAGTCAGCTAATTTGACAATTGGCTGACAAAAAGTTGACACGTTTTTGAGGCTCGACGCTCTATCTATACAATCTATATACATATTATATACAATCTACGTCGAATCGTCGGCAATAAATAAGCAGATATGTATTTTATTATACAACTTAGAATGGCAAACAAGCTGACGGCCCACCTGATGGATAGTGGTAACCGTCGCCTATAGACATGAACAGTACCATGGACGTAACAGAGTATACTGTTTCGCACATGATACCCCCCATGCGTTGCCATTCCTGAGGACTCGGATGTTGTTCCTCTGTACCCTGTAAATTCACGCCATATCCCACCCTTCAAACCGAAACACAGCCATGCAAACACAGCTGCTTCACGGTAGAAACACGAATGGGACAGAGGTGGCCAAACAATCGACTTTTGTACAAAGTCTCCCTCTGGTATGTACTAATTACAAAGACCTGTAAAGGCTTTCACATAGCGTTAAGTCCCGGTTGAATATTTAAAATATGTGTAAACACAACGCAAAAGTTTAGAAAGAATCATCATATTTTTTACAAAGTCGCGGGCAAAACTCAATATTATAATATTTACCTTTTCCAAAGACAATAAATCGTCCAATAAACCATTGGTTTTGTTGTCAATTTTCTCCAGAAGATTGTTCGACAGGTCCAATTTCCTGAGAGCAGAACAGAATTCACTATTATTATACTTGTGAGAGTGTCGCCCTCTATTGTCAATTGTTAACGTCAATTATGCTAATGTACGAACGAGGAATGAATTATGAACGGACGCTGAATTCAATAACGAATCAATGATGAATAATTTAATGACGATAATGATAAATAAATGAATGATAAATTGTAAATGAATTATTTTAAAATGAATAACTTATAAATGATCGGTGAATACTGAATAAACAATGTGTGATTGCTAAATGAATCCTCTACCCAAAGGTTGTGTTAAGAATTAAATATATGATGTACCTGTATAAAATAGAAAATGGATAAATTCAATAATTAATATTTGCATGCCATTTGATGTGGCGAAACATAATGGACATCTTATAAACTTCACAAATGCAACACCTTTTCTACAATGTTTCTAGCAAATAAATTTCATTTCAAATGAAATCATTTCATTTCAAGAGATTGCTCAGCGATAAGGCCGCCATTTGTATCACTTCTTATTTATATTCACTGTATTTGTTATTTCTCTTTTTACTCGGTGCAATAAAGTGTAAAATAAATAAATAAGTGAAGTAATAGCATATGCATAATGGCTGGATAATAAATTAACGATGAATGAACGAATCGAATGAATAATAAAACAATAATGAACAGCTGTTTAAATGAATGATGAACGAATGGTGGGTGAATGAAAAATGATTTATGAATGAATGACGATAGTAAACAAGAGTAAGAGAGAGAGAGAGGAGAAAGAGTAAGTAGTATGATAAACTATGAATGTATGAAGAATAACTGGTGAATGGAGAATTAATGGCGAATGGAGAATTAATGTCGAATGAACCCGAATACATACCTTAACGCGACTAGCCCCTTGAACGCCTCATTGGGTATATAACTCAGGTGGTTACCACTCAAGGTCAAGTTTATCAATTGCTGCATACCATTGAAGGAGAGCTGAGATATCTCAGCCAACTGGTTGTGCGACAGGTCCAAGTTGAACAAAGTGGGCAGATTGCCGAACGCTGACTTTGTCAGTGTTGTTATATTATTGTGCTGAAAATAGATTTTAGGGATATAGTTGATGACGCTACACAAATAATCATCATCATCATCATCAATCATCATCTTTTATATTTTATTTATTTATATATTACTTATATTTTATATATCTAATTACATTACTAATTAAATTACGCTACCATCAGTATGTGTGCGACTGCCAACATTCGAAGACTGACCACCACTATTACTACCAGAAGTTCCACAACCTTCCATATTAGCCATCAATCTCCGACTGCCATTTCGTCCACGCATGTTTTGCAACACGTGTTGTATCTCCAAACGAGGCATCTTTAGACGAATTAATAGACCGCTGCTCGGAGTCTAGTCTTAACCGTTCGGTATCCAAACTTTATATATCCACTGATGATGAAAGATCGATGGGTCTATCTTCAGACACACTGTGCAGACTGTGCAGTGAGGAATCGGAATCCATGGAACACTTGATGTGCAACTGCGATTCGTTGGAAAGTATGCGTATGAGTCTACTGGGAACGGCTTATCCGGAGCCAGAGGACTACAGGTATCTTAAACCGTGGGATATCGTTAAGGTAACACATAGGAGCTATGAAGTGATGGTATAAGGCAGGGGGAAGCACAAGAGACCGAAATGGGTCGACGTGCAACAGCTTAGCTGACCCCATATGCGAATATAAGACGATGAGGTCGAAAAACGAGATACGCTAGTTAAAAAAAAACATACCTGTAAATACAAATACTGTAAACTGGTGAGCACGTTCAGCGCTTGCCACGGCGGTCTGGTCACGCCGTTCAGCGACAAATCGAGCGCTTGCAGCGTCAACAGGCCCGAGAAACTGTCGGACGACAAATTGTCGCCGAGATTGTTGGCGGACAGGTTGAGGCGCAGTAACGCGTTCATAGTCGGCCACGTGTTTGCTTTGATTTCCGATAACTCGTTGTGGGCAAAGTTGAGATCGCTGCAACAATAAAAAAAAATTTGCAACTAACACAAAATCACAAGAATGATCCATTAAAATATTTGGACATATTTTAATGGAATAATTAGATCGAGAAATGTCGACTGGTTTGAGGACCATTCCGGACCGTTAATCGTGAGCGGCTGCGATTAATTACACGTTATTTAAACCGACAGTTATTACAATAAAATATAATGTGTGCTTATGGGATTTTTAGCAATAAATATATAAATAATAAAATACATTTGATTGATAAAATTATAACTAATGATAAGATCGAAGGAAGTTGTGAATGGGAAGACCAAGGCATAATCGTATCAAAAAGTTGATGTCTGTCATGCCTAAATGTCATTTCTTTCATTTATTTACATTTCATTAGGTTCATTCATTCTATTCGCTTTATTCGTTTCATTTGCTTCATTTTTTTTTTTAATTTAGACTTTAATTGAACTGGATTTAATTGCTTTCTATTTGTATACTATTTATTTTTGTTTGTTTTGTTTTTGTTTCTTCTCTTTTTTGTTTTGTGCGCTAGTGTGGGTCGCATACTTCTTCGATTAAATTCTTTGTTTCTTTCTTTCTTCTTTCATTTATCATTGCCTTCCTTCATTTCTAGATAGATAATTTATTTACATTACTTACAGCACACAAATTATTATACTAACATACACATAATACATAATAAAAGAGATAAAAGAATGAAAATAAAAAAGCAACAAAACAAAAAAAAACAAAAAGCAAAATATATAAAACAACAATTTCCTTCTTTCATGCGTGTGCCACAGCACAGATAATATAATTACTATACTAGTACAGATAGATCATGTTGAACAAACAAGTGAAAAGCTCTAAGTCGGCTTATTCTTCGGCTTAATTTTTAGTTGCTTATATGTGCGCTAGATGCCGCTACTTTCTTAGTCGCTCGCCAGCTCAAGCTAATAAATTAATTTACCGATGACTACTAATTGCGTAAGCAACTTATAGATGGCGTAAATCTCTGTGGCGTTTGCTGTTATTGTGGAATGTTATACCTATACATATAAATAATAATTACCTATCTATTTGAATCGTTTCGGCGGTCTCGTCTTGCGTTTATACATATATAGTTCAGTAGGTAAGTATTGCACGAGACTGCGTAGGAATTTAAATAGCTCGCTTTACATGAATCGTAATACGATATACTTTACGTAACTCTCCGAATGTGTTAGGTTTTTTTTTTATTATATAAATAGATAAGTACTTAGTATACTCGTGTTATCATGTCGTTCTATATTTGTCATTTCTGAACTTATTTAGTTACTTTAATTCAATATGCTTTACGTGTTCTTGCGTTCATTGCATGTAAATTTTGTGATAGGTAAAGCGTTTTTGTGGAACAAAATGTTAGTACTGTGTGAGGATGATGATGATGAAATCAGTCACTGTGTCTAGTCAGTCCGAGTGTCTAGTGCCCGAGTATCTAGTGTCAAGTATCTGAGTGTCTAGTGTCAAGTGTCTGAGTGTCTAGTGTCCGAGTGTCTAGTGTCCAAATGTCTGGCGTCCGGGTGTCTAGTGTTCGAGTGTCTAGTGTACGAGTGTCTAGTGTCCGAGTGTCTAGTGTCCGAGAGTCTAGTGTCTAGTGTCACGTGTCTAGTGTCCGAGTGTCTAGTATCTGAGTGTCTAGTGTTTGTGTGTCTGAGTGTCCAGTGTCCGAGTGTCTGAGAGTCTAGTGTCAGAGTGTCTGGTGTCCGAGTGTCTAGTGTCTAAATGTCTGGCGTCCGAGTGTCTAGTGTCCGAGTGTCTAGTGTAAGAGTGTCTAGTGTCCGAGTGTCTAGTGTCCGTGTGTCTAGTGTCAAGTGTCTAGTGTCCGAGTGTCTAGTGTTTGTGAGTCTGAGTGTCTAGTGTCCGAGTGTCTGAGTGTCTAGTGTCTGTGTATCTGAGTGTCTAGTGTCCGAGTGTCTGTGTGTCTGAGTATATAGTGTCTGAGTGTCTAGTGTCTAGTGTCCGAGTGTCTAGTGTCCGAGTGTCTAGTATCTGAGTGTCTAGTGTCTGTGTGTCCGAGTGTTTAGTGTCTAGTGTGCGAGTGTCTAGTGTGCGAGTGTCTAGTGTCAGTGTCTAGTGTCTGTGTGTCTGAGTGTCTAGTGTCCGAGTGTCTGTGTGTCTGAGTATCTAGTATCTGAGTGTCTAGTGTCTGTGTGTCCGAGTGTTTAGTGTCTAGTGTGCGAGTGTCTAGTGTCAGTGTCTAGTGTCTGAGTGTCTAGTGTCAAGTGTCTAGTGTTCGAGTGTCTAGTGTCTAGTGTCCGAGTGTCTAGTGTCCGAGTGTCTAGTGTAAGAGTGTCTAGTGTCCGAGTGTCTAGTGTCCGTGTCTAGTGTCTAAGTGTCTAGTATCTGTGTGTCTGAATGTCTAGTGTCCGAGTGTCTGAGTGTCTAGTGTCCGAGTGTCTAGTGTCTGAGTGTCTAGTGTTTAAGTGTCTAGTATTTAAGTGTCTAGTGTCTGAGTGTCGAGTGTCGAGTGTCGCGTGTCGCGTGTCGAGTATCGAGTGTCGAGTGTCGAGTGTCGAGTGTCGAGTGTCGAGTGTCGAGTGTCGAGTGTCGAGTGTCGAGTGTCGAGTGTCGAGTGTCGAGTGTCGAGTGTCGAGTGTCGAGTGTCGAGTGTCGAGTGTCGAGTGTCGAGTGTCGAGTGTCGAGTGTCGAGTGTCGAGTGTCGAGTGTCGAGTGTCGAGTGTCGAGTGTCGAGTGTCGAGTGTCGAGTGTCGAGTGTCGAGTGTCGAGTGTCGAGTGTCGAGTGTCTAGTGTCTAGTGTCTAGTGTCGAGTGTCGAGTGTCGAGTGTCGAATGTCGAGTGTCGAGTGTCGAGTGTCGAGTGTCGAGTGTCGAGTGTCGAGTGTCGAGTGTCGAGTGTCGACGTCGAGTGTCGAGTGTCGAGTGTTTAGTGTCTAGTGTGCGAGTGTCTGAGTGTCTAGTGTCTGTGTGTCTAGTGTCTGTGTGTCTGAGTGTCTAGTGTCCGAGTGTCTGTGTGTCTGAGTATCTAGTATCTGAGTGTCTAGTGTCTGTGTGTCCGAGTGTTTAGTGTCTAGTGTGCGAGTGTCTAGTGTCAGTGTCTAGTGTCTGAATGTCTAGTGTCAAGTGTCTAGTGTTCGAGTGTCTAGTGTCTAGTGTCCGAGTGTCTAGTGTCCAAGTGTCTAGTGTAAGAGTGTCTAGTGTCCGAGTGTCTAGTGTCTAAGTGTCTAGTATCTGTGTGTCTGAATGTCTAGTGTCCGAGTGTCTGAGTGTCTAGTGTCCGAGTGTCTAGTGTCGAGTGTCGAGTGTCGAGTGTCGAGTGTCGAGTGTCGAGTGTCGAGTGTCGAGTGTCGAGTGTCGAGTGTCGAGTGTCGAGTGTCGAGTGTCGAGTGTCGAGTGTCGAGTGTCGAGTGTCGAGTGTCGAGTGTCGAGTGTCGAGTGTCGAGTGTCGAGTGTCGAGTGTCGAGTGTCGAGTGTCGAGTGTCGAGTGTCGAGTGTCGAGTGTCGAGTGTCGAGTGTCGAGTGTCGAGTGTCGAGTGTCGAGTGTCGAGTGTCGAGTGTCGAGTGTCGAGTGTCGAGTGTCGACGTCGAGTGTCGAGTGTCGAGTGTTTAGTGTCTAGTGTGCGAGTGTCTGAGTGTCTAGTGTCTGTGTGTCTGAGTGTCTAGTGTCCGAGTGTCTGTGTGTCTGAGTATCTAGTATCTGAGTGTCTAGTGTCTGTGTGTCCGAGTGTTTAGTGTCTAGTGTGCGAGTGTCTAGTGTCAGTGTCTAGTGTCTGAGTGTCTAGTGTCGAGTGTCGAGTGTCGAGTGTCGAGTGTCGAGTGTCGAGTGTCGAGTGTCGAGTGTCGAGTGTCGAGTGTCGAGTGTCGAGTGTCGAGTGTCGAGTGTCGAGTGTCGAGTGTCGAGTGTCGAGTGTCGAGTGTCGAGTGTCGAGTGTCGAGTGTCGAGTGTCGAGTGTCGAGTGTCGAGTGTCGAGTGTCGAGTGTCGAGTGTCGAGTGTCGAGTGTCGAGTGTCGAGTGTCGAGTGTCGAGTGTCGAGTGTCGAGTGTCGAGTGTCGAGTGTCGAGTGTCGAGTGTCGAGTGTCGAGTGTCGACGTCGAGTGTCGAGTGTCGAGTGTTTAGTGTCTAGTGTGCGAGTGTCTGAGTGTCTAGTGTCTGTGTGTCTGAGTGTCTAGTGTCCGAGTGTCTGTGTGTCTGAGTATCTAGTATCTGAGTGTCTAGTGTCTGTGTGTCCGAGTGTTTAGTGTCTAGTGTGCGAGTGTCTAGTGTCAGTGTCTAGTGTCTGAGTGTCTAGTGTCAAGAGTCTAGTGTTCGAGTGTCTAGTGTCTAGTGTCCGAGTGTCTAGTGTCCGAGTGTCTAGTGTCCGAGTGTCTAGTGTAAGAGTGTCCAGTGTCCGAGTGTCTAGTGTCTAAGTGTCTAGTATCTGTGTGTCTGAATGTCTAGTGTCCGAGTGTCTGAGTGTCTAGTGTCCGAGTGTCTAGTGTCGAGTGTCGAGTGTCGAGTGTCGAGTGTCTGAGTGTCGAGTGTCGAGTGTATCGGCTCGGTTTGTGTCGGGTGTCGTGTCTCGTGTTGTGTCGAGTGTCGAGTGCCGAGTGTCGAGTGTCGAGTGTCGAGTGTCGAGTGTCGAGTGTCGAGTGTCGAGTGTCGAGTGTCGAGTGTCGATTGTCGAGTGTCTAGTGTCCGAGTGTCTAGTGTCCGAGTGTCCGAGTGTCTAGTGTCAGAGTGTCTAGTGTAAGAGTGTCGAGTGTCGAGTGTCGAGTGTCGAGTGTCGAGTGTCGAGTGTCGAGTGTCGAGTGTCGAGTGTCGAGTGTCGAGTGTCGCGTGTCGAGTGTCGAGTGTCGAGTGTCGAGTGTCGACGTCGAGTGTCGAGTGTCGAGTGTCGAGTGTCGAGTGTCTAGTGTCCGAGTGTCTAGTGTTTAAGTGTCTAGTATTTAAGTGTCGAGTGTCGAGTGTCGAGTGTCGAGTGTCGAGTGTCGAGTGTCGAGTGTCGAGTGTCGAGTGTCGAGTGTCGAGTGTCGACGTCGAGTGTCGAGTGTCTAGTATCCGAGTGTCTAGTATCTGTGTGTCTGAATGTCTAGTGTCCGAGTGTCTGAGTGTCTAGTGTCCGAGTGTCTAGTGTCTGAGTGTCTAGTGTTTAAGTGTCTAGTATTTAAGTGTCTAGTGTCTGAGTGTCGAGTGTCGAGTGTCGAGTGTCGAGTGTCGAGTGTCGAGTGTCGAGTGTCGAGTGTCGAGTGTCGAATGTCGAGTGTCGAGTGTCGAGTGTCGCGTGTCGAGTGTCGAGTGTCGAGTGTCGAGTGTCGACGTCGAGTGTCGAGTGTCGAGTGTCGAGTGTCGAGTGTCGAGTGTCGAGTGTCGAGTGTCGAGTGTCGAGTGTCGAGTGTCGAGTGTCGAGTGTCGAGTGTCGAGTGTCGAGTGTCGAGTGTCGAGTGTCGAGTGTCGAGTGTCGAGTGTCGACGTCGAGTGTCGAGTGTCTAGTGTCCGAGTGTCTAGTATCTGTGTGTCTGAATGTCTAGTGTCCGAGTGTCTGAGTGTCTAGTGTCCGAGTGTCTAGTGTCTGAGTGTCTAGTGTTTAAGTGTCTAGTATTTAAGTGTCTAGTGTCTGAGTGTCGAGTGTCGAGTGTCGAGTGTCGAGTGTCGAGTGTCGAGTGTCGAGTGTCGAGTGTCGAGTGTCGAGTGTCGAGAGTCGAGTGTCGAGTGTCGAGAGTCGAGTGTCGAGTGTCGAGTGTCGAGTGTCAAGTGTCTAGTGTCTAGTGTCCGAGTGTCTGAGTGTCTGTGTGGCTGAGTGTCTAGTGTCCGAGTGTCTAATGTCCGAGTGTCTAGTGTCTGAGTGTCTAGTGTCAAGTCTGTGTCTGTGTGGCTGAGTCACTAGTGTCCGAGTGTCTGAGTGTCTAAGTATCTAGTGTCTGAGTGTCTGAGTGTCTAGTGTCCTTAGACACTATACTACACTCGGACATTAGACACTCAGACACTTGACACTCATACACACAGACACACAGACACTAGACACTCGGATATTAGACACTCAGATACTTGACACTCAGATACTTGACACTCAGATACTTGACACTCAGACACTAGACACTTGACACTAGACACTCAGACGCTGGACACACTGACACTAGACACTCAGACACTAGACTCTCAGACACTTGACACTCAAACACACAGACACACAGACACTAGACACTCAGACACTAGACACTCGGACACTAGACACACAGACACTAGACACTCGGACACTTGACACTCAGACACTAGACACTTAGACACTAGACACTCGGACACTAGACATTCAGACACTAGACACTCAGACTCTAGACACTCGGACACTAGACACTCGGACACTAGACACTTGACACTTAACACTCAAACACACAGACACCAGACACACAGACACTAGACACTAGACACTCGGACACTAGACATTCAAACACTGGACTTTCAGACACTAAACACTCAGACACACAGTCTCTAGACACTCAGATACTAGACACTCTGATTCTGATCGATAGATCGATAGTCTGAGTGTCTAGTGTCTGCGTGTCAGAGTGTCAAGTGTCTGATAGTCTAGTGTCTGAGTGTATAGTGTCTGAGTGTCTCGAGACTGTGTCTGAGTGTCTAGTGTCTGCGTGTCAGAGTGTCAAGTGTCTGATAGTCTAGTGTCTGAGTGTATAGTGTCTGAGTGTCTCGAGACTGTGTCTGAGTGTCTAGTGTCTGTGTGTTGTGTCACAAAATGGTCACAACGCAGTTTATTGCTTTGCCCTCAAAGGAGCAAAACACTATTGCTCCATTCGTTTATTACATCCGCTTCATTTACTTCGTCTGCTTCATTCACTTCACTTACTTCTTTCGTTGAATTCAGTTCATTCCCTTCCTTCGTTTCATCTAATAATAAATCAAAAATTATCAAACGTTATCTATATATGAACAATATCGGAATGGGTTAGCTTTTCCCCATCATTCATATCCAGCAAAATCCAATATCTTATATATAAAATTCTCGTGTCGCGGTGTTTGTTACCAAACTCCCCCGAAACGGCTTTACCGATTTTTATGAAATTTTGTGTGCATATCGGGTAGGTCTGAGAATCGGCCAACATCTATTTTTCATACCCCTCAATGTAAGGGTTACCCTCCCCAAAATTTTTTTTTTTATTTTTTTGACAAATTTTTCCATTTTTATTTTATTATAATTTAGCATTGTATTCAACCCTTAGTCAACCCTTGTATTTTAATTGCGATTTTTATATTTCGCAATAAGTGGTTAAACAACGTTTACAGGGTCTATATATATATATATATATATATATATATATATATATATATATATATATATATATATATATATATATATATATATATATATATATATATATATATAATGGTACCAATATTACTTATGCCTAGTATACAAGAATAAAGCAGACTCACCCTAAACTTATGGGTATCTGGGGGATCCTCTCCAGATGGTTATAACTGAGATCCATGGTCCTGCAGCTGGCCAACTTGGCGAGACCACCCCTGGAGCCATCTCGCAGCTTGTTGTGCGAGAGATCCACCTCAAGCACCGTCGGTATGGAGCCGAAGGTCGCTGGCTTGATCAGCTCCATGGAGTTGTGGCTTAGGTTCAGGTACCTGGAAAGATATCGAGGGGAGACCGTAACAAACTGGTCAGAGTCACCACTGCTCCATTTCGCCAGTTAACCACTAACTCTGACATAAAATAGTTGTGGATATTTTTCTAACTTACTCATCTTCTTTTTTTCATGAAACTTAGAATGACAAACAAGCTGACGGCCCACCTGATGGAAAGTGGTAACCGTCGTCTATAGACGTCAGCAGTACCATGAACATAACAGAGTATACGAGGTTTGTCCGGAAAGTACGTATAAAAGTTTTTTAAAAATTTTATTTTACAATTATTCAGGTAAATCAATTTTATCCCCTTCAAAGTACTCCCCCTGTGACATAATGCACTTGTGCCAACGCCGTTTCCACTGTGAGAAGGCTCCTTGAAAGTCCTCTGGTTGTAGGTTTCTCAGCTGCCCCGTCGTAGCTTTTTTTATCTCATTTATGTCCCCCAAATGCCGCCCCCGAAGTACCAATTTGGTTTTTGGGAACAAGAAGAAGTCACACGGGGCCAAATCCGGCGAATAGGGGGGTGTTCGGTCACCGTAATGGAATTTTTACTCAAAAACTCACGGACAACAAGAGAGGTGTGGGCAGGGGCATTGTCGTGGTGAAGAATCCAACGCCCCTCTCGCGCCAATTCTGGACGAACTCGTGCCACACGAGCTTTGAGGCGTCTGAGCACATCGACGTAGAATTTTCCATCAACTGTCTGGCCTGGAGGGACGAATTCTTGATGGACAATCCCCGAACATCGAAAAAAACAATCAACATTGTCTTGACATTTGAGCGGGATTTTCTTGATTTTTTTGTTCGTGGTTCCCCGGATGTCTTCCACTCTTTGCTTTGGGATTTTAATTCGACATCAAATTCGTAGAACCAAGACTCATCTCCAGTGATGACTCGGTTCAAAAAGTCACCATTCTCTTCGGCTTCCAACCAGTCCTCACAGCAAGCAACTCTTCGTGATTTTTGATCCGGGGACAAAAGCTTGGGAACGATCTTGGCGCAAATTTTTTTCATTTGAAGTTCGTTTCTTAGAATTTCGTGGACCACGGTTTTGCCCAAATTAAGCTCTTCAGCCACCTGTCTGACCGTTAAACGACGGTCCCCATTAACACAAGTTCGAATTCTTTCCACGTTTTCGTCGGAATGTGAAGTGGAAGGACGTCCTGAACGTGGGTCATCTTGAACGCTTTCTCGGCCCTCTCTGAATCTTTTTAGCCACTTGTGGACGGTTGGTTCCTTCACAGCATCATCCCCATAAACTGTTCTGAGATCGGCAAAAATTTCACGGCCATTCTTGCCGAGTTTCGAGAGAAACTTGATTACGACGCGCTGCTCTTCAACGGAAGCGGGCTCCATGCCGACGGGGTTTCGTTAAGAGGTAACTTCACAGATGGCGTGACAAGCCAGTTCGCACCGCACGGCGGTCAGACCAGAACTGAAGCATTGTTAGGGACATAAGGAAGGGGTCCTGCGCTTACCTGGCCTCCCCACTCCTCTTTCTCGCATTCCAGAACACTTTTATACGAACTTTCCGGACAGACCTCGTATTGTTTCGCCCATGACAACTAATGCGTTACCATTCCTGAGGACTCAGGTGTTATTCCTCTGTACCCAGTAAATTCACGCCATTATCCCACCCTTCAAACCGAAACACAACTGCTTTACGGTTGAAACACGAATGGGACAGAGGTATCCAAGTAATCGACTTTTGTACAAAGTCTCCCTCTCCCTTTACAATCTATACTGATATATCAAGCTTAAAAATGTATTTATATGTGTCGATCTCTCTCTTGCATTCATAGAGCACGCCTATTAATATTTTTTCCTATATCTCTTCCATGTACAGACAGCTAGCAGATACGATTTTATTATAAATTTTTTTACCACACAGGGGGCAAACGAGCATGCGGCTCACCTGATGGTAAGTGACTACCGCCGCCCATGATCACCCACAACACCAGCGGTATTACAGATGTGCTGCCGGCCTTTTAAAAAGGAATATGCTCTTTTCTTGAAGGATATGTTGTCGTATCGGTTCGGAAATACTGCTGCTTGTTTTCCACCTCAGTGGTATATAAAAAAAATTACCATAAATAAAAAAAAAAATACTCACCGCAAAGAGAACAAATTCTGGAACACTCCATTGAATATATCTGTTAGGTTGTTATTGGACAAGTCGACTGTATGGAGCTCATACAACTTGGGGAACGCCATCTTGGGGATCTTCTCTAAACGGTTGTACGATGCGTTCAACACTTGTATACCGGTCATATTGTGGATTGGTATCTGCAAATCATTTTCATACATCAAGCCACTTCCAAAAGTGGGCGTGGCTTTAGCTTTTTTCCCACTACCCGCCAAGAATTATAAAGAAAAATTGTACAAAGTCTTCCTCTGGTGAAAGGTTACCAGAGGGAGACTTTGTGCAAAAGTCGATTGCTTGGTTACCTCTGTCCCATTTGTTTCTACCGTGAAGCAGTTGTGTTTGCATGGCTGTGTTTCGGTTTGAAGTGTGGGATATGGCGTGAGTTTACTGGGTACGGAGGAATAACACCTGAGTCCTCAAGAACGGCAACGCATGGGGGGTATCATGGGCGAAACAGTATACTCTGTTATGTCCATGGTACTGCTCATGTCTATAGACGATCCGTCAGCCGGGCGGGCCGTCAGCTTATATGCCATTTTAAATATCATACAAAAAAACTTACAATTAATAAAAAGAGACAAATTATAAGAACCATTGAGGTCAGAAAGGAAAAAAATTTTGGGACACTTGATACGACACGACGAACTTATGAACATTATAATAGAAGGTAAGATAGAAGGAAGGAGGGGAGAGGGAGACCGAGGCATAGTTACATCAGGCAGATCAAGATAGGAGTTGGTGTCGTGTCGTATCAAGAGGTGAAGGGATTCGCTGCAAATCGTAGTGAGTGGCAAGAGCTCCACCGACAAGAGAGCAGCTCTTAAATTGGATAGATAGAAAAAACTTAAGGAGTAAATTCCATTATCTTTTTGAAACTCACGAACGTAACCTTCGTTCCAATAATACTCTCTGATTATCTTTCCCCTCTCACCGTACTGGTTACGCTTCAAACTCCTTTCTCCTACATTCTTCACGACTCTGGAACGCGCTTCCTGATGCCATTAAGAGACTACCGTCTAAACCGTCTTTCGAAAAAAACGTTCACGCTCACTTTTTATTTTTATCCAAGCAGTAAGTGCTTTATATTATTCCCAAATTCGTGTATAATATAGTATATATCATATATGTGTAAGTATATTTGTTATTCATATATATTTATTCGTTTATATATGTAATTTTAGTATGTATGTATATCAATAATTACTAGTACCGCATTCGAGTATTCTGACACTTGCCTACGGTTGACTGGGAGAGAATGCTTTTAGCATTAAGTCCGCCATGTACACATATTTGTACTAATGAATAAATAAATAAATAAATAAATAAATACACTCACCTGTGAGAAATCCGTGAAATTATTATATGCAACATTGAAGAGAGACGCATAAGATATTTCGTCGAAGGCCAGCCTTTTTATTTTCTCCAATCTATTATGACTGAGGTCCAATACGGTCATATTGTTGCAATTCTGGAACGCCCCTTTCTCTATGGTCGTTAATTGGTTGTGGGATATATTCACTATGGCCAGGTAGAGGTCTGTGAACGCTTGCGAGTCTATGGTCGTGATGTTGTTCTCGGCTAAATTTATTACCTGCAAAAATATTTAAACGATTATATGGCTTTTTTTTCGGACCATTTTTACATAATAGAATGGTTACCCGGCCTGCGCTATCGGTATACGCTGGCCAGGCACCAGTAATAGATGACAGGTGAGGATGAAAGCAGGTCAGTTAGCCCATCGTGACGAATTTCACAAGAATTAACCACGATGGTTTCCAGGGGGAACCACGTTGAGGTCGACCTGATAGGGTATATTGTTAGTATTGGGGCTGTTAGATCCCATTATTAACAATCCCTTTCCCCATGTATGGCATTATTTACAATTGTAAATACTTGAAATTAAGATTTTATGTTCATATTTTTTGCTCTATGGTAAAATAAATAAATGTCACTAGCGAAGCCTTGAGTTCATACATTTTTTTTTTAATAAAATACAGCCCAAGTTTCTCGCTGATACTGTTTAAAATCTATTAAGTTTTTTTGTTATTTTTTTTTTATACAACTTAGAATGGCAAACAAGCTGACGGGAATTCTGTCATGGTTGTAATCTTTGGAATTAAACTAAAATTGTGATAAAAACTTAAATACAAAGAAAGGTAATGTTTTAGTCATGAACGATGAGGAATAACACCTGAGTCCTCAGGAGTGGCAACGCATGGGGGGGTATCGTGGGCGAAACAGTATACTCTGTTATGTCCATGGTACTGCTTATGTCTATAGGCGACGGTTACCACTTTCTATCAGGTGGGCCGTCAGCTTGTTTGTCATTCTAAGTTGTATAAAAAAAAAGCTCAATCAAATTTTAATAAAATTTGGTATAATAAATTTGCTAACTTGACACGATGGACACTTCATATACTGATTGATTGATACGGGCAAAACCGAGGGAAACAGATAGTAAACACATAAAACATAGTAATACCACTCACCTCAGCATATTTGACTTGTTGGAACATTTGGTAGTCGACCTTCGTGATCCTGTTCCTGGCCAGGTCCACTGTACCGATGCGTGTCACTGATGAGAACGTCCCCCGGCCGATGTCTGAGATCTGATTGTCTTGGAGGAAGAGACGCCTGGAATTTTATTAATGTTATATCAATGAGCCCACTACAATCCAGTGCTGGACATAGATCTTTCTCAAAGCACGTTACTAAGTACGATACTTCAGCTCTTCATTATCATCACCATTTCAGCCATTATCCGTCCACTGCTGAACATAGGCTTCCCCCATAGAATGCCAGAACAGTCCTGAGCCACCTGCAACCATTAACTCCCTGCAACTTGGTCAGGAATAACGGAGCCACCGGAGACTAGGGGGCCGTTTTCTTATGCTGTTTACCATTGCGGTGTTTTGCCAGTAGCTGCCACGCTTGGCAGGCGGGTTGGCAACCGTAGTGCGGTTTTGTGGCAAAGCGTGTAGTTAGACAGACAACGGTAGCCTAATAGAAATGTGAATCCATTATCCAATATTCAATAGCGCAGACGGGGTTGCCATTCCATTTCCACCTTGATGGTCCTTCGAGCCGGATCTTTTTAATCAAATCTCGATCCAAACAAAGTTATGACGACGATGAGCAATCAGCAGCGCTTACCTGAGGAACCTCATCCCCCTGAAACTGTTGGTGTCCAACTTCTTAATTTTATTGCTGTTTAAATGCAGTACTTTCAATACTGTATTTCTTGCGAACATTCCTCTGTAATTAACCAATAAATTTTATTTACACAATTTACTTTTTTATTATATTAACTGTTAACCGTCCACTGCTGAACATGAGCCTCCTACTAGAGGAGGGGTTTTGCCAGTAGTTGCCACGCTTGGCAGGCGTATTGGCAACCGCAGTTAGGATATGGCGATGTTTAACGAGGGACGCTGCTGTCAATCCCTCAACTATTGAGTTCCCTTAGTCGCCTCTTACGACACCCACGGAAAAGGAAGGTATGGCCCATTCTATGCCGGAACTACTAGGCCAGAGAATCACTAGATAAAACATGCTAAATATGTGTTACGGTATAACTTAACACTGTATATGCCATACGGTATATTTTTTTTAATATTATTAAGGATTAATTTAGATAATATATGGCTGTATTTTATTTTAAACCTGTGTAAAGTCGGGACAGGTCACTAGTATATTATAAACTTAATTTACTTGACATTATTTTTAATTCTATTCCATGATGGTGGTTGAAAAGATATTTCTCCGAGAGACTACAGCATAAAGTTCTTCAAAAAAGTGGTAAAGAGGTTTCTTCGTGGTCGGCTACACGCTCGTAGTACCCCTGGTATTGCAGGTATTCATAGGCTACGGTAACCGTTTACCATCAGATGGGTCATAGGCTTGTTTGCCACCTCAGTGGTATAAATAAGCCCCTTTTATGACGAATCAATATCGAACACATATTTTTTTCTTTAAACTGACAACTAGTTTTTATAATATAGTTGATATTTACCAGAGGGAAACTTTGTACAAAAGTCGATTGCTTGGGTACCTCTGTCTCATTCGTGTTTCAACCATGAAGCAGTTGTGTTTGCATGGCTGTGTTTCGGTTTGAAGGATGGGATATGGCGTGAATTTACTGGGTTTACAGGGTACAGAGGAATAACACCTGAGTCCTCAGGAATGGCAACGCATGGAGGGTATCGTGGGCGAAACAGTATACTCTATTTTGTGCATGGTACTGCTCATGTCTATAGGCGACGGTTACCACTTTCCATCAGGTGGGTCGTCAGCTTGTTTGCCATTCTAAGTTGTATAAAAAAAATGACTAGTAGGAGAGTCGTCATCGTCACATCAGTGGTTAACTGTCCACTGCTGGACATAGGCCACCTTATAAACGTGGGGAACGTTCCTTATGGCAATAAGGAACGTTCCCCAGCCACATACATCCATTGACTCCCCTCAATACATTCGAGGTCTATGCTCCATCTATTGGGGGGTCCTACACAACGTTTGCCTGTACGGGGCCGTCACTCAAGAACCTTTCTCCCCCATTTTCAAACGGTTACATATACTTTAATACCTGGGTATATCAGCGATCAGGTTATGGCTGGCATTGCACCAGCCGAGCTTCGTCAAGTCACCAATATGGCTGCCGTCCAGTTTCGTTATATTGTTGTGGCTGTAACGGAAATAGTGTAATCAATACACGGTATACGTCATTAGGCAGTAGCGTTATTTAATAAATCACCTGACCAGTTGAAAATTGTACAAAATCTCAATTCCTTTAAAATTAAATCACGATCCCTTTTTTTTTTTGAGAAAAATATACTAACAGAAGGACCAAAAAAAATCTAAATTCTCGGCGATTTTTCAAATTATATATAATAATTATAATTATATTTATCCTTGATAAAAAAATTGTCGCATTATCAAAAAATACCTTATGTCGAGCACTTCCGCGTCCCTGAGTCCTTTGAACTGATTTCTCTTCAATGTTGCCAACCTGTTGCCGTGTAGATCCAAAGTTTTGAGTTTCTTCAAGTTCTGGAAATTAATTTTTTTTTTCATTTATTCTTTATTGACCCCATTACAAAAAATGTCTGGTACAAATGGCGGACTTAATACTATGTAGCATTCTCTCGCAGTCAACCTTTGGCAAAACAGAAATGTAGACAGTATTATAGTTAGAGAAGCAATTACAGACATGTCCAATCACTATGTACATAGTATAGAACAAAGTCGCTTCTAGTCTGTCTGTCCCTTACATCTTTAAAACTACGCAAACAAATTTTGATGCTGTTTTTTTATTAGATAGTGTGATTCAAGAGGGAGATTTATATGTATAATACATGCATAATATTGTAGAGAAACACTGATAATTTTAGAGGTTTCTAATGTGATGTCGTAAATAAACACGTTTTTTGTGTTTACATTGCAAACGCAGGCTGAACCCCACGAGATAAATCAAAATAATGTACTACAGTATACATGTGTTTACTTTAAGAAGGTCCACAAAAAAATCGGCGATGGTATATGTCTATCTCTTAAGGATAACCCACAATAACCATTTTTTATCCTTTACATTTTACGGGAAAAAATGGCTTATTTACGAAGTGATTTTAAGCAATACAGCATTAATTTTTATCCAATTAAGTACCTTAAAAACATTGTGCATTTAATATAGAACAATATGACCCTTTACAGTATGTAATTTAAATGAATCTTTTCGAAGATATTACAAATTTAAAATGCAGGGACATAGCGGTTGCGGCAGTACCGGCCGGGTGGCCGGTGCTGATAATAAATAGCGCCGCGCTATTTATTATCAGCATTGGTCCCGTGCAAAGCCGGGTCGAGTTGCTAGTAAATAAATTAAAAAATACCTGGAAAGCTTCAACTGGTAAGTCAGATATGAGTCCATTGGTCAGGTGCAACCTCTCCAACCGGCCCACCGCCTCACTGCCAGCGAAGATATCCTTGCCCAGCGTCCTCATCTCGTGTCCATCAATTGACAACAATGATAAGTTACTTAGGATCTGGAAAATAAAAAGTTCTATCACACATCACTGTCCAATCGAAGGACAAGGCATCGTTAGTAACAGGGGTCTAATTGCCCCATTACTAGCAATATACCCTATCAAATCGACCTCCACGCGGTTCCCCCTGTAAGCCATCGTAAATAATTTATTATTAAATTCAGCACGATGGGCTAACTGATCTACCTTATCATCCTCACCTACCATCCTTCACTGGTACCTCACCAGCGTATACCAATAGCGCAAGCGGCTACTATTTCACTATCATGTATTAAAAAAAGCATTTAAGGTAGAGTTTTGGGTTTTTAAGGCAGAGTATTGCTCCTCAATGCTCCCCCCCCCCCCCAACCCTAGCTAAGACCAGGCATAACTATAATAATATTAATGACCGACATACCTTGAACGCTTCCTTCGGAAACTCAGCAATTTTTGTGTTGACCATCCTTAGCTCTTGGAGAGTCCGGTTGACACCAGCGAATGCATACTCGTCTATGGTTTTTATTGGTGTATCCACTATATGCAAAACCCTTATGGTGGAACGGTGTAATAGAGCACCATGGAGATGGACTGGAATAAAGTGTATTTTAAAATTAATACGGGAATGAATGAATTATCATTTATATAAATTCTGTCAATTTATATGTTTGTTCAAGCATCATGCAAACACTACTGCACCAAATTGCATGCGGTTTTTACAATTGTACTCCCGAAGGTCTAATTTAAAATCTGGTGAATGTATTCTTTTAATATGCCATCTAAAAGTGATTTATTTAATTAGTTTCCTATTTCTAAAATCCATACATAAATAGTAAAAAAGCATAAAGATTAAATAAATTAATAGCTCAATAAATGTATTTACTATCATACATTATAAGAAACAATGTTAATTCTCTACAAATAGAATAAATGTGGAAGTAAGTTTGTTTGTTTGACTTAATATCTCAACAGATCATTATGAAATTCAGTACATTTATTTATTTATTTATTTAAGGAACACCAACAGCATATTGCATTATAACATATAGGTATAACAAACATTAAATATAATACAATATTAATGCACACGCCTGTTATAGGTATTCACAGCATTCACTTTAACATAATTATACAGTGCAAGAAAAAATAAACATATAACCTAAGTTGTGAGCAATATCAGAAAATACGATTATGAGTGAATTGAATTAAAAAAATAATATAATTAATATTTTATATGTTTAACATACTCCTAACCAATTTCACTGTTTACTAAGTAATTAAGTATAATTTCACATAAGTAAATAAAAGAACACTTACAAATTTTACATTCCCTCAGTTCCAACCTTTCAATTGGCAACCCTAATCCCGCTATGTTCCCCAATCCCACACTGAGTACTGCCAGCCCTGTATTCTCGCATTTTATGTACAACCCTGCGTCTGTCCCTTTCTCGCAAATGCACGGGTACAGCAGCTGTTGCTGTGTCTCCTTTGGGCATGGGTATGCCGGGCCTGGTGGGACATACTCTGATGATATGTATGGCAGCAGGGTCAATAAAATGATGATCATGATGGTAGGTCGGTGATCTGAAAAGTAAATAATATTCAATCAGAAAATAATACTTCTACTATGGACAATTCAAACTTTTATAACTTGGGGAAAGGGATAGTTAGTAATAGGGTCTAACAGCCCCTGGTTTGCTAGCAATATATCCTATCAGGTTAACCTCCATGCGGTTCCACCTGGAAACCATCATAATCAAGTCTTGTTGAATTCATCACGATGGGCCAACTGACCTGCTTTCATCCTCACCTATTGTCTCTCACTGGTGCCGCACCTGTGCATACCAATAATGCAGACTATGCTATTCTATTTTTATCCATAAAATAAAACTTTTATAACTGTAAAAAAAAAAGTTTTCAAATGCAGTACCATTTTTAGATAGAGGATTTATACATAAGATTCATACCATTTGTAGCATGTCTTTTTATGATATAATAATAAAACTTAACAAAGAATATATATATATATATATAATAAATGGGTTGAGGTCTCAGCTTCCTTTTTCCCAATGGTTTTTAGGATGGGTTGTTTGGGATAGCCAGCAAATTAGATAAGAAAAAAGTTGAAAAATACAGTTTTACAGGGGCAGTTTTACTGCCCCTAAGGGTACCCACTGACCAGACATTCTTAATAAACTTGAGAAATCAAACAACAGTGCCAATTGTACAAACTTTATACAAACTTTTTGTTGTTTGTGTAAAGAAAAAAAAATACAAAAACAAAAAAAAACTTTCATATCAACATATTTCATAAGACAAGTAGATTTGTAAAATTACACTTATATAAAATTAACGAAATACACATAAAAGTAAAACCTGAAAAGACAATAAATTTATATCAAGGCTACATGAGTCAAAGCAAGTCGAGAAGTTAGGAAGTATATACCAATAGTTTAGAAGGTCAAAAAAACCTGTTCCCACCACAATACAGCGTCAAAATATCCACTAATATGTTTGTTTGAAATTCCTTTTAATTTAAATATCTCCTGTAATTAAAAAGTCTTGTCACATAAATGAAACATTGCGCAAATATAAGTTACGTCGTAAACAAAACTGCACTTTCACCAAGGTATAACACATTATAAGACAATACCTGCCAGTAATATATACCCCGACATCAATTACCGTAAATCTTGCAGTCTTTAATTTACTTTTTAAAAGTTTTACATAATATTTTTACGAAAATACTTTCTAAACTCGAAACTATACAAACAACCTTAACATGGTCAACACAAAACTGACAGAACGAGTAATCACTACGTTTTAAAAGTTGACATTGGTCTTATATCCATGAATTAATACATACATGAAAATGAATACATGTTACCTTTTCAATGCAATATAATAATGAACATAAAAAAAAAATATAAATTAATATCCATAGTGTTGTACCACTATTTATATATGTCTCCATCCATAATATCTATATCGACTAAAAACGTAGCTATTTCGTAATATAAAATTTTCAAACTTTACGAAAAAATTGTACAATAAAACAAATACAAGTACTTTATTTTGCTCTACTGTAATTTGAAATCTATTTTTTTAAAATAGCGCCATAACTCTGGCTATCAGGGGGGAGGAGTCCCATTGCTAGCAATATGCTCAACTAGGTCGATCTGCACGTAGTCCCCCTGAAAACTATCGTGCTGAATTCCAGGTGAATCCATCACGATAGACTAACTGGCCTGTCTTTTCATTCTCACATATCATCATTCACTGATGACCCGACAGCGTATACCGTTAGCGCAAGGGAGGTTACCATTCCATTGTCATCCATTAAAAAAATCTGTGTGTGCGCCTGTTTAAGATGATAGAATAGTTTGGTAACATGGAGCATACAAAAATGTTATTTCAACAACGATGTTGCAACTGTCACAGGCCAGCCACAGATTAGAAAGAATAATGTCTAAGAAAACCTTAGATTCAGTAACGTTATACTAGGGGTATGAAAGAAACTAACGATATTGTTATAGATGAAATATTTTCTTCCATAGTAAGTGATATCAATATTTTTATTTTATTTTTTATTTCAATAGGTACACATTACAGAGAATTAACATAGTTACATTAATTTATAAACAACAATTATGTTTTGTTCAAGCTAATCCTCCAAAACTTTGCGTACACGGCATGATCAAAACATAAACACACAGCTAAAGTCTGTAAACACAATATAATTTAAACAACAAAAAATGGATAATCATACTCGTATATATATATATACACATATATATATATATATATATATATATATATATATATATATATATATATATATATATATATATATATATATATATATATATATATACACACAGACACAGACACACACAGACATACAAACACAGACACACACACACACACACAAACACGCGCGCGCGCGCGTACACACATACAGAAACACACATACCACGGTGTACATATTACGTTCATATATATGTTACAACAAAAGAAACTATCTACTAATTACAGAGGAAAATAATACGTAAACGTCGTGACGAAAATTACTGAACTTCTGACCAAATATATCAAGCTTTTCACCATCCTGATGAGCACCACCACGCTGAACATTATTATAAGACCGGCACATTCTTAAAATGGAATTGTTAAATGAAACATTATTCCTAGTGTTTGGCACATCAAAAACACGGGAGTTACGACATTTATTGTTAGTATTAAAGTATAGTAAATTAAGTAGCGAGGGACAGTCAACCATAGAATTAACAATTTTATACAAGTAAATTAATTCAGCCGATTGTCTTCTAGATAATAAATTATCTAATTTAAAGTATTTCATTCGCGAAGCATAGGATTGAAGTTTCCTGACTAAGCCATATCGTCTACAAGTAGTTGCAAGGCACCTTTTCTGTATTCTTTCAATATTTTCTTCATGAATAGCATAATATGGGGACCATATTAAATTACCATACTCAGCAATGGGTCTTATAAGTGTTTTGTATAAGTATAGTAGACTGTGGGGTTTATTAAAATTTTTAGTTGCTCTGTATATGAACCCAAGCAACTGGTTACAACGACTGATGATATAATCATAATGTACACGAAAAGATAATTTTGAATCAAACATTATTCCCAAATCTTTAACCACATCTTTACGCTTAAGTTTTTGCTTGTTCATGCTATACTCAAATATAAATTTTAGAGACCTTGAAGCAAAAGATATTGTGTTACATTTTTTTACGTTCATATACATATTATTGGCACAACACCATTTGTAAATATTATCAAGATCCTTCTGTAACTGCAAACAATCTTTGAAACTATTCACTACGCGATAAACTTTGAGATCATCAGCATAAAACAAGCATTCACTTTTTATAGAGTCTACTAGGTCGTTAATAAACAAAATAAATAATAAGGGACCCAAGTGCGATCCCTGAGGAACTCCTGAGGTTACCATAACAGGAGTAGATTGGAAACCTTTAATAGCAACCATTTGACTTCTATTAGAAATATATGATACGAACCAACGATACAACGAGCCATGAATCCCATATGAAATAATTTTTTTTAACATTAGTTCATGGTTCACCTTATCAAAGGCTTTGGAAAAGTCAGTGTATATTGAATCCACCTGTTGGCGATTATTAAATGCATTACAAATGTAGTTTTTGTAGATAAGTAGATTACTAATAGTTGATCGACCAGAAACAAATCCATGTTGCATAGGTATTATGCGCTGTTTAACATGGTTATACAAATGAATATATATTAAAGATTCGAATAATTTGGGCATACAAGACAGTATATTTATCGGTCGATAGTTTTCACACTTCGTTTTATCGCCCGATTTGAATATAGGTATAATAAAAGCGGTTTTCCAATAAGACGGGAAAGAACCGTAGCGTAGAGATCTATTAAATAAAACTTCCAAAGGCACACTAATTTCTTCAGCACAAGCTTTAATAAAATAGGCTGGTATAGCATCTGGCCCCGCGCCTTTGTTAGAATCTAATTTTCTGATACCCTTAATTATATCCTTAGAGGTTATAGTTAAACTACTCAAGACGGGCGTGTTTATTTGTGGCCGATAATTGACTTCACCAGTAGAAATTTCAAAGACTGATTTAAAATAATCAGAAAATAGTTCACATATACCGGGTATTTCTGTTGCCGTTATATTATTGTAGGTCATAGTTTGAGGGATTGTATTGTTTGATTTTTTACTATTAACATATCGCCAGAAAGTTTTAATGTCGTCTGAAAGATCATCTTCTACTGAATTGACAAACGATTTATAGCACTGATCAATCATCTGTTTACAACGTCGACGAAGTAGATTAAATATTGGTGTTTAACATCATCATTATCATATAAGCCGTTACTTAGCCACTGATGAACATATGTACATGCGAAGTCCATAGACAGGAATAGTCCTAAACCACCTGCATCCACTGACTGCCTGCAATGCATTCGAGGTCCATGCTTTATCGAGTGGGAGATTGTCCTATATTGCGTATGACGGTATAACCGTACTGAATCGCTACTCAAGAATCTTTTTTCCTGTCTGTCGTCGGGTTTTCGAGCTATGTGACTAGAGTCACATAGCTCGAAAACCCGACCACTTAAATTTGCTTATCCTTCGGGCTATGTTTAGAGAATTAAATATAGAGACATACAAACAATCATAGATTAAGCATAGTACTTCCGGTCCTTGTCTAAGAATATTACTATCTGATAACCTATACAAGTCCTTATTCTTAATACCTATGACATTTAATTTTGTCATTGTAACATTATCTCTTTCTTCACACCAATATGAATTTAAAAAAATTTAAAAAAGAATTGGATTTATACGTTTATTCAAATTTAAACATCTACAACAGGTATGCCTCCGAAAAAGAAGAAAAAGCCAACAAAACCACCAGAACGATTTCGCTGTGACGAAATCGAAGGAGAAAGATTTCATGCACAAACTGACGATATCTTCAAATATAACTGGTGGGAAGTGTTCTGCTTTCCTTACATATTATGTGCGAGGTTCTGGAACTGCTGTGTATCATTATGTGCTGGAACAAATCAATGCCTCGTCTACTGGATGATGATACAATGGGTTGTATGTAAAATAACAAGATTAACCACACCGAACGCCATCATCTTTCCCTATTACTTCTATATATTTTGTCAAGTTATTTTGTTAACAGTATTTTTCGTTTTACTTTGGCATTGGTTTGGCAACACTGTTATTATTCCTTATTTTGTAGAGTTCTACCACGCGTTGATAGACGACGAGTTAGAACTTAAAATAAAACCAAACATAAGTCGATTGTCCTTTCGACGATATTGCTTTAGGAAAGGAGAAATATTCGACACTAATCAAATTGATAATTCTGCCAATGTGCTTCATTCTAAATGTCTAGTAACAATGATTGTAGATCTTTTTTTATATAATGTTGTTTATTAAAATATTATGCGTTTCTTTTACGGTGTTTCCATCAATTTATTACAAGTCTCAAGAGACGTGTTCCTTACTAATTTTTGAATTGTATAAAAGTAACGTAACGTAAGTAGTTCTAATATAATATTTTCATTTATTTATTTGTGATATACATTTGTGATAATGACAAATTTAACTTCATTGCAAAAAGGCCAACTGAAATTCATTCTTACATGTCATCCCTCATTGCATTGAGTTTTTACTGGCGTATACTGATGGTGCAAGCGTAGCTACCATTCTATTAAAGAGAAAAGAGATTCTTAGTGAAGGAGACTAACGGCCCCATTCATCATCATCATTATAACAGGCTTTAACTATCTACTGCTGAACATAAGCCTCCCTCTTGGGCGGTTTTGCCAGTAGTTGCTAAGCTTGGCAGGCGAATTGGCAACCGCAATTAGGTTTTAGAGTTGTTTTAAGCTGCTGTCCATCGCTCACCCTCCCTTCGTCAATTTAATACGACACCCACGGTAAAGGAAGGGGTGGCCTATTCTATGCCGGGATCACTTGGCCAATCGACCTCATTGTTAGCAATATATCCTAGGAGGTAGACCTCTACGTGGTTTCCGCTAAAAACCATCATGATTGATTTATCGTTGAATTTGTCACAATGGGCCAACTCATTTACTTCATTTTTACCCTACATCGTTCACTGTTATCCTGCTAGCGTATACCGTACTGATAGTGTTAAACTTTGTAGCATACCAACCTACGTAAATGAAACTATGGTAATCTTTCTGGTACTGGCTAGTTACACTTACGATAAATGTCATTCTATATTTAAATAAAATTTTGCCTATTTTTCTTTGAACAATTCTTAATCATATTTTTTCCTAAATATCTTTATAATAAATAACACTGACTCTATACAATACAAAATAAAGGATAGTTTTTAATTTACTGCTCACGCAGGTGGGGTAACCATTCTGTTATTATACCTAAGAAAAAAAAAACACTATTCTATTATTATACGTTAAAAAAACAAGTTGACGGCTCACCTAATGGAAAATAATAATCATTGCCTGTGAACATGGAAATTATCATGCATGTCAGAAAGTAATCTATGATGCTCATGTGATCCTTTATGCGTTAATATTAAATGGACACTAATAGTATTATTAAAAGTGAACTTATGGCAACATTATTTTGACGTATCGTAATAGTAGGTTTTGTACTATAATCAGTTCACCCTGAAGATGAGTGGAATTGTGTCATGCGAAATTCGCTAAAATTCATATAACACATTCGAGTTTTACCGAAGAAAACTGTTATATCACAACATAACATAGTCCACGCCAAGAATATCACGAAGAAAATTATTTTGGATTAAAGAAAAATATAACCTACTGGTGAGTTAACTAGTAATAGATAATATAAAAAAGTGAAATTGTCTGATTTCACGTATTAAAACATTCAACGTATAACTTGCGGGCTACTTTTACGGAATTGTTATTGTACATGTTTTAAATGAATAATTAGATTCAGAACCAAACAATAAATTTACTTTGTAATATTCGAATAGGTGTTACGGTATTCTAATGTTGCAAATTTATAAAGGACTGTGATAATTTACTATCTACATTTCAAATTTCACATTTATATTTTTTTAAATTGATAAAAAAATTTGTTTTTTTTTTTACTTATCTATGCCATTATCTTATTTTAAAAATTACATTATCTATTCATCCATTCCATTTACCTAATTAGTTAACATCAACTGACCTACTCTCTGATTTACAGCTGTGACCTTCATATATTGTGTGCTTTCTAAATAACTGATTTGTTTATTTGCCTGCCAGCTATGTATTGTGTACCTAAAACACACATTTTTGTATTGATTACAAATTTCATTTCATAGATAAATAACTATTTTCTTTATTTACTTTTTAATTATTGCTTAAATGAGGTTTACTTAATAAAATATTTAATGAAATAACAATAGATAAATTAATGTATATGTAATGAACAGATCAAATAAATTAAAATATACATATATAGTGTAGCATTCTAAACATACAATAATTTCACTGCATTAGCTGATGTCACAAACAATGTGTTGTCCCATACAGTTATCAGAATAAAAACTGTCCCATCTGTCTATTGGAAGTGAACAATACATATTTTATAAAAAAATATTTATTTTTCTATCTTATTTATTTTGTTTCCTTGTTTCCATGTCCTTACAGGACACATCCCAATTCAACTTGGTACCACAAATAGCAATGGTTAGATTTTACAATAACATTTGTTATGTAAACATTCCAGCTCTTGTGCATTCCGTCAGAGAACATATAAAGAGATTCATACCTCTTTTCGAAATATTGTTTAATAAAGCAAGTGCTCTAACGAAAGGTGCATGATGGAGCAAATTTGTTTTAGCCTTAGGTATGGCAAATAACACATGACTTCTAGCACAAGTATATTTGGCTGACCCGAAAATTTTATGTTAGCCAATATTAAAAAAAAATATTTCAATCTTTCTACTTAAAACATTAATGACATATGTAATAAGCATTGAGTCCCTCCATCCCGGGGAGAAGGGATTGTTAGCAATGGAGTTTGACAGCCCCATTGCTAGCAATGTGCCCTGTCAGGTCAACCTCCACGTGGTTCCGCCTGGAAACCAGCGTGAACAATTCTTATTGAATTTGTCACGATGGGCTAACAGACTTGTTTCATCCTCATCTATCATTCTTCACTGGTGCCCCTCTGGTGTATACCGATAGTGCGGGTGGGGTTACTATTTCATTATCACCTATAAAAAAAGAAAAGTCACTCCATCCCACCATTCTCAATATGAACAGAGTGGAGTAAATTAAAAAGTGGTTAAGCTGTTTAGGAGATTAGCATGAACAAATAGTGTGACATGGGATTTTTATCTGTTACTATCAACCCATAGCCATGTAGCCATTCGTGTTTCAACCGTAAAGCAGTTGTGTTTGCATGGCTGTGTTTCGGTTTGAAGGGTGGGATATGGCAGTGGATTTACTGGGTATGGAGGAATAACACCTGAGTACTCAGGAATGGCAACGCATGGGGGGTATCATGGGTGGAACAGTATACTCTGTTATGTCCACGGTACTGCTCATGTGTATAGGCGACGGTTACCACTTTTCATCAGGTGGTCCGTCAGCTTGTTTGCCATTCTAAGTTGTATAAAAAAAAATATAAAATCCCAGCATAGAATGGGCTACCCCTTCCTTTCCTGTGAATGTCTTAAGTGGTGGCTAAGGACACTTAATGGTTAAGGAATGGGCAGCAGCGATCCTCTCAAAACATCACCAAAGCCTAACCATCATGGTTGCCAACTCGCCAGCCAAGTCGACCAACTACTGGCTACTCCCCCCATTATGGAGAGGCCTATGTTTAGAAATGGACAGTTAACAACCAATATGATTATCTACAGGGTACTGATCATGTGTATAGATGGCTTTCCATCAGGTGGGCCATCAGCTTTGCCATTCTAAATATTTTAAAAGATTCTGTACTCATTATAATGCTGCTGCTGACATTGGGTATAGTCCTTCCATTACTTCCTTCAAGAGAACACTGAAATCTCACCTTTTAAACAATAGTACATGATAATTCTATGCACTTACACATATGTATATCTATTTACTTATTTATTTATTTATTTATTCACAATTTGTGTTTGTTGTATTTACATTATTTTCACCGGTACCATTCCTGCACTGGATTACCCAAATTAAATCATTTTCTCTCTAACCACACTGGGTTGGCTGGAAGAGATCTCTTTCAGAGATAAGTCCTCCCTTGCTAACAAGTTGTTAAACTAATCGCTGTATGTATTGTTTAAGTGCAATAAAGAATATATATATTGTTAATTTAGATAATATAAGTAAAATATTAGCTACATACACATATAGATGTTTTACCTTGATTTTTTTTTTCTTTGAATGAATAACCTTGATTTCGAATGTTGCCTGCAGTGATTACCTTTCTGTGTCTATGTTACATACAGTAAATTTTTTTATTATGATTTATGAGTAGGTCTTTTATTTTTCTTTTCTTTTTTTTTTTAATGGTAATCGATCTTTATTTTTACGACTGTTTCGCCCATGATACCCCCCCATGCGTTGCCATTCCTGAGGACTCAGGTGTTATTCCTCCGTACCCAGTAAATTCACGCCATATCCCACCCTTTAAACCGAAACACAGCCATGCAAACACAACTGCTTCACGGTAGAAACACGAATGGGACAGAGGTACCCAAGCAATCGACTTTTGTACAAAGTCTCCCTCTGTTTGAGATTGTTTAATTTGCTCTTCTAATACAGTTAATTGTTTGTTATATTAATATTTATGTATTTATTTATTTATTTAATCTATTATCTATATGTTTATATTAGTGTAATTATATGTTTATAACATATCAAGTATCACTTTTTATATTTCCTCTATACAATAATGCACCGCCTACTTGTTTCTCTGTTCGCCCAATGGTCGACTGGTAGAGAACACCGTCCGGTGTTAAGTCCGCTATATGTACAAAGAATTTCACTGTGCATTGAAGTTTCAATCTATACTTATAATAAATCTGTAGAGAGGTCAATTCTGTAAATGAAATATATTTCCAAAATAACTATCAGCGGGTGATTAGTGACCGATACTGATGCCAAAAATGCAATCAGTAAAATTTTTGTATGTTCATTATAGAAACAAAAACTACTCGACGGATTTTAACGAAACTTGGTACAATTATTCTTCATGCTCCTGGGCAGGTTATAGTATACTTTTCATCACGCTACGCTCAATAGGAACAGAGCAGTGAAGGGAAATGCAGAAAATGTGCACCCGTGCGACGCCGGGACGGGCCGCTAGTAAATAAATAAATAAAAATTTAAATTGGTCCTTAAAAGAAAGATTTCGTTGCGATATGAAATTGCAATTTTTAAAGTCAGTTGTAAAAAAACCAGAATCGGAATCGGCTGCAGTGTTAATTATAAAACACTATTGAAATAGCTGCGTTTGCAAATTATGACGTAAATTTACCACGGGTGAAATGGAATAAGTGTGCTATGTTTCTCTACCATATTTTTTTTTTGATGGATGAAAATGGTATGGTAACCCTGCCTGCGCTAACGGGATACGCTGGCGGAGCACCAGTGAAGGGTGATAGATGAGAATGAAAACAGGCCAGTTAGACTATCATGATGAATTCATCAGGAATTAACCATGATAGTTTCCAGGGGAAACCTCGTGGAGGTCGACCTGGTTGGGTATATTGCTAGCAATGGCATTTTTAGTCTCCATTACTAATAATCCCTTTCCCCCTCTCTACCATATTTTTTTAATGGATGATAATGGAATTGTAACCCCGCCCGCGCTATCGGTATACACCGACGAGGCACCAGTGGAAGATGATAGGTGAGAATGAATGCAGGTTAGTTGGCCCACCATGATGAATTCGACAAGAATTAAACATGATGGCTTCCAGGGGGAACCGCGTGGAGGTCGACCTGAGAGGGCATATTGCTAGCAATGGCGCTGTACAATTCTATTACTAACAATCTCTTTGTATCTTAATTGGTAATTGTGGTGAAGATATAAACAGTAATAGAGATGTCTCCGATGTATCATAGACGTCACAGTGTATACTGTGACACCACGATGGGGTAACTCACCTGCCTTGTCATCTTCACCTGTCATCCCTCACTGGTGCCCCGCCAGTGTATACCGTTAGCGCAGGCGGGGTTACCATACCATTATCATCCACTAAAAGAAACAATCCTTTTCCTCTCAAGTAGGACAATTGGCACTCGCTCCGTATTTCGGAGAGCACGTAAAACCGTCATCCGGTAAGCCACGTCAAAGGCCAACTATTGCGGCCTAAAACACTTGACACTAGAGGGCGCCATCGTCACTCGAGTAGTACCTATTTAGTAGTAATATTTTGTTTTAATGGGTGATAATGGAATGGTAACCCCGCCCGCGCTATTGGTATACACTGATGGGGCACCAGTGAGAGATGATAGGTGATTATGAAGCAGGTCAGTTGGCACATCGTGACGAATTCAACAAGCATTAATCACGATGGTTTCCAGGGGGAACCACGTGGAGGTCGACCTGATAAGGTGTATTGCTAGCAATAGATTCATTAGACCCCTTTACTAACAATCCCTTTCCCCCCTAGTAGTAATATTTGGCAATCCTTTGTTTCTGCCTACCCCAATGATATATAGATATATCTATATTCGTACATTCATAACGCGTCACGGTTTCTACACTAGTGATGTGCCGAGTCAAGCTTATTCGAGTATTAACTCGAATAATCGAATGCCTACTCAATTTTTTTTTAATGTGTGATAATGGAATGGTAACCCCACCCGCGCTATCGGAATACACCGGCGGGGCACCAGTGAAGGATGATAGGTGTGGATGAAGCAGGTCAGTCAGTCCATCGTGACGAATTCAACAAGAATTGTTCACGATGGTTTCCAGGGGGAACCACGTGGAGATCGACCTAAAAGGGCATATTGCTGGCAATGGGGCTGTCAAACTCCATTGCCAACAATCCCTTCCCCCCCCCCCCAACCTTACTCAAATATTAATCCTTCTTTGCATGATTTTTTTATTGGTGAAATAAATCAAGGTAATACAATTCATGTTCAAAATTAAAGGGCAAATGGTTAAAAAATAAATTTGACAGCTATGTTTTTTTTTTCTTCTCCAAAGGACATTAACTTTTTTAAACAACTTAGAATGGCAAACAAGCTGATGGCCCACCTGATGGAAAGTGGTAACCGCTGCCTATAGACGTGAGCAGTACCATGGACGTAACAGAGTATACTGTTTCGCCCATGATACACCCTATGCGTTGCCCTCTGTACCCTGTAAATTCACGCCATATCCCACCCTTCAAACCGAAACACAGCCATGCAAACACAACTGCTTCACGGTAGAAACACGAATGGAACAGAAGCATCCAAGCAAACGACTTTTGTACAAAGTCTCCCTCTGATAAATAGTACCTATAGAAAAAGAAAGAAAGAAAAATATTTATTTAACGCATAATAATAATAATAACAATTACAAACAAAAACATAGTCAAATCAAAAACAAAAAAATAAATTTAAAGAAAAAGGAAACACGAAATGAGCTTGTGTAGTAAGCTAAATAGATATTATGCGACCAAAATGGTCACCACTCAGCTAAGTGTTTAGGCATTTATACATAACGTCTAAACGTGGGGGGAAAGGGATTGTTAGTAATGGAGACTGAGAATCCCATTGCTAGCAATATACCCAGCCAGGTCGACCTCCTCGCGGTTCCCCCTGGAAACTACCATGGTTGATTCCTGATGAATTCATCATGATGGGCTAACTGGCCTGTTTTCATTGTCATCTATCACCCTTCACTGGTGCTCCGCCAGCGTATCCCGTTAGCGCAGACGGGGCTACCTTACCATTTTCACCCATAAAAAACAACGTCTAAACGTTGATTTTCTCTGAAACCAACGGGAGTGGTAAATGACGGTACCGAATAGATATACCTGCTTCTTTATTACCGACGAAGCAGGTACGTAAGTACAGTTTACCTGCTAATTTTTTCATCGCTTTAAGTCCCGATAGTGTATTTAAAATATGTGTAAACATTACAAAAGTTTAAAATTAACACGTTTTTTTTAATAGGCGATAATGGAATGGTAACCCCGTCTGCGCTAACGGTATACGTTGACGGGGCACCAGTGAGGGATGATAGGTGAGGATGAAAGCAAGTCAGTTAGCCCATCGTGATGAATACATCTGGAATTCAGCACGATGGTTTCCAGGGGGAATCACGTGGAGGTCGACCTGAATTAACTAACAGTTAACTAACTTACCTGCACTAGATTACCCGCCAATTAATTATTTTCTCTCTAACTACACTGGGTTGGCTGGAAGAGATCTCTTTTAGAGATAAGCCCTCCCTTGCTAACAAGTTGTTATATATATATATATATATATATATATATATCGTCATATTAGCCTTTAAATGTCCACTGCTGAACATAAGCCTCCCTCTTAGGGGGTTTCGCCAGAAGTTGCCCCCTAACGTAAGAGGCTAAAAGGGCGAGAGATGGGCAGCAGCGTCCCTCAAACCTACCGTCCTAAACCATTATTGCGGTTGATAATCAGCCTGCCAAGAGGATATACGATCACATTCTCATCGATCATCATTCTCATCAATTCTAAGGTCAATGATTTATTTATTTAAACTTTAATGCACAGTAAAATTCTTTGTACATATAGCGGACTTAACTCCGGACGGTGTTCTCTACCAGTCGACCATTGGGCGAACAGAGAAATAAGTAGGCGGTGTATTATTGAATAGAGGAAATATAAAGTGATACTTGGTAAATTCATATAATATATTATATTCATATTCTAGTTAGTGTCTTTGGTAGATCGTATCAGTGGACCAGAGGGAGACTTTGTACAAAAGTCGATTGCTTGGGTACCTCTGTCTTATTCGTGTTTCAACCGTGAAGCAGTTGTATTTGCATGGCTGTGTTTCGGTTTGAACGGTGGGATATGGCGTGAATTTACTGGGTACAGAGGAATAACACCTGAATCCTCAGGAATGGCAACGCATGGAGGGTATCATGGGCGAAACAGTATACTCTGTTATGTCCATGGTACTGCTCATGTCTATAGGCGACGGTTACCACTTTTCATCAGGTGGGCCGTCAGCTTGTTTGCCTCTTACGTTACATCTTTATTTCTGTAACAATTATAATGACAACTGTTTATAGTGCAATAACTGCGATGCGAGACTTGGCATTCTTTTACATTTTATGTTTTCGATGGGATCCATTTTATTTGCTAATAACGTAGATAGATAGATAGATAGATAATGTATTTACATTACTTACAGCACACAAATTACAATACAAACATACACATAATACACAATAAAAGAGATAAAAGAATAAAAATAAAAAAGCACAAAACAAAATATATAAACGTAGTTTTCTACAATTTCGAGTCCTCAGATTCGAGTTGCGATTCGATTTTTTTTTTATCGTTTAGTAAAATATTCGAATATCGATGAGGCCGAGTCGAGACATCACTGCACGTAATTAATTCTTACAACGCCAACTCTTTTCCTGTTACCCCCAGGTCAGATATAGATCTTTTTGTGTGAGCCCAAAGCACAATACATTTTCATTTTGCGTCACATACATACATAATTGTGTATGTTTGCTTAGCGTATTGCGCTCATGTTGATTTTACTTGTTTGTTTGGATTCAAACGTTACTGTTTCATCTGTCACCGAGAAGCTATAATGCCAATATTTTAACCGACTTCAAAATAATTAAATTGTATTAGAAATATGCTCAATGTAATGTGTCGAGTGTTACGTTCACCAGAAATGAATTGAAAACGTGATCATGCAAACAATGCATGATCTGAACCGATACCATACAAGCACACACATCCACGCCGTACTTTGCTCGACCTACCAACTCTGCGGGATTAGGTCAACGACAGTTCATCAAAATACCTAAAAAAAACCCCACGAAACACGTCAAGACTTATACGTGTGATTTTCCCAATGAAAACGTGTAAAAATTAAAAAGTCAGCCAAGTGCGTTTTGGATTAAAGAATAATATAGTTCCGTAGATGTCGTGTTCTTGTTTGAATTTTCACCGATTTCAAAGTGAAATTTTTAATTGGACGGTTATTTGATGTTCTTTTCACGATTTGTTCATATTTTTTTTATGATCCGGATCGAAAGATCATCACTTCTCTGGTCCTTCGAGCCGGATCTTTTAACTCAAATCGTTGTATTAGGTTTTGTTGGCATACATTTCGTTCTCACTAAAAAGGTGGTGGCGCAGAAGAAGTTTCCGCATAAGGTGCCATCGAATGTTCGTCCGCGGAACCCAGAAAAGAAACAATTGTGTGTTAGATCAGAGGCATTAGCATAAATCAGTTGTCCCGCGAACGGGAGAGGCGGTGGTTGTGTCGCGAAATGAGAATGGTATCCGCCAAAGAGTCGGTTCTTATGAATGGTTACAACGACCCGGCGGATAAGTCGGGGGATAGTGATACGGATTTTGTCGTTGCCAACTTGGAAAAAGTGAGGTATGCATACCGCGGTTTTTTTCTTGATTGCCATAACAATAAACAAGTGCCACACGATCACCCCAATGGCCTGTTTTTCAACCTAGGATATGCCGTTTTATGAGGAACCGGGCGGCAACATCTGGAGGTGTAACCCAGAACACCCAGGCTTGACATAATAAGAAAAAAACGTTACTGTGTACGTAAATGGGCCAAATCGGTAATAGAACTCGGTACTTCGTCTATGCAAACCAACGTACAAATTATGAATAATAGTATGCATATATATGTTTACAATTGACTTAAATAAATCTCAATTCGATTATATTTTTATTCGATCCTAGCGGCCCGTCCCGGCTTCGCACGGGTGGACATTTTTACATTTTAAAAAGTGGCCATTAAGGCTGCACACGCGACGGATGCTTAAAAATGGAGTAACTTCTCCAGTTTTCCCAACATTTCCCTTCACTGCTCTGCTCTTATTGATCGTAGCGTGATGAAAAGTATACTATAAGCTGCCCAGGAGTATGAAGAATAATTGTACCAAGTTTCATTAAAATCCGTCGAGTAGTTTTTGTTTCTATAACGAACATACAGCATTTTTGGCATCAGTATCGATCACTAATCACCCGCTGATAGTTATTTTGGAAATATATTTCATGTACAGAATTGACCTCTCTACAGATTTATTATAAGTATAAATTTCTTATCTCTTAACTCCGTCGATTGTGGATCGGTTTGGAAAATTATTTTTTTATCTAAAAGGATATATTTACAGATTGGTCCCGTGGCAATTTTATCGGAAATGGATTCAGTAGTTTAGTTTTTAAATCAAAATAACTGGTTTTACCACAATTTAACTGTTTTTCTTTTTACGAAACACGATCTTAAATAAAGTGCGTTTTTCAAGGCACTTTCTTCCACGCACAACCACTCTTTGGAATCAACTTCCAGCAGCAGTATTTCCGAACCGATACGACAACATAACCTTCAAGAAAAGAGCATATTCCTTTTTAAAAGGCCGCCAGAACACCTGCAATGCCGCTGGTGTTGTGGGTGATCATGGGTGGTGGTAGTCACTTACCATCAAGTGAGCCGCATGCTCGTTTGCTCCCTGTGTTGTAAAAAAAATATTATATCGCTGTGTTACACGATTACGCCGCCAATTTAGAACTGATTTTCATAATTCTTTTTATAATACAAAACGGCTTGCAATGCGTAATTTAAGTTTTTTTTTTTTTTTAATTTTATACAACTTAGAATGGCAAACAAGCTGACGGTCCACCAGATGGAAAGTGGTAACCGTCGCCTATAGACATGAGCAGTACTATGGACATAACAGAGTATACTGTTTCGCCCTTGATACCCCCCCCCCCCATGCATTGCCATTACTGAGAACTAAGGTGTTATTTCTCTGTATCCTGTAAATTCACGCCATATCCCACCCTTAAAACCGAAATACAGCCATGCAAACACAGCATTCGAACCTTATTCGAATTCATTATATCTGTCGTTATACAACCTTGTTTTCTGAAATTAAATAATTTATGATTTAACAAATACTATATAGTTTTTCAACAAACAGTATCGGATAACGTTACTCTTATTGCAGCTGGTTTTTTTTTATGGGTGAAAATGGTATGGTAACCCCGCCTGCGCTAACGGGATACGCTGGCGGAGCACCAGTGAAGGGTGATAGATGAGAATGAAAACAGGCCAGTTAGCCCGTCATGATGAATTCATCAGGAATTAACCATGATAGTTTCCAGGGGAACCGCGAGGAGGTCGACCTGGTTGGGTATATTGCTAGCAATGGGATTCTCAGTCTCCATTACTAACAATCCCTTTCCCCCCTATTGCAGCTGGTTGCGACAATGACATGCGAACACACATGTCAAGCATGTGAGATTTCCAAATTTTATTGACTTTACTATAAAATTCATATACCTAGTTATGAATATTTATATTCAAGAGATAAACCACTTCGCCCTCAGACACGATTACTTCTAAGAACTCCACCACATCATACTCAGGCTTTTGGGAATTCCTTTACAGTTATATCCATTCGACTATGGAATAGTCTGCCATCCGAAATAAGGGAATCGGCAAGTATAGGCATGTTTAAGCGTCGTCTAAGAGAGCATTACTTGTCACTATGCTGACGTATTATGATTGATAGGTAAGAATAAAAAGGCAGGTCAGTTGGCCCATTGTGATGAATACACCTGGAATTCGGCACGATGGTTTCCATGGGGACCATGTGGAGGTCGACCTGACAGGGTGGATATATTGCTAGCAATGAGACTGGTAGTCTGCATTACTAATCAATCCCTTCCCCCCCAGGACAGCAACAAGTATTAATTACAATGGTTTCCAGGGGAATCGCGTGGAAGTCAATCTGGACAGGGCTTGCTAATAATAGCAATGCGGACTACCAGTCCCATTGGTAGCAATATGCCCCGTCAGGTCGAAACTAGCCTGCTCTTTCATTCTCACCTATCATCCCTCACTGGTGCCCCGCCAGCGTATCCCGTTAGCGCAGGCGGGGTTACCATTCCATTATTATACATTGGGGCGGAAAGGGATTATTAATAATGGAGACTAAGAATCCCATTGCTAGCAATATACCCAACCAGGTCGACCTCCACGCTGTTCCCCCTGGAAACCATCATGGTTAATTCCTGACGAATTCATCACGATGGGCTAACTGGCCTGTTTTCATTCTCATCTATCACCCTTCACTGGTGCTCCGCCAGCGTATCTCGTTAGCGCAGGCGGGGTTACCATACCATTTTCATCCAAAAAAAGTGTATATTGACTGGATTCAGATTTTGCACCTGAAACATTTTTTTTTTTACGAAAAATTAAAATTCAATAATCGTACGTAAGACTTGTATTAACAAGTTACCATTGACGCAAATGGTGTTATGTACCTAACACGAAAACATGAAACCGTTCACGAGTTATGTTGTTTTTTTAAACGACTTCCAATCAGAGATTCTCAATTCGTCTGTTTTATTTGTTTGCTATATTACGCTATTACGTCGTCGATTTTTCTTTTTACTACTGGTCGCCCCGTGGTCGATATTCGACCATTACATATATTGTAATTTTAGATTATATAGATAGAGCATCGAGTGTCAAAAAACGTGTCAACTTTTTGTCAGCTAACTGTCAAATTAGCTGACTCGTTGTTTTTATCAGTGTTCTATATACTTACACAGTGTATCTTGACGTATCTATATTTAATTACTTTATATATATATATATATATATATATATATATATATATATATATATATTAGCTGACTCGGCAAACGTTGTTTTATCATATACGTTATTTCTAGAACTATACATGAAAATTTATCCTACTACAATTATTATATTGGATTGCCATCTTGCAACCCTATTGCTATATAAGAATCGCGATTAAAAAACAGGGGTTGATCGTAAAAGGGTTAAAATTTGAAGTTGTATGTATTTTTCAATGCTAAATCATATTTAAAACACAATTATAAATTTTGTCAAAAAAAATATAAAAAAAATATTTAGGGGTAGGTCACCCTTATCATTGACGGGTATGAAAAATAGATGTTGGCCGATTCTCAGACCTGCCCGATATGTACACAAAATTTCATAAAAATCGGTAAAGCCGTTTCGGAGGAGTTTGGTAACAAAGACCGTGACACGAGAATTTTATACAGTGAGTGTAGAAAGTATTCGTACACCTAGGGTTGTAATAAAAAAAATACGAATTTGATAGACTTTCTTTTATTTATCTAATTTAAATCAATACTATTAAATAGTTTAACATTCCCGCACTTAGTTTATGATAATTTTTGTTTTTTAATAAAAAAAATTATACAACATAAAAATATTTTTACGTTAACTAAGCAAATAATGACAAACAAAAAGTATTCGTACACTTATAAAATTTGTAAGTAAATGAATATTAAAAAAATATTAATACTTTGTTGGACCACCGTTAGCATTGACGATAGCTTGGAGTCTCTGCGGCATCGAATCAACTAGTTTGAAAATATAAGAAGACGGTATCAATGCCCATTCTTCGCGAAGCGCAATTTTTAGTGTTTCTTTACTCGAAATTGGTCGATTTCGAATTTTATTATCGAGATAATCCCACACATGCTCTATAATATTAATATCAGGTTATTGAGGAGGAATATCTAGGTATTTTGGAGCGTTAAACAGGATCCATGCTTTAATATTCCATGCTTTATGTTTAGGGTCATTATCTTGTAAAAATATCCAATTATTGTTAAAACCCATTTGAGCTGCACTAGAGAGAAGATTCTCTTTTAAAATATTAATATACGCTTTGTGATCCCTAATTCCATCAATAAATGCAAGTTTTCCCACCCCAAAAGCACTCATGCAACCCCATACAAATACTGACCCACCACCGTGTTTTACCGTTGGACATAAATTTTCTTTCTTATATTCCATATTAGGTTTTCTCCATACCATATGATGTCCATCCGATTTGAAAATATTATATTTCGATTCATCTGAGTAAATAACAGTTTGCCAAAAATGATTTTTTTCATTAATATATTTTTTTGCGAATTCTAATCTTTTTTTTCTATTAATATCATTTACCCAATACTTTTTACGCGCAGTTCTTCCATGATAATCGTTACTACGTAATACGTTCCGAACGGTACTGACAGAAATATGGCAATCATTGATATTATTAATTTCTTGTAACACTCGAGCGGCACTAATTTTTGGATTTTTTTTTACACAATTTAAAATTTTCCGATCCAATCGAGGCGTGATTTTTGATAGACGCCCCACCTCTGGGTTTGTTTTTTAGTGTTTTAGTAATAGAAAACCGATCAATTACAGTCTGTACGGTTGAACGTGGTCTATTGACAAATTTTGCAATTTCACTTAATGATTTGCATTGATTATGCAAATTAATAATTATTTTTCTCTCCTCTTCACTCGTTTCTTTTGCTTTACGACCCATTTTTGTAACTAAACACATCTATACTTGTCACGAGTGCAACTAAAACGTCTAATATCTATACCTACGTATTAAAAATGACCTTGGCATTGTAGGCATATGAAAAATTCGATTGAATAAATGATTTATACAGAATTTCATTTAAAAAAGAATGAATGTACGAATACTTTTTGTTTGTCATTATTTGCTTAGTTAACGTAAAAATATTTTTAAGTTGTATAATTTTTTTTTAAAAAAACAAAAATTATCATAAACAAAGTGCGGGAATGTTAAACTATTTAACAGTATTGATTTAAATTAAATAAATAGAGGAAAGTCTATCAAATTCGTATTTTTTTATTATGACCCTAGGTGTACGAATACTTTTTACACTCACTGTATATTAGATATATATATATTTGCTGTGTGGACCTGGTATTATTGTTATTGTTCGTAATAAAGAATCTATCTGTCTACGAGTATGTATCTAAAATTAGGTATCTCCATTAAAAATGATTCAGTACATAGCATCGATTGTATAAAAGGTTTGCATACCAAATTACGAAGTAATCATCCATAACATATCAAGGCTGTATACAATTTTATATTACTAGTACATAGTTAAACATTGTGCCTAGAGATGGGCAATCCACCTGGGTGGGTTTAAAGTCTGGTGGGTAAAAACCGGGTGTTTTGGGTTTATTGGGTTTAAACCCCATAAACACCCAAATTTTTGGGTGTTTATGATTTTGTACTTCATCATCGTCATCTCAGCCGCAAGACGTCCACTATACTGGACATAGACAATATTATTATGCAGCCTACAGAATAAAAAACTTTTAATTTGATTTTGAGTTTATTAAGAAAGAGATGAAAGTAAAATGTAAAACTACAGTCAATCACTGTCAGATTCAGAGTTATTACAAGCGATGAATTGTATAGGTTCGATAGGCTCTATTTCGTCTAAACTGTTATGTTCATTTACTTGCTCAATGAAAGCTTCTAAGGTATTTTCTTCATTAAACTGAATGTCCTCGCATTCAGCTTTATGTTTAAGATTCCAGTTATAACAAATGAATGAAATTTTTTCAGTTCTTTCAGTTGTAAGTCGATTTCTTTTGTTATTATGTATGTAGCCTTGGATACTAAAGGAACGCTCAGTGGCTGCCGAAGTACAGGGAGCTGATAGAATACGAATCGCTACTTTGCTTAACTCAGTGGAACCACAAATACCTTTCCACCATATTAGGGGCTCAATGCTATCTAATGAGCTCCATACAAATCCTCTGGCCCAAAAGTTTTCTTTAGCTTTATAACACGCCAAATCTGCCATTACATTTGACAAACTTAAGTGTTGGCTTAAATTGTAGATAAACTCCATACCCTTAAGTTCTTCCTCTTGAGTAAGTTCGACTCCTAGAGTCCTGGGGTCTAGAATATATGCTGCAAAATGTATTGGCCTCATTGCCATATTGCATCTTGAAGATACTGATGTTAGAATCTGCTGTTTGCTTTCTTCGCTCAATGTCGAAATCTCATTTAATGCAAAACGTATCTTAGCTTGTACATCTCTAAATGTAATGTATGTGCGATGCAAACGATTCTGGTCGCTCTCTAAGTAAAATATGCTTTCAGTGACTGGTTCCAAAATACTTATACATTCCCCTGTCTTCGTCCAGAAATCATCACTTAGAATTAAATCTTTAATATCTCTTGAAATTACCACATCTTCTCTAACTGTTAATTAATAATAAATAATAAGCTATCTTATTTGCTTTCAAACTTTTAACGAAGTAACATGACTTCCCCATCTTGTAGCACAAGGCAATTTTAGTGTTTGTGTAGAATCTTCACCCTGCCTTGATTTTATCAACAAGGAACTTAATCGTTGACTCCTTTTAACAGTTTTTATTATATTTATGGCTTGCATAATAAACACAGTTACTTCTTGTATCTTTACAATATCTTGGCACAACAAGTTAAGGATATGTGCACAGCAACCGAGAGGAACAACATGTGGATATTTGAGTTTTGTTAATTCGAATGCCTTTTGTATATTTCTAGCGTTATCGCCAATAAGTACAAGAAACTTATTTGCTCCATACACTTTCATTACTTTTTCAACTTCTTGGCTAAGGTATTCACTAGTGTGAGGATTACTTTCTGTATTCAAACTTTTAACGTATGCAGGTTGAGGTTTTGATATAAGAAAGTTTATTATTCCTTCATTTCTTAAATTAGACCAGCCATCGCACTGAAGGTGTAAGTAACTACAAGCATTTAGTTCCTCATTTAACTCAAAACGCATTTCTCTATATATTTTATCTAAGTATTTTGTCGCTAAAGCTTTACGTGAAGGTATTTTAAATTTTGGTTGCAATTTTTCGAAAAATTGTATCCATAAAGGATGTTGCACCATCGATAATGGCGTCCCTGTTACAAATATAGCTCTCGCTAATTCTGTTTTTATATGATCATCGGTGTCTTGAAACTCAGCATTTATTGTAGTGTTAGCAGACGACGAGGGGCTTATAAAAGAATCATTTGTCTCTATCTCTGACAGTCCAGACATTTTGGTTTTGGACGAGCTATCTTTTATAAGTTTCATAGAGTCTTTTAATGTTTCTGGAGATTTTGGACAAGTGATAAGATGTTGAAGCATTTTGGCAGCATTACTGAATTTGTAGACCTTATTACAAAGCTTGCAAGAAACAGACTTGTTTGGTAAAGTACGGTAGTGCTCCCATATGCGTAAATCTTTAGGTCTCCCCATTGAACCTAAAAAAATGAACGATGATTAGTTGGTCTGACGAAAATTCAACAATAGAGTGCCTATTTTTTTACAATGATTATTTCTTGTTATTTACAATAAATTTATTAAAAAAATAATAAAATAAATACAAAAAACCTTTGTAAAATTACATCTCCTCGGAGGATTAAACGCAGACGCTAGTTTATTATCGTATTGTTCTGTATTTTTCTCAGCAACTTCTTTAATTCGATTAGGTACTTACGCATATTATGTTAAAAATAAATATCTAGTACACATCTTAGGCTATCCACCATTATTATCCAATGACGACTCTCAGCTAACTATGCACTATCATCCAAAATAAACGTGTATGGAAAATTTTATCCCAGTCGGTTGAGGATTGAGGATAATTGCATCAACATACGAACATACCTACATACTTTTATTTACATAACGCAAGCTAAATAAAAGCTTGTAATAATACATCTAATTTTAAGTTAAAATTGTTAAGTGATCATGATATAATTGTATCATTCAAAAATCCACTTACCTTTAATTATTTCTTGTTAAGTATAAATATTATTTCAAATCTGCTCCCTTAATATGCACTTTTTTACTGCTTTTCCTACCTAACACGTTACCAGGAAGTCACGTTACCAGAGTCAGAGTAATAGTGAACACGTTTGACAGTGATTGTCGTCGCCTCATATTCAGCGTCGACGAATAGGGGAATCCCCAGTCATAATGTATTGCATGCGTGGCGGTCTTACTTCAAATCCATAAACAAAGAGATAATTACAGAACTCGATACTAGATGGCGCTGTTTTTGTTTGAAGAAAGTTTGCGGGCTAAAATACATAGAATTTCATCAATGACTTCCACAAAGAACAACATTTCTGTTTTTTCTAAGTCCGTATCTCTTCCGTATATTTCATAAGATATAAGCTTGGGCTACATTGTTATGCAACGTGATTTTGTCGCTGTCTTGCTAGCAGGGTTGACAGATATACGATTTAAATCGTACTCATACTATTATTTGTCTATTTTTTAATGTACGATCGTAAAGATTATGATCGTAATTCGCACAAAAACATACGACTTTTTGGTTACCTGGCAACATTTTTATTATGAAACGAACATGCTCACATCATCAGTCACATGCAACAATTTATTGGGGATTTCCCCTTCACATCTGGCAGTCCTGCTTGCTAGAATATAGGTAAGTCAGCCACAGTTACTGACGATCGATATTTAAAGGGTATTGTTTTTGTGCTAAATATTTCATAAAAACGTTATTTAATACTTTGTGGATTATTAATTTAGTTGATAATCACTGGAAGTAAAATGGATGCTAATTTGAGAGATCAAGATCTTCGTATAAAACAGTTAATAAAAGAAAATCTACGTAAGTACTCTTTTTATACCTAGGTAGGTAAGGTATAATAAACACAAAAGGTACTTAGATCGCGTGTGTTCGAAGCATTTATTCTAATAAATTTAATTTAAAATTGTAGAAAGAAAAAAATGTCTGCCAAGCCGTAGCCGAAGCCGATCTCCAAATATATTTGGCGATAGTGAGACCCAGTGTCCAGATGATTTACCCAGCGTCGTCGCAACAAAGAAAAAAACGAGGATAAAGTAAAAGAAAATTTACTGAAAGAAGAAACAAACTGTTCTAAATGCTTAATTTATGGAGAAGAGGATAAAAGAAATGAGTATTTCGGACTGTTAGTGGCTCAAGAATTTAAATATATACGGCCATGTGTGCGAACGAGGTGTTATGAAGAAATTTTAAAGTATCTACGGGAAGCAAAAGGCCAACATGTTGATCAACTGCAACATGAAAACACTGAAAATTAATTACTTTCATTTTATTATATATAGATTTTTAAAATTTCCTGAAATATTATTAGTTAACGTTTTATTTAATATTGTAGAATTGATCAATACAATTTATAAAAATAATTTATTGGTATTACTTACATATTTTCAAAAAAATACGTAAAAACCTATTTTTTTGGGTGATTATGGGAGTTTATGGGTGTTTATTGGGTTTTTACCAAAGCACCGGGTTTAAACCCGGTGCTTTGCCCATCTGTAATTGTGCCCCACAAAACTAGAGCTGCCACCCGTCCGGAATTCCCCGGATTTTAAGGGCGTCCGGGGGTCATCCGGCAGGGGTTTTTGAAAACTTTTACTGTCAGGGGAAATCCTATTTCTTTGTAGGTAAGCGATCAATTGAAATAAATCTTAATTACATATACATCCACAATAACTTTGTTTTTATATATAGTAAGTGACAATGTCTTTATTTTTGTTACAAAAAATATTTCTTCAGAAGTGTCCGGGGAAAAAAACATATTTCGCCCAAATGTCAGGGATTTTTGCCGTGTTAATTCGGTGTCGGCGATTTAGGCGATGGCGGCCCTACACAAAACAAACCGACTTCAGTTTAAACGAAACCAGTTTTTGATTTAAAAACTAAACTTATTAAATACAAGAGACAAGAGTCTTTTAAGAACTAATTTATTAACTAAATAACAATTTTACATGATTAAAATACTCAATTGTATGATTTAGTCCTTAACTCTATGATAACTTTATATTTCACAATCACTGCGATAAACACAAGTGTTCATTACACGGTTCAATCAAGGAATGCCCCTAAACCCCAATACAAGGAGCTACAGCAGTGTTTCTAACCTTTTTTGTGCCATGCCATGCCCCACTTGAACATTTCTAAAATTTTTATGCCCCCATACATAATTTTTCCCAACAAAGTTTACTTGACGTCTCTAATCGCCCAGTCGCTATTTTGGTAACGTCAAACGAAATTATACCTAATAAATATTTACAGCATTTTTTTAATTCACTTTTTTTGTTAAATTTGGCACCGATATCTACTCGTAGCATTGCATTTAAATGGTCCGTAGCAAGAGCATTAAAATCGCTTCGAGTCCATTTTTAATTGCCCCCACTTAACTAACAAATTGCCCAGCTGTGGGGCGTGAGTCCCACGTTGGGAAACACTGAGTTACAATGAGCATTAGTTTCACACGGGACGTGATTATTATAAACAAACGAATGGTAACAAATACGCATAAGGAACACTACAAGTCATTGTTTCTGTAGTTTAAGCATCTCTTCGTGGTAGACCCGACAACAGCGGGTCTACCATAAAGTGAAATTCCGAATTTTCGGACTCGATTTCGTGTTTTTGTTTATTTTTTTTATACAACTTAGAATGGCAAACAAGCTGTCGGCCCTCCTGATGGAAAGTGGTAACCGTCGCCTATAGACATGAGCAGTACCATAGACATAACAGAATATACTGTTGCGCCCATGATCGCCCCCCCCCCCCCCATGCAGTGCCATTCTTGAGGACTCAGATGTTATTCCTCTGTACCCTGTAAATTCACTGCCATATCCCACCCTTCAAACCGAAACACAGCCATGCAAACACAATTGCTTTTCGGTTAAAACACGAATAGGACGGAGGTACCCAAGCAAACGACTTTTGTACAAAGTCTCCCTCTGGTATACCAAAATCGAACCAATAAATGGAGTTTAACATTTCGTTCGTCATACATCCTATCATAAAAATCCAAAGGAACGATATTTTAACATTTTTAATATTTCCAAACGGCATGTATTATGTAATTTTAACATCAAATTTGTGTTTCGTTTGGCTCCGAAATTCCGAGAAGCATTTCATAGTAGGCCCTCAGGTTTGCCGTTGTTTCTTGCACTGCCGTCGTCGCTCCGTTTCCATTGTCAACAAACTGTTGAACTGTTCATGCAGAATTTTCTTTAGAATCAATATGTAAGTAAATCCTTACAGATATAACAAGTCACATTAATAGATATCACCGCAGCAAGAACTGCTGTGAATAATAAATAATAAGTCGATTGCTTGGGTACCTCTGTCCCATTCGTGTTTCAACCGTGAAGCAGTTGTGTTTGCATGGCTGTGTTTCGGTTTGAAGGGTGGGATATGGCGTGAATTTACTGGGTACAGAGGAATAACATCTGAATCCTCAGGAATGGCAACGCATGGGGGGTATAATGGGCGAAACAGTATACTCTGTTATGTCCATGGTACTGCTCATGTCTATAGGCGACGGTTACCACTTTCCATGAGGTGGGCCGTCAGTTTGTTTGCCATTGTAAGTTGCATAAAAAAAAAAGCATCCGAAGCACTATCAAAATAAATTTCGCGCGCAGGAATTAAATACGAGGTTTGTCCGGAAAGTACGTATAAAAGTTTTTTAAAAATTTTATTTTACAATTATTCAGGTAAATCAATTTTATCCCCTTCAAAGTACTCCCCCTGTGACATAATGCACTTGTGCCAACGCCGTTTCCACTGTGAGAAGGCTCCTTGAAAGTCCTCTGGTTGTAGGTTTCTCAGCTGCCCCGTCGTAGCTTTTTTTATCTCATTTATGTCCCCCAAATGCCGTCCCCGAAGTACCAATTTGGTTTTTGGGAACAAGAAGAAGTCACACGGGGCCAAATCCGGCGAATAGGGGGGGTGTTCGGTCACCGTAATGGAATTTTTACTCAAAAACTCACGGACAACAAGAGAGGTGTGGGCAGGGGCATTGTCGTGGTGAAGAATCCAACGCCCCTCTCGCGCCAATTCTGGACGAACTCGTGCCACACGAGCTTTGAGGCGTCTGAGCACATCGACGTAGAATTTTCCATCAACTGTCTGGCCTGGAGGGACGAATTCTTGATGGACAATCCCCCGAACATCGAACTCTTTCTCGGCCCTCTCTGAATCTTTTTAGCCACTTGTGGACGGTTGGTTCCTTCACAGCATCATCCCCATAAACTGTTCTGAGATCGGCAAAAATTTCACGGCCATTCTTGCCGAGTTTCGAGAGAAACTTGATTACGACGCGCTGCTCTTCAACGGAAGCGGGCTCCATGCCGACGGGGTTTCGTTAAGAGGTAACTTCACAGATGGCGTGACAAGCCAGTTCGCACCGCACGGCGGTCAGACCAGAACTGAAGCATTGTTAGGGACATAAGGAAGGGGTCCTGCGCTTACCTGGCCTCCCCACTCCTCTTTCTCGCATTCCAGAACACTTTTATACGAACTTTCCGGACAGACCTCGTATAATAATAATATAATAATAATAATAATATAATAATAATTAGTTTATTCATCTCCACAAATTACAATGTATTTATTTACTTTATACAAAATAAAAGTATCGTAATTTGTGGGAGATCTGGAGTCTAAACTAAGCTGTAACTTGTATGTTACTCACCAGAGGGCCTACCACGAAATATTTTCCGCAATTTCGGGGACGAACGTAATAGAAATTTGATGTTGAAATTACATAATACATGCCCGTTTAAAATTATTAAAAATATTAAAATATCCATCCTTAGCTTAACGTTTCATTCATCATAAATCCTATCCTAATAGTCCAAATTAGGATAGGATTTATGATGAGTGAAACGTTAAGCTCCATTCACTGTGTCGATTTAGGTACGAACAGAAACACGAAATTGAGCGCGAAAATTCGGAATTTCATTTCATGGTAGGCCCCCAGGTTCCTCCTAATAAAGTAGTGACAGTTCAAAGTAAAAGGTAGTTGCGTACAGTAAATAGCTATTAGAGACTTATGCTGTATCAAATCGCAGCTTAAGTCAACTAAGACGCTTAAGCTAAATACTCGTCTGCCAATGGCGAACCGAATAATTTTGGAAAAAAATTTTCCTTGCAGATAAGAAAAAAATCAAAGTTCTCAATTCGGTTGTTGTTGTTTTTGGTTTTATGTTTTTTTTTTTTTTACAACATAGGAGGCAAACGAGCTTACGGCTCACCTGATGGTAAGTGACTACTGCCGCCCACGATCACCCGTAACAGCAAACTTCAAAATTTTGTTCTAAAGCGGAAATTTGGAAATTGCTTTTTTAAAAGGATATACTTTAACATTAGTCCCATAGTAGTTTTATCAAAATCGGTTCAGCGGTTTGGTTTTTAGACCAAAATAACAGTGTTTTCCCACAATTGAAGTCGGTTTTATTTTTATGGAACACAACGTTTATTTAATTTAAAATAAAACGAGTCACGTGCAAGTTGAACTCACGCGCCGAGGGTTCCATTCATGCTTAAAAGATAAAATAACCCTTCTTGCATACGATATAGACACCAAATTGTTATTATTATTGATACTGTATTGATATTAAAAAAAAAAAAAAACATAATAATTTAAACTCCACACAAAAAGGACTTCAACTTTTTTTCTTTTACAACACAGGGGGCAAACGAGCATGCGGCTCACCTGATGGTAAGTGACTACCGCCGCCCATGGTCACCCACAACACCAGCGGCATTACAGATGTGCTGCCGGCCTTTTAAAAAGGAATATGCTCTTTTCTTGAAGGTTATGTTGTCGTATCGGTTTGGTGTGTGGCGAAAACGATTATGTTGACAAAAAAAAACCAATTCTTTTGATTTCAAATTAAACTGCTTAACCGATTTTGATAAACTTCTCATGGGATCAATCTGTAAGTGTACCCTTTCAGATAAAAAAATAATTTTCCAAATCGGTCCACAACTGACCGAGTTGTGAGGTGACGAACGTGAAAATATACCACCGAATTGAGACTTTTTCAAAGTCGGTTAAAAATCATTGTTCCTCAAATAATATCTGTGTATATATCTACAGTGTTTTATGTTCTCTATCACTATACGCTCACGTGATAATGTAAATGATCACTGGCCTCGATAATGAGAGATTATGAGAGATCGCGCCGAAACTGGATTTGAAGGTCACGATACACTGACGAAGTTTGGAAAATTCATACCGGTTCGTTAAAACTATGATTATTGGCATAGTGTAATACATGAAATATATACATACATACATATATATTATACATATAATTTAAAATTGTGTTCCACAAAAAGTTTACTCCCGATAGGAGTAAAATCCGTTATTTTGTTTAAAAAAAAAATATGTAAAAACGGACTTAAATTGTGACAAATCCAATTATTCTGGTCTGAAACGTCAAGTAGATAAATTCTCTTTATTGTTTAATCCAAAAGATTACAATAGTAAACTTATAGATACAAACGATTACAAGAAATGATCGAGTTCAGATCACCAGAGGGAGACTTTGTACAAAAGTCGTTTGCTTGAGTACCTCTGTCCTATTCGTGTTTCTACCGTGAAGCAGTTGTGTTTGCATGGCTGTGTTTCGGTTTGAAGGGTGGGATATGGCGTGAATTTACAGGGTACAGAGGAATAACACCTGAGTCCTCAGGAATGGCAACGCATGGAGGTATCATGGGCGAAACAGTATACTCTGTTATGTCCATGGTACTTCTCATGTCTATAGGCGACGGTTACCACTTTCCATCAGGTGGGCCGTCAGCTTGTTTGCCATTCTAAGTTGTATAAAAAAACATTAAGATAACAATAATTCAAATCGATGCAGACTCTGAAGGGTAACAAACATAAAAACAAAGTCCTTTTGTTTGAAAATTTCCACAATATTGTACACCGCTCTACCCGCTGACGTTGATGCTCCTTTCCACTTCGCGTGTTGCTGGAAGACAACTCTATTAGAGTTAAGCTCGCCTTTGTACATTTGATTCCACTCTGTAATATTTTTATGTATAATTAGTGTGTACAATAAAGTATTAAACAAATAAATAAATAAAAATACAGCCTAATTGTGTACCTTCTTGTTTTTAAAGTCGGTTAAAAAGGTAACCAATTGTTCAGTTGAACATATAACGGAAATACTATAAATCAAATTAATAGCCTATTTGCTATAACGTTCCATCTTTTATTTGTATTGAAATTTATTCGATCATTTATTTGTACAAGTGTTGGTTACAAACAGACTTTCTCTTTTGATCGCGTCGTTTATTCATTTTAGTACAATAATTACCGAACGCGTCACAGCCACTCATGACTAATAGAGTGCTGAAACAAAAGTGTAAGAGAAACATTTTTACTGATGACATTGGCGCGCGCGTAGTAGTCCATTTACATCCTATTAAAAACATATACTAATATCATCTTTGTAGGGGGGAAGGGAATGTTAGTAATGAGGAGGTTAGTCCCCATTTCTATTAATATACCCTATATGGTTGACCTCCACGCGGTTTCTAGTGGAAACTATCCTGACTAATTTATCGTTGAATTCGTCACGATGGGCTAACTGACCTGCTTTATCATCCTCACCTATCATCTCTCACTGGTGCCCCGCCAGTGTATACCGTTGGCGCAGTCGGGGTTACAATTTCATTACCATCCATTTAAAAAATATATATATAAATATCCTTACACTAAATGTAGGTAAAAATGAGTTTGTTTCTTACCTTATAACGCCTAAACTGCTTAACCGATCACTATGAAATTTGGTATCCACGTACTATATGGGATGGGGAAGGATATAGGCTACTTCTTATCCCACTCGGCGAACATATCCCAGTCACGAGAGCAAAGTCTCGGCTTACAGTTAATTGATAATAAACTAATACGAACATTTCTATCTTTACAGAAATAAGCTGCTAAGCAGCTCGCTCGCAGTAGACGACGTATACACCATGAAGGTATGGGGAGCCCATGGGGAGTTCTGCGCGAGACACCAATGGGAGGTCATCGTCGCCACATTAGCTCTGCTGGCCTGCGCAGCTAGCGTTGAAAGGCACGGCCCAGGCACCAGGTCTGAGCACTGTGCCGGCTGGGCCAGAGCATGTCCAGGGTTAGAAGCGGAATACCAAGCGGCCGACGCTGTTATCATGACCTTCGTTCGCTGTGCGGCCCTTTTGTACGCATACTACCAAATCTCTAATTTACAAAAAATCGCTTCGAAATACCTTCTCATTGTAGCCGGGGTGTTCTCAACATTCGCTAGTTTTATCTTCACATCAGCACTCGCTGGACTATTCTGGAGTGAATTGGCTAGCATAAAAGATGCGCCGTTTCTGTTTCTGCTAGTCGCTGATGTCGCCAGAGGTGCTAGGATGGCCAAAGCTGGCTGGTCCGCTGGAGAGGATCAAGGGAAAAGGGTCGGTCGGGCTTTAGCTTTATTGGGACCAACAGCGACATTGGATACCTTACTAGCCATTCTACTCGTCGGAGTTGGAGCGTTATCAGGAGTTCCAAGACTAGAACACATGTGTACATTCGCGTGTTTAGCTCTCTTAGTGGATTACGTGGTGTTTGTGACTTTCTATCCGGCCTGTTTATCTCTAGTCGCCGATTTTGCATCCGGAAGAAAAGATATGGGCTCGGACAGTCCTTTCTCTGAAGCGGACTTAAAACCCAACCCTGTAGTGCAGAGAGTGAAAATGATAATGGCTGCCGGGCTACTATGTGTCCACTTGACTAGTAGATGGCCTTGGAGTGCTGACAACGGCATAGTTGAAGGTCCCAGCGATGATCTTGCTACGGCACCACATGATAACGTATTGCTCCACTCCTATGTAAAATGGTTCTCTGTTAGCGCCGATTATATTGTAATTGCTACATTACTTTGTGCCCTAATTATCAAATTTGTATTCTTTGAAGAACAAAGAAACTGGGTAATTGACATGAATGATATGACGGTCAAGGAGGTTGTGCAAAATGATAACGAAAATGCAAACAGTGGCCGCAAACCTTTGTTCTCTGTAGGCGATGATTCCAACTCGGAAGTGTCGACCCAGACTGATGAGCTGACTTGTCCTGAAGACTCCGAGTGGCCTGTGCTCTCGCCGAGCTCTTCAGCAACTAAATTAAATGCTAAGAAACGCCCAATGGCTGAATGTCTCGAAATTTACCGGTCAGAAGGAGCGTGTAAGTCTTTGAGCGACGAGGAAGTGATTATGCTAGTCGAACAGTCACATATACCTCTGCACAGGCTGGAGACAGTTTTAGGGGATGGTTTAAGAGGTGTCAGGTTACGAAGAAGAGTTATAGGCGCAAGATTTCAAACGGAAGAAGCTATCAAACAGCTTCCATATCTAAACTATGATTACAGCAAAGTATTGAACGCTTGCTGCGAGAATGTTATCGGATATGTCGGTATACCGGTGGGATACGCCGGTCCTTTGGTTGTGGACGGTAAAGCGTATATGATCCCGATGGCAACCACAGAAGGCGCATTGGTTGCTTCAACTAACAGAGGTGCTAAAGCTATAGGAACCAAAGGTGTGACAAGTGTTGTTGAGGATGTAGGAATGACAAGAGCGCCGGCTGTTCGACTACCAAATGTGGTGAGAGCGCACGAATGCAGACAGTGGATTGACAACAAAGACAACTACGCTTTAATAAAGGAGGCTTTTGACTCGACGTCTAGATTTGCGCGACTCCAAGAGATACATGTTGGTGTTGACGGTGCTATATTATATTTACGGTTCAGAGCAACAACGGGGGATGCTATGGGAATGAATATGGTGTCCAAGGGCGCTGAGAACGCGTTGAAGCTTCTCAAAAACTATTTCCCCGACATGGAAGTCATCAGTTTATCAGGAAACTACTGTTCCGACAAGAAAGCAGCCGCAATAAATTGGGTCAAAGGTAGAGGAAAGAGGGTGGTTTGTGAGACCACAATAACGGCGGAAAACTTGAAGACTATCTTCAAGACTGACGCGAAAACTTTGGCGCGGTGTAATAAAATCAAGAATCTCTCGGGATCTGCACTGGCTGGCTCCATTGGGGGTAACAACGCTCACGCAGCGAACATGGTGACCGCCATCTTCATAGCAACCGGCCAGGATCCGGCCCAGAACGTGACCAGTAGCAATTGTTCCACGAGCATGGAGGTTTGTGGCGAGAATCGCGAAGATTTGTATGTGACTTGTACTATGCCTTCTTTAGAGGTTGGCACAATAGGCGGGGGCACAGTTTTGACTGGCCAAGGGGCCTGTTTAGATATCTTAGGCGTGAAAGGTGCCGGGGCGTATCCGGCAGAGAATTCCGCGAGATTGGCATCTTTAATATGCGCTACAGTATTAGCTGGCGAGTTGAGTTTGATGGCTGCTCTAGTGAATTCAGATTTAGTGAAATCTCACATGCGTCACAACAGATCAGCTATTAACATGCAGGCGGCGGCCACTCCTGAGATATCAACGGTCACTTTAGAAGTACCAACGTTATAACATCTTGCTTTGGAAAGAACGAAATCTTGTTATTGTTACAGTTAAACACTGAAATAACACATAATGATTATGGTCATTAAATATACTACGCTTTAAATTAAATGTGGTTTTGTAACGTGTTTGTTACAAGGAATGATGACGGATGGGCGACATGATGACTAAACGACCAACAATGATTATTATAATGAAAGAAAAAGTAGATACGTTACAAACGCGCCAAAAATGAAACCTCGATATGACTAATTAACACCACTGTGTTTTTTTATTCAACTTAGAATGGCAAACAAGCTGACTGCCCACCTGATGGAAAGTGGTAACCGTCACCTATAGACATGAGCAGTACCATGGACATAACAGAGTATACTGCGTACACCCCGCGCAAATGACAAACTCTAGCCATAACGAAAGAATAAATTCTTTCGTTTCTAACACTGCGCCCTTTTTAAATTATTTGACAATGTAGCGTAAATAAATGGAATAAAATATGTCTCTGTGTTGTCGGTGTGTTTAGAACATTTTCAATGGACTTCAAAAAGAGGGAGATTTGCAATTCAGTTGTTTTTTTTTTTTTATTACCTTATAACTGAATTGGAAAATTACTTTTTTATCTGAAAGGATATTCTTACAGATTAGTTTCATGGATTTTTTTTCAAAATCGATTCAGTGTATATTAGTTTTGATGTGTTTTGCCACGCTTGAAGTGGAAATTTTTGTGGAACACAATCTCATTATTTTTTATATCAAATGTTTTCTAAAGCACGTAACGTATCTTCTTTAAAAAAAATTGGTATCCTATAATAAATGCAACAGAATGACCGATATTAGAATTGAAACTATAATCTCTTTTTTACTCTCAGCACAATAACATCTTGACAGAGTGTACCCCAAAATTTAATGGGGTACATTCTATCAAGATGTTATTTACTTACTGTTATTATTTTAGCCATTAACTATTCACTGCTGAACGTAACATTTCCCATAAGGGGAGTAGTTGTAGGCCAGTAGTTGCCACGCTTGGCAGGCGGGTTGGCAATCGCGGTTAGGCTTTTAGAGATGTTTTAAGAGGGATGCTGCTGACCATCCCTCGCCCTTCCTTAGTCCTTTCTTACGACACCCGCGGGTAAGGAAGGGTTGGCCCATTCTATGCCGGGGCACATGGCTAAACCGTGTAACGTACCTTCTTAAAAATAATTGGTATCCTATATTAAACAGAAGCAACAGAATGACCAATATTACAGTTGGAACTATAATCTCTTTTTTTTTCTCAGCACAATAACATCTTGACAGAGTGTACCCCAATATTTAATGGGGTACACTCTATCAAGATGTTATTTATTTACTTGACAAAAATTGTCTGTCTTTTTTATGGCGCGCTTTTGAAACTGTATTAATATTGTAATTGATTGATTTTATTTTATTTTATATTTTATTTTTACACAAATCTTTATATTTATTTTTTATTGCTGTATTATTAATATTACAATAAATTTCATGGTTTCGTAAACCCTGACCATAGATTGAACATCAAAACGTTCAGTATCAAGTTAGGCTACGTCAGTACCCTACCTTTTTTTTCCTGGGGAAATGCTTCATGCGGACCCATAAGCCCCCGGGGAGGCTTATGGGTACTGCCGGACTCCTACCGGCTAAAACCAGCACGGCATCCCTCGCCGCGCCAAAGTGTTGGGGACCCGGGTTTCCTTTCGAAATCCATCAAGCCCCAACGGCGTTGGCCCGCACCGGCTTGCGGGCGCCGACTCAAATAGCGTCAGTACCCTACCTAGTCGAATGTGACGTGGGTTTTGGTTGATTTTTTTTTAATTTACTACAACCCGTCCTTATAACCTCTAATGTTATATCACATATACAATGACTTTCCTTTATTTTTAGCTTTCGTAGTATTTATACTAATATAATGAAATAGAAGTGATTGGTCGCATTTGAAAAAATCTCTTTGCATCAACCTCGCGGTACGACCACGTGCGAAGCTGCAGGTTACGCCTAGTTTTTCATAAATACCTTTATCATTTGGGCATTGTATTTATGTTCCTGTCGGTCGTTCTGTTTCATACAATAGTGAATTATGTTGTTAATGTTGCCCATATTAATGTAGATATACAGAATTGTGAATTTAATAAATTCTTGGTATGATTTATACAGGGTGTATGGGGCAGGTTGGCAAAAACTAAAACAGTTGATTCACACTATTATTCTGAACTAAACACCGGTGGAAATAAATTGTTTCCGGATAAATTTCATTTTTTTTTTCCTGTTTATTTTTTCTTTATTTATTCAAAATAATGTAATTTATGATATTATGTCATAATATAAAGAAATAATAACATGTTGTAGTGAAATACTATGAAATACCAAAAAAACAGCAATGTACAAAATAATATTAGTGTTAAAATCCTACCGCGACGCACGGAATTTTTTTTTGAAAAGTTGCCATTCCTGAGGACTCTGGTGTTATTCCTCCGTACTCAGTAAATTCACGCCATATCCCACCCTTCAAACCGAAACACAACCATGCAAACACAACTGCTTCACGGTAGAAACACTAATGGGACAGAGGTACCCAAGCAATCGACTTTTGTACAAAGTCTCCCTCCTATTCAGACCATTCATCTGAATCAGCTGTTTTCGTTTTAGCCTAATTGCCCCTGTATAATAAATCGTTCGATAACATCACAACGTTAAATAGTTCGTTCTATGATTTTGTATTTAAATGTACTTAAATATTATGGTTAAGAGGCGGTGTTAACAGTATACATACATACATACATATATATATATATATATATATATATATATATATATATATATATATATATATATATATAATTTGACTATAGCAAAGAGCTATTACGTAAATCTATTAAGATGTTTACGAACGTTTTCGATGATATAGACATGTTCTCTCGAATTAATTATTGATTTACAAAAAAACCCAAAATGTATAATTGGTGACTAAAAAAGCCACAGAAAGTAGTATGCAGTGATATTTATAGCCAAATACGCCAATAATTTTCAAATATGCGCAAATAAAACATATCGTCACCTCTATGGTAAACTTACGAAACTGAAAAAGATACATTTTACAGGGGAACGTTTCGAAACATTAGAATGCAAATAACTTTTGACAGAAGACTACTGTAAAAGATCATGCTAACATTTTAGTTTTAAAATCCTGTTTTTTTATTGAATGCGCTTAATTAATTATTATTATATTACAAGTATCAGAAATAAATGCATATTCGTTACTTTGCACCTTCATACATGAGAGTTCCCAGGTGTTGAGTTATACAACAGCAAATCTACGAAAGTGGCAATTTCGTAAGTTGCTAAAGAAAATCATTTTTTTTTAATATCTGGCAAACTAACGAAAGTGCCACTTTCGTAAATATACCAAGGTATAAATCACGTGTTTTGGAGAGAACTTCAGTTTAAATAACAACGTTATAGCAATCATTCATGTAAAATAACTAAATTAGGATTGAGAAATTGATAAAATAATTATTGAAATTTTCAAATTAAAGTGTTTATTATAGAAAATACCATAAAAATATGCTAATTAAGTTTACTTTGGGTATATCACAAAGATATGAAGATTCGAGCTACTCGATTTCTTTAACCGTTAAAGGTATACATTTGAAAATAACCTCAATAAGTAGTATGGCGCAAAATGTAGATTTTTAAAGAAATGTCAAATTTGAAAAACTGCAGATTCGTAAATTTGCCATAGAGGTGACGATATATTCACTGACGATAATTTGATGAAATTTCTGACACTTGATTTAAAGGTTATTACCCCCCTGGGGTAACGTCTATTCTACGGGGGTAATACGGTTAGTAAATATTAATGTTATTGACAATAAGTTAAGCTATTTGTTACATATTTGAGATCTTAAATTTCGAACCATTTAGGGGTGATTACGCCCGCGGGGGTAACATCTATTCTGCGGGGGGATAAAATAAATATTGACAATAAAGTCTATTGAGATATTTGTTATGTATAGAAGGTTGATATTTGTTACTCGATCACGCTGAAACAACTAAACCAATTTGACTTTTTGGTTTATATTTAGTTTGGTTTATAAACTACTTTTTTTTTAAATCGATGGTTTTTGTATTTCGTGTTTAATCTTTATTAAGTAAATTTTTGCAAAAGGAAGTTTCAGGTTATATGCCCTTTCAGTTATAGAAACTTATACCGTTGAAATTTTCAAGTGACTTCAAAATGAAAAAGTCATCTCTCAATATCATTTCTAATTCTTCATATAGTTTAATGCCTTTTTTTTGCTATAACAATATGATTGGGTTTACTACTACATTCTTTCGTGTTAAGATCATTACGTTTGATTTTTTTATTTTTTTTTTATTAAAATCTTAAATTATTATAGAGTTTCGTTTATTGTAACGAAATATGAATATGTAATTAATAATTTTGTAACAGTAATAAAAAAATATGAAAATATAATTTAATTAGAGGATTTAGTTCTGTGCGTAAACGTTGCTATAAAATTTTATACACTGTTTAGCTACTATATATTATCTAGATCCTTTTATCAATTTTTTTTTTCGCGATCTGTCAAATATAATAGTATTTTATTACTCTAGATAGATATTAATAGATACATTTACTTTCTAGAATATTTTTTCAGATCTTATGTTAATGTAAAAGTGTACAAATGTTCGCCTTATAGATGTTACTATTATACGCTGTCTACACTGTCGTGCTAATATTTTTCGTTCTCATATTACTGGATTTGGTAAATACGCTGACATAGTGTAAATATAAACATACAATTATATTATTTATTAATATTAGACACTTTAAATTAATAAAATTAAAAAGAACATTTTGAAACATTGTATTTTGTAAAAGGCGGCCTTATTATAAAAAGCAATCTCTTATAGACAAGATGGTGACAATACTGGGGGTGGTGGTGGTGGTGTCAGTCTAACTAGCATTGCAATACGGGTGGTATATGTTACACAGTATATACTGTGATGCCCGTAATACACTTCATCTCTATAAGCTATCATAGATACCATTTTCTATCAAATGGGGTATATCAGCTTCTTTATTATATCCAGTAGTATGTTTTCCATGGTAGTGTTAGGTGTATTATGCATAACATATGTATTATACGTATTATTATAGCTTATTTATTTATTTATTTATTAATGGTTAGGGACCAATATAACGAACGATATCATCCATAAATTTATTCACTCGTTATTTTTATTTTAAAGTGGATGAAGTAAGGACGCGAGAGGCTATAGGTTTTTGTTAGTCTTTCTTGGCCTACCGCGTAACGAACAGGTCCCTGGGGAGGTGAGTGTGTGATTTGTATCATCACACATTGAAATTAGTGATAAATCAACATCACGTGTATCACAGGAAGCGTGTTAAATTAAATGTAAGTGGCATTTTAGCTAACGCTCTTAAGTAAGCGTTTGTAATATCAAAAAGGAATATAGTAAATGTAAAAAATATCTAATTTCCTTGTGATTAATTCTAATAAAATATTGTTGAAATATTATATGTAGTTATGTAGCTTTCAACATAATTTTAGCAATTGTTTTGTACATTTTTTTTTAATTCGTACTGTAACGGGGTAACGATGAAATTTGAGGTTATAAGGACTACTGTTGATTAAATATATTTTATAAATGTTCTGTAACAAAGATAATCACATAATAAATTAATTTTGTGTCTGCCCATTTCGATCAAATTAATATTGCATTTTTAAACGATTCCTGCTTAATTTTCTTATTGGCAAACATTACCCCAAGTTTCAAGGTTACCCCCAACCATTTACCGAGAGTGCGTTATCAATCTCCAGATGTGTAAATCATGTATTTATTTTCAAATAATGTAATTTATTGACTGAATTATATTGGTGCTTTAAACAAAATGTTTTTTTTTTATTATTCAATAATTATCCAAAAAAAAACAACCTAAATCACCTGCTGTTTGAATGTCACGTATGTACCTATATATTTTTTTTTATACTTGGTAATTTTTAGTAAACAAACTTAACACGTCTCTCTATTGTCGTTTAAAAATAAAACAGAAAAATGGTCATAGTATACAATATCATATAAGCAATTCATATAAAAATCTGTTTATTTTATGCACTGTCATAAGAATATAATACATGTAATACATTATATTATCTGTGGTTTTTTTTATGGGTGAAAATGGTATGGTAACCCCGCCTGCGCTAACGGGATACGCTGGCGGAGCACCAGTGAAGGGTGATAGATGAGAATGAAAACAGGCCAGTTAGCCCATCATGATGAATTCATCAGGAATTAACCATGATAGTTTCCAGGGGAAACCGCGAGGACGTCGACCTGGTTGGGTATATTGCTAGCAATGGGATTCTCAGTCTCTATCACTAACAATCCCTTTCCCCCCGAGCCTCTCATTTGGGCTAATGTACGCGTGAGTCGTGGCTAATACAGCTAGTTAAGCTCCACCCAGAGGGGGAATGGGATGGTTAGTGGAACTTAATGGAACTGACCCATTGGTAATTCTTTAGTGCAGTTTACTAGACTTATTAATAATATGGATTGGTAGTTAGGTCTTTTCTAATTGTATAATTGTTAGTTAGTGTACATTAACGCTTATCTGTGAGAGCTGTATACACCTTTAATTGATATGTTCATATAGCCTTAAGTTTTGTAGTGAGGAGTGAGATTTTTTTGTTCAAACTTAGATTTATGCATTTTATAATAGTAGTTTTTCTCTTTTACTTACTAATAACATTGTATATTGTCTACCAGAGGGAGACTTTGTACAAAAGTCGATTGCTTGGGTACCTCTGTCCCATTCGTGTTTCTACCGTGAAGCAGTTGTGTTTGCATGGCTGTGTTTCGGGTTTGAAGAGTGGGATATGGCGTGAATTTACAGGGTACAGAGGAATAACACCTTAGTCCTCAGGAATGGCAACGCATGGGAGGTATCATGGGCGAAACAGTATACTCTGTTATGTATGGTACTGCTCATGTCTATAGGCGACGGTTACCACTTTCCATCAGGTGGGCCGTCAGCTTGTTTGCCATTCTAAGTTGCATAAAAAAAAATTGTCTACTTAATTATTGTGAGCATATTGTTGGTGTGTCTTTTATAAATAAATAAAAAAAAATGAGAGGCTCAGTACGGAAATGGGAATTCAATTTCTGTTACTCTTTTCCCGCTGTCTCATCAGTGAGGTAATGATATTTGGGAATCATTATTCGTTGTGTTTGAAAATGGAACGTGTTACCCGATGACTAGCTGCTTAATATTTCACTGACGATCAATACGCCGGTTTTGTCATGTTAATTTAATGAAACAAATTGTATTTACCTGACCTTGGAAACTGGTTTTTACTAGGAAATGCAAATTTTTATGTATTCGCAATATATAGGTGACTAAATTCACAATTCGTAGGTAAATAGGCAATCACCTATATTTGTCTATGGAACGTCTTTCTTACCCTACCAATTTTTTTCTTTTTTTTATACTACTATGGTGGCAAACAGGCATACGGCCTGTCTAATGGTAAACGAGATTACCGTAGCCTATGGACGCCTGTAATACCAGAGATTTACAGAGTTGCCAACTCTTAAGAAACCAATTTACGACCAGAGTGACCATTTTGGTTCTAAGATGTGAGGATGGACTCCCTGCCGTTTGCGAGCGGTGCGATGGTGAAAGGTAGCTGTAGGCATCATAACTTCCAGCAGCAGTATTCCCGAACCGATACGACAACATAAGCTTCAAGAAAAGAGCATATTCCTTTTTAAAAGGCCTGCAGCACACCTGCAATGCCGCTGGTGTTGTGGGTGATCGTGGGCGGCGGTAGTCGCTTACCATCAGGTGAGCCGCATGCTCGTTTGCCCGCTGTGTTGTAAAAAAAAATTTATGTCATAATTTAATATTGGCATTGAAGTTGTAAAAAGAACGTTGCTCAAACATGTCTTTATTTTATTTTTTAAATTCATTTCTTGGCAATTGTGTTATTGTTTTGCGTAATTTAATACACATTTTTATTTTTAGACGAATACCTCGTTTCATAGTTTTTGTGAGTCGTGTTCTTGGCAATTTCAATTTGTCTGTATTTCTCATAGCGTACCTATATATGATTGGCTGATTTTTTGCAAAAAGGTACCCCCTTTATCATATATTTCTAGTAAATAATTATATATGAACAACACTTAGATTTTATAGATAGAGTGTCTCCATACAAATGCTTCGAGAAAAACGACTCAACTTTTTCATACAATTTTGCGTGATAAATAGTTACAAGTGATTCCATTATAACTTCTATATATATTTTGTCTTATAATTTTTGCATCTTTTAAATGTATAAAAACTCATTTTATTTATTAAATAATTAAATATAGATGCGTCAAGATACATTGTGTGCGTAAGTATATAGAACACTGATAAAAACAACGAGTCAGCTAATTTGACAATTAGCTGACGAAAAGTTGACACGTTTTTGGAGCTCGATGCTCTCTATCTATATAATCTAAGGAACAACGATATATCTGAATGGATATACCTACAGATTTGTTCTATAGAAATTTTATTAGAAATCCTTTTTTTTATGCAACTTAGAATGGCAAACAAGCTGACGACCCACCTGATGGAAAGTGGTAACCGTCGCCTATAGACACGAGCAATACCATGGACATAACAGAGTATACTGTTTCGCTTATGATACATCCCATGCGTTGCCATTCCTTAGGACTCAGGTGTTATTCCTCTGTACCCAGTAAATTCACGCCATATCCCACCCTTCAAACCGAAACACAGCCATGCAAACACAACTGCTTCACGGTTGAAACGCGAATGGGACAGGGGTACCCAAGCAATCGACTTTTGTACAAAGTCCCCCTCTGGTTTAATAGTTTAGTTTTTAGTTCAAAATAACTGATTTTGTCACAATTAAAATTGGTTCTTTTATGGGACACCATCTTTAATTATGTTATTATTAGTGTGTATAATAAAATATATTACAAATGATAAAATTAAGATAACACGTAGTTTTATAGTTGTGTAAGTACATAAGTAACTATATATGGTAATAGCTCACCAAAGTTATGGTAATTATTCTACCCATGCCTTCCTGTCCAATATCCAGTTTTCAAGGTAACGAACATGCTTTACCGCGCTTTTGACGAATATGGCGGCTTTCTTCACAGACGAAACAAGTAATTTAAAGCGAATGGTATTAAGAGAATGATATTTGTAGAATGTATAATGTAAACGTTTATTAATACAATAATTCTTAAAAGTATAAATACAAATACAGAAGGAGAACAATGGAAAATATAAAAAAGGTATAATATTAAGACGATATGTGTGCCGTGGCGCCAACAACAATATTCTTCTCGCGTCCTGCGCGCGCATAGGTACAACAAACAAGCTGCGTGCGCGACCGACCGTATTACATATATATATAAAATATTTACGCTTGTCTGCGTGTTTTTACAAAATAAATAAAATATATAATTTTATATGTATGCTACAAATTATATACTACTGTTATCCGTGACTTTACTCGCTTGAATCACTATATAATGATGAATTTAACTATCCACTGCCGAATATAGGTCTTCTTCTTGGGAAATTTTGCCAGTTTGCCACCCTTTGATAGGTCAGGCTTTAGTGAAATTTTAAGAGGGACGTTGCTACCTATTCTTTGACCATTAAGTTCCCTTAGTCGCGTCTTACGACACCCATGGGAAACGAAGGTGTGGCCTATTCTATGCCGGGACTACTAGACCAGGAAATCACTATATAAAACATGCTAAATAAATTTCAAATCGCGTCTGAAGAATTATTACCTCTCACAATGCTGATGTACGTACTTATTATATTGGTGTATTATATACAATATATATCTATCTATTTATATGTATTTACTTATATATATTTTTATTTATTTATTTATACCTATCGGTATTTTCAATTGTAAAGACATTTTATTTCTTTATCTTTAACTATAACATTTAAGTCGATCGGTACACATGTATGACTGTAACTACTAATGTACTGTCAGTTTTCTCATATTGGGTTTGCTGGAAGAAATCTCTATTGGAGATAAGCTCGCCCTTGTGCACCATTATGTTTGTTTTTACATTTCAATAAACTTTTGTGTACAATAAAGAATGAAAGAAAGAAAGAATAAATATGTGTTACGGTATAAATTACCAGTGTACTATATTTCATTCAAATCCATTCGCTATTTAAGCGTGATTGAGCAACAAACATACAAATAAATGTCTTTACAATATTTCATATTTACAATATTAGTAAGATTGACTCTTGTAAAATTTATAAACTATTTAATTATACAGGGTGTAAAGGACAGGTTGACTAAAACGAAAGCGGCTGATAAATTCTTGTGGAATTCGTCACGATGGGCCTACTGACCTGCTTTCATTCTCACTTATCTTCTCTCACTGAAGCCCTACTAGTGTATAGCGCTGGCGGTGTTACCATTTCATTTTCACCCATTTAAAAAAAACATATATTGTATTTTATTATATTATATTTTTATTTACCAGAGGGAGACTTTGTATAAAAGTCGATTGCTTGGATACCTCTGTCCCATTCGTGTTTCAACCGTGAAGCAGTTGTGTTTGCATGGCTGTGTTTCGGTTTGAAGGGTGGGATATGGCGTGAATTTACTGGGTACAGAGGAATAACACCCGAGTCCTCAGGAATGGCAACGCATGGGGGGTATCATGGGCAAAACAGTATACTCTGTTATGTCCATTACACTGCTCATGTCTATAGGCGACAGTTACCACTTTCCATCAGGCGAGCGGGTTGTATAAAAAAAAAATATTTTTCTTTATTTTCATAGGTATCGGTTTAATACAATAAAATAATACATAATGAAGTACATATTTAAAACCAACATCGATTATGTTGTAAAACTTGATTTTGACGGCTTCGCAACCTTCTGTGAATCCCTTATAAAAGTTTAAGGATCCCCTAGGAGGTCACGAGCCACACTTTGAAAAACACTGTTGTTTTTCGTGATTTTGTATTACGGATAAGTATTGTTTTTTTTTTAATGGGTGACAATAGAATGGTAACCCCGCCTGCGCTATCGGTATACGATGGCGGGGCACCAGTGAGGGACGATAGGTGACGATGAAAGCAGGTCAGTTAGCCCATCGTGACGAATTCCACTAGAATTAACCACAATAGTTTTCAGGAGGAACCGCGTGGAGGTCGACCTGATAGGGTATAATACTAATAATCCCTTTCTCCCCGATAGGTATTGGTTACCGTGTGGTTCGAACATTAAATAAAGCCACTCCTTTTTTTCTTGTCTTAAAAAACGACTAAGGGCATAATTGCCAAGGGATGGACAGCAGCGTCCCTCTTAGAACATGACCAAAACTTAATTACGGGGGCTAACCCGTCTGCTAATCGTGGCAACTACTGGCAAAATCCCCTTTATGGAGGAGATCTATGTTCAGTAGTGGACAGTTAACGGTTGATATTTATGTACATTTTTTTTATACAACTTAGAATGGCAAAGTTGACGGCCCATCTGATGGAAAGTGGCAACCGTCGCCTATAGACATGAGCAGTACCGTGGACATAACAGAGTATACTGTTTCGCACATGATACCCCCCATGCGTTGCCATTCCTGAGGATTCAGATGTTATTCCTCTGTACCCTGTAAATTCACGCCATATCCCACTCTTCAAACCGAAACACAGCCATGCAAACACAACTGCTTCACGGTTGAAACACGAATGGGACAGAGGTACCCAAGCAATCGACTTATTATTTATTATTCACAGCAACGCAAGGGGAGGTCCCTTGCGTTGCCATTCTTAAGGACTCAAATGTTATTCCTCTGTACCCTGTAAATTCACTGCCATATCCCACCCTTCAAACCGAAACACAACCATGTAAACACAACTGCTTCACGATTGAAACACGAATGGAACAAAGGTGCCCAAGAAAACGACTTTTGTAGTCTCCCTCTGGCTTCAGGTTCATCATGTGGTGCGGCGAATCGTATTGTGATCTCCATGGTGTTATTACTTTCCCATGATTTATTAATGAAGATCGCCTTTACACATGTACAATATTGTGGACACCATTTTCTGTGGGTTTCCAATATTTGAAATAAAATAACATATCACAGAAATTATGAATTTTGATAGTAAAAAATATGCATGCAAAATTTTTAGTGATAAATCTGCATCTTAGTCATGAGTAACATTTCAAATCATTTTTCTAAATATTTTCTTTACAAATCGACCATTTTATTTATTTATTTATTTTTTATACAACTTAAAATGGCAAACAAGCTGACGGTCCACTTGATGGGAAAGTGGTAACCGTCGCCTATAGACATGAGCAGTACCATGGACACAACAAAGTATACTGTTGTTGTGTTCGCCCATGATACCCCCCATGCGTTGCCATTCCTGAGGACTCGGATGTTATTCCTCTGTACCCAGTAAATTCACGCCATATCCCACCCTTTAAACCGAAACACAGTTATGCAAACGCAACTGCTTCACGGTTGAAACACGAATGGGACAGAGGTACCCACGCAATCGACTTTTGTACAAAGTCTCCCTCTAGTTTTTCATATAAATACATTACTCCATTTGTATGTTCTAATTTTAAAGAGGTTAGAAAAAAAAAACAAAGAAATTTATTATAAATATAATAATATTTAATCTTTCAAGTCATTTCTTTTTACAAATTAACAATTGGATCTTGACACGGTTTATTGTCGTGTCCACTCACTGCACATAACTATTTACACTAAATGTACTTTAAAACGAATAAGAGATCTTTTTACAAACTATTTGATTCCATCAACTGGTTTTAATATTTACATAACAATTAGAAATTTCTATAAAAATACGATACTCAATATTAACAAAACAAACACGATCACTCCATACATATGTCAAGACATTTTGGTACACAGTCTTCGATTAAAACATTACTATTTGAATTTAAAATGTTCTATTAATAAATTGGACGATGTATTGATAAACTAATCTTTGGTTTACTAACAATCGTCTACGCTCGTTCAAATGAACTTTTTCAGCACTACGCCAAGCTTCCCATACACCACCAAAATCTGTTATTTAAACATTCAATTTCTCAAGGAACTAATTATCATGAATTCTTTTTATATTGCTTTATTTTAACAATAGAATTTTTAACAATAGAATTAAATCAGATACCTTCGTATGGTGATCCACAAAAAAAACTACGCAGAAAACGCGGGCTCATATTAGTAGAAACTATTCATTTTAATGTCAAATTAAATAAAATACTTATTAATCTTGGTACAGCAATAAGTCTGTACAAATCATGTAAGCTTTTTAATTTATATTTAAATCTAGAGTGTTAAAGATTTATTGTAATAATCGATTTTAAAGAGGATAGAATTTCTATATTGTACTTACGTATGTACGGAGTAAATCTTATATTTACCTACATGGCCCAAAATGGCGTCAAAAGTTGTCTTATAAAGACAAATAATTTTCATTGAGTGTCGTATCTTTCAACTACAGATCGGTATTACCATTTTTATTGTATGTATTACGCACATTATAATAAATTAAAAATACATAAATATTGCAGACAGACTTGACAATTGGCGGACACAAGATGGCGGACGCTTCACGACATGGCGGCCGTCCGTGTTTTAATAATCTCAATAATAATTCCTTTCGGATCGGAAACCAGTAGTCCAATGTTAGACAGGTGGACATACCACTACGTGGCCATTTAAATGCTTTTTATTTGTGCAACCCGTCATTATCTTCGTCTAATAAATGCGTATTACATACACGTGTTAATCTGTCTGTTAGAAATTTCTAATATGTCTGGCCGAGCGGCCGCGTGTCCGGACACCACTAAAACGTGGTGTCGGACGGCCCCCATCGCAATATTGAGATTTCGACAAATGCAAATATTGTTGGTATAATGAAGTTTGTTCTTTATCATTTTTATGAAAAAAAAAAAACTTTTTTTTATTATTACGAGAGAATACAACAAGGAATTAATATTCGAGATTAATTGAAGTTTTATTACCCTGTTCTCCTAATAATTTCTTTATCAAATTGCGTGCCAATTTTTATTTTATTCCTTCATAAATAATTAAGTTATTTTTTATAAGTTACCATTAAAATCACATTTGCTAGAGGCTTGTTGCCATACTAGCAATAAGTTTTTAATCGTCAAACTCCAATGATACCAACATAGGAAAAAAAATCGACTCTTAACAGTGAGAACATTGCCTTCTGTGTCAGTTTTTTTTTATAAAAATAACAACAATAACAAATTAAAAATAAAATATGTTTACGACTATGTCAGACAGGGATGTAAGAGGCACTTGCAGATTGTTGCCATTCATTGTAATAACCATAAAATTCACGCAGATTAATAGGTAATATTTATATATGTACAATAAAACAATAATTCCGCCATTTCTAATTCGGTCGTTTCAACAAAATGGCCGATTCAAGATGGCTGTCCAAGTACAAGTATCTTGAAAGATTTTTGATAAATATCAGTAACGATTCTTTCTCTTTGTATTATACAGGATTTATTTAAATCTACCAGAGACTTTTACTATAGATACGTTTACGCAACAGACAGAATGAGACAAGAACCTCTACTGTCTTGCCCTTTTTTTATACGTGTTGTAGCGTAAACATATTTATAAATAGCTGTATTAAGCAATTATTTGTCACTGACAATTATATTTTTTAATATTTCGACAAAAAATCTGCATAACAATGTTTCATTGTATGTGTATGATAAGATAAAGGTCAAATCCCATTTACAATTGTGAACAAAAATATCAATGAATTGAATACTAACTGAAAACTACTATATTTTTACAAAATTGACTTATACAGACCTTGGATTCGTGATCAAACATTTTGTTTTCAAGTTGCAAATGGACTAACCTTTAGACTTTTTAGATTATAAATATAATAGGATCATATATGCGTTTTATAGTAAAAAAAATATAATGTAAAAATCAATTATAAACTCATGAATAAACTATATATTTCAATCGTATTTCTATAATTTGAATTAGACTCCAAAACCGCAGGAGGCGAGCTCCTCGTCATCACTAAGATTTTTTTTACCATTTTACTTCCATAAATACATTATATATCCAAATAATATGATCTTATTATTATTATTATTTTTAATAAAGCCTTCCGTCACAGCGCCAGGGTGAAAACAACGGACAGTCCGTTCGAGAAATGATATAAACAAATATTTTTTTTTAAATAATCTATTAATTACTAAACAGGTAACATATTGCCAATACGAGATTTACAATGTGAACATAACAACAATCTTAGTAATTTGATACGAGAAACGAAAAACTATTTACAATGCACTTAAAGTAAGGAATTTATGTAGACACATGACCCTATGGGAGGTTTTATAATTAAAAAAAATAAATAGTCGAAAAAAATGACAGCGGGAAGCAATATTCTCACTGACTAATAGTATATCACAAGTGTTGCCACAGATGTAGATGTAAATAGGCGTACCATGTACCATATGCTGTTCAAATTTAGCATACCAAATTTACAGTACTACCAAACCGTTTCTTCTAAACCATTCAAAATACTGCATATAGTTTTTTTTTTGTCAGTTATATAAATTAAAAGAGACTGCCAGTACGAGAAATAACATTTTTTTTTTTTAAGGATAACGTTGGAATGAAGCACCCACTTGTGCTAACGGTACCTATACACGAGGGGCACCAGTGTACAGCGAGACTATAGGGATGGAGTCAAGCCAGTTAACCCATTCTGGTGAATTTACTGGGATATTAATTTTACGACTTTTTTTATGTAGAAAAACGGAACGATACACCCGCCTGTGTTAACAGTATTCAATGTGAAGAACCCAGGAAGCTTCTGCGCTTCTGGACGGAGCTAGGTTGGCTGCACTAGCCACGACTCATACGCACAATGGCCCAAATGAGAGGCTAAGTGCGGAAAATGGAGTCCCTTTCACATTCACATTCAACAGTATTCAATGGTGGAACATTGGTTATGAATAAAATGATGGGAATGCGGTTAGTTAATTTCCCCTGATGGACCACATCGTAGGAAATTCACATGCTAACTTTTTACCCTTCATCCTTATCCACCATCCTTCCCTGGGTAGATTTATTATTTGTGTGTGTATGTATGTGTGTATGTATGTGTATATGTATGTGTATATGTATGTATATATATATGTACATTAGAAAGCGACTTATCAAGACTGATCTGAAGATCTGAAGTACAGCTTTGTATGGATGTGAGACATGAACATTAACTTAGAAAGACATAGAGAGCCTTAGAGGAGCATTTGAAATGTGGTGCCGGAAAAGAACGGACATAATTAGCTGGAAAGATCGAATTAGTAATAAAGAGGTCCTACTTGGAAAAGAGACAAATTATAAGAACCGATTGATTATTTACTGAAGAATAAATAAATAAATACTCAAATACAAAACTTTGCTACTTGGAGTTATTGTCATATATTTTGCTATTGTTTTTATTTTATAGAACCCCATATCAAACAATTACAAATAAAAAAAAAAAAAAACATTTTAATTTAAATAAAAACAAAAGCTTTTATTACAAATCTTTTATAGTTTCTTTTAATTTTTAATTCAAAGAATGTTTCACTGTACAAATAATTTCGCTGATCTCTGTGACTACTTTAATTGGGTGTAAATGGTATGGTAACCCCGCCTGCGTTATCGGTATACACTGACAGGGCACCAGTGAGAGGTGATAGGCGAGGATGAAAGGGGATGTCAGTTAGCCCATCGTAACGAATTAATTATTGATAGCAACGGGGACTAACCTCCCAATTACTATCCCTTTCCCACCCCCCTGGTGACTACTAGTCTACGGAACCCCTAGGTTTCATTTAACCCACTTTAAGAATCGCTGCACTATATAATTATACTACGTCTCTAGTGAGAGATACGTCAAGTATGTGCTGTGCTACTAATGATGAAGTTTATCGCTACTTATAGGCGTATATAAATAACGGGAGCCGGGTGGACCCAGCCCACCCCACTATTGTCAGATGCCCACCAAGAGATTTGAGTAAAGTTTCACAAAGAAATTTCTTAGAGTACAAAAGATATAAGTGAAGTTTTGGCAAAGACTTAGAGTACATATGTATATTTTTAAGGGGCCAGTCCCCCCCCCCTCTACATCCCGGAAAATGAGCTTGAATTTTAAGCTTAAGAGCACTAAGGCTCTTACTCGAATTCCGACTTATTTACGCCAAAATTAAAGCAGGGATAAGCTTTATCTATGCGTCATTTTTTTTTATGGATAAACATAGTTCAGTTGTCTATGGTATAAGTTAGCACGGTATTATACTCAATAATAAATAGTACTTAATAAAAGTGAAATCAAGTTTTGTTAAATTTATTACAGGAATAATCTCTAAATGAAATTAATAACAAATCGAAACATTTCATAAATTAACCAATTTTTGATTGGACATCTGTAGCGTCTTATTGTTGGTTCAATCATTCGTATTTTACATTTTCATTAAGCTCTATTGAGGATGAAGTCAGGGCATTTCTCATTTACAGACAGGCAAAGGTAAAGTCAGGGATTTGGCTCGTTATAATGAATTCACCAAAAAATAATATCGTAAAAGACAGCGTGGAGGTCAATGTGACCCTATATTGCCGGCACTGGGACCCCTAACGACTGCATAACAATCCCCTCCGATTTTGAGATCCATTAATACATTTCACTTCAAATAATACCCAAAGTAAGGAATCCAAAATTTTAATAATTATAACTTGCTCTGATTTAGTTTAAAATCAGCGACATCTATATTGAGAACTGACACAGTTTAGATGCGGTTGCGTCGTCCACTTGTTAAAGTGGCCAACGGATGGCAGTAGTGTAAAGATGGGCAGGTGAAGATAGACGCGTGGCCTACGAGCGCTACATCACTACATCTGCGTGCGGTGCCGCGGCCGGTTCACAGCGGGCGGCGCTGCGCGAGCCAGGCGTGGAAGCGGTCGCGGCGCGCCGCCGCCGACCGCGCCCGCGCCGCCGTCCGCGCCGCCGACAGCGCCCCCGCGCGGTACAGCTGCAGCGGCCGGGACGTCAGCAACCTGCGCCCGCATATTACATATTTTATTAATCATATTTTTTTAGGAAACTTAACTTACTAGCAGACCAATTAATGGAATTCAAAATTCAAATTCAAAATTTAAAAATCATTTATTCATGTAGGACATTTTAGCCGCTTATGAACGTCAAATTTTTACATTATAATTTTATTTTTTTCCCTACCGTCCAGTTCGGTATATAGATCCAATTGAGAAGAACTGGCAAGAAACTAAATTGAATTATAGAATGAAATAATAGTTGCTTAAAGACATAATAATAAATTTTTACTATCGCTCTGCCTGCAATTTCTTATACGTAAGCCTTGAAAGTTTACTCTTTTAGGGGTTGAATTTCCAAACTTCCTTTCTTATTGTCCATCTACACTATATAAAAAATCTCTCTACAAAATTTCAAGACTCTAAGACTGGATAAGACTAGAAATACTGCCAAAGTATACTTATTAAATTTAATATTTATATTTTTAATATATTATTAGATAATATATTAAATAATAATAATAGTAGGTTAAAATATTATGAAATACCCCTTTTCTAATAATGGGAAGAAACTATACCTTACTATACCTATATACATAAATCCATTTAAAGTTAAGTAAAGTAAGGGTTTCCAAGTAAAGTAGTAAGGGTTGATTAATACAGAATATTTGAGTACATTCTTGTAACATACAAAAGAGAGACTGGCTGAAAAGCAAAGCTGTGCAACTCTACACATTGCACTAGAACACTCACAACGTCAGCTGAGCTAATTCCTTTTGCTTAATATGAGACGCTTCTTATAAATTATTTTTTATTTTCTTTAGTAAATATGTGTTATTATTATTATTATGACACTAGCCTGCTATGAATTGACAAAAATGACAAGTGATGGTGTATCTTTCGTACTCTTTTTACTAATTATATTTGCATAAGAAGAAGGGAGGCAACCATATGATGTACAGTTTTTATTTTATTGTTCCTTCTATGTGATTCCTTGTTTTTAGATTAGTAATATTTTTTTTTTTATCCAATATAGAATTGCTATTTTTCACAAACTGACGGCCCACATGAGCAGTACCATGGACATAACAGAGTATACTGTTTCATCCATGATATGTCCCCCATGCGTTGCCATTCTTGAGGACTCGGGTGTTATTCTTCTGTACCGTGTAAATTCACTGCCATACCGCACCCTTCAAATTGAAACACAACTGTTTCACAGTTGAAACAAGAATGTAAACAGATGTATTGTGTGCCTCTGTTGCAAACGCGTTTTGTACAAATGTCTGTAGGTGGTGAATAGCAAGTGCAGTGACCTGAGCGTGTGCGTGATGGTGCACTCGGTGGCGTCGCTGATGCGCGGCGGCTTGCGGCGGCGCGCGGCGTCGTGCGGTGGTGCGGGTGATGCTGTCGGCGCGGCGGCGTTGCGCGCCAGGTCTCGCTCGGCGGCGGCGCCGCGCCGCGCCGCGCGCGGCCGCGCCGTGCGCCGCAGGAACACCGGCTTGTGCGGCCGCGCCGCCGCGTCGCTCGCGTCCGGCCGCGCGTACCGCTCGCTGTACAGCGACCACGCCGCCAGCCGCGCCACCGCCGACACGCACATCGCCGCCGCGCCGTTCGTCGCCGCCGCCGCCCCCACCGCGCCCACCGCGCCCACCGCCGCGCGGCACTGCAACTGCGCACCACAACACCACACGCTCACTACTAACGTTCACTCTTATTGTTTATTGACAGTACAGTTATGTACAGTTTATGACCAAAAATCCACTACCTACTTCATTAATTATTATTCATATAAACATTACTCCATTCAATTGGATAAATAATATCACTAATTCATTGCATTAACATTAGTCTAGCCACAATTAATTATTACTATCGCCATTCATCTTATTATATATATATATATATATATATATATATATATATATATAAATATATATATATATATATATATATATATATATATTTTTTTTATTTTTATTTTAAATAATTTAACAAATATTCAGTAGTAATCATTAATTTACTAAATGAAATTAATAACTATTACACATAGAACAGACAAAATTTAATGTAAAAAATAATATTAAATAAATAAACACTATCATATTGAAATCTTCATATAATTGTAAATTCAATCGCTTCTTTATTGAAATTGGTTGAAACAAATTATTACTAAACATGATAAATAACCAGTCAGGGTGGCACAAAGGTACCTGAGCAGACGACTTGTGGTATTCCTCTGTTATTTTTATAATAAACTTTCATATTGACAGCAATGATTACACCACTTTTCATCAGGTAACCATCACCTTAACTCTCACAAACTGTATCAAACAACAAACCACACTCCATTTTACATAAAATATGTAAAGAATTTAAATATAATTTGTTATGTATGAAAACAAGGATTAATTCGATGAGTACTTTTGAATTTTATACAGAGGTGCCCAAGCAAACGACTTTTGGTACAGTCTCCCTCCATTACTTTTTGTATAGATACTTTTGTGACTGTTATATGTGGAAGGACCCTACATAAATCATTGTATAATTATTATTATGACAATTAAAATAGTTTTACTTCAAATCTCAAACAAATTGTACCATTTATAATAGTTTTTTTTTATACAACTTAGAATGGCAAACAAGCTGACGGCCCACCTGATGGAAAGTGGTAACCGTCGCCTATACACATGAGCAGTACCATGCACATAACAGAGTATACTGTTTCGCCCATGATACCTCCTCATGCGTTGGCATTCCTGAGGGCTCAGATGTTATTCCTCTGTACCCAGTAAATATAATTTCTAATAAAACAATAGGCTTACGTTTTGTAGCTTTAAATATTAATTTAAAAAAAAAAAAGATATACTTTTTTTATAAAATAAAAGTATATATATATATATATATATATATATATATATATATATATATATATATATATATAACATTGTACATTTTATTATATATATATATATATATATATATATATATATATATATATATAACATTGTACATTTTAATTTAAAGACGTCAGTAGGAAGGCAGCATGCGTGTGTTCAACACTGACAGTCTGTCACACGACATCGCATGGCTCTCATCATTCGTCTCAGTTGCTATTCGAGTTTATTGCTCATAATGAAGATCAACATCTCTATTACTAGTAATGTCCCAATTATCCCCTAGTAAAATGGAGAAGAGGTCAATCTATTAGGTCGATACTGCATCCTCACCTTACAGGGATGATCCTCGCTGGTGCCCCACCAGCGTATACTGACAGAGCAGGCAGGGTTACCATTCCATTATCACTCATTTAAAGTAAAACCCTATTAAATAGTGATAGAGCAGTAATTATTAAATAAAATTACTATATTAAAGTTATAATACCTGGTTGGTCGGCGAGAGTCGGCTGTTGTCGTTGTTGTGCGGCGAACTTCGCCCCTCGCCAGCGCCCTCTAGCAGCTCGAACGTCACCTTACACTCTTCGCCGCCGTACTGTGCACAAATTGATAGGGTTTAATACAAGCAATATAAAATTCACGTCATGAAATAAATATATTAGCTTCATTTTTTATCAATCTTACAATGGTTTTTTTATTATATTCAATCCATGTTTGTATTGTTGTTTCGATTGAAGTGTGACAATATGGCAGTGAATTTACTGGGTACAGAGGAATAATACCCGAGTCCTCAGGAATGGCAACGCATGGGGGGTATCATAGGCGAAACAGTATACTCTGTTATGTCCATGACACTGTTCATGCCTATAGGCGACGGTTACCACTTTCCATCAGGTGGGCCGTCAGCTTGTTTGTCATAAAAAAAAGAATTAAAAACAATAAGAAATACAGAGTAAACAATGAAACATCACAGATTACATTGTGATACCCCTATATCCCCTCTAATGCATTTCCTGAAGGTTAGAAGTGTAAACACTATGTACCCTGTAATTTTACTGCCACATCCCACCCTCAAACCGAAACACAACCAGAGTGAGACAAAGATGACCAAGCAAAGTACTTTTGTAGTCTCCCTCTGTTATTTCTATCTAGCCCCACCATATTAGAGGGTTAATTCCACGTTATCTGATTTAGAAACTATCGTAATTAAATCCTAATGAATACGTCACGATGGACCAATTGATTTTCACCTATCATCTCTCACTGGTGCCCCACTAGTGTATACAGTTAGCCCAGGCAGGGTTACCATTCCATTTATACCCCATTATAACACTGTAGATACTAAGGAGGAAGGAATTGTTAGTAATGGGATCCAATTTCCCCATAACCAACAACAGACCCTATCAAGTCGATCTCCACGCAGTTCCCCCTAGAAACTTTCGTAATTAATCCTAGTAGAATTCATCACGATGGGCTAACTGACCTGCTTTCATAGTCACCTATCTCACCTCACTGGTGCCCCGCCAGCGTATACTGATAGCGCAGGCGGGGTTACCATTTCATGATCACCGATTTAAAGAGAGAGCCTATGGAAACTGACCACCCGCACGAGGAAGGCGGCGTGGTCGCCGCGAAGGTAGCTGGCAGCGCGGCGCAGGTAGCTGGCGCCGCCGCCGCGCATGCCGCCGCGGGCGCACATCTCCGCCGCGCGGACCGACCACGGCTCCGACACGCACTGCTGCAACTGTCCATACACTCCACTGTTAGTACCATGCCAACGCATGGGGGTATCGTGGGCGAAACAGTATACTCTGTTATGTCCACGGTACTGCTCGTGTCTATAGGCGACGGTTACCACTTTCCATCAGGTGGGCCGTCAGATTGTTTGCCATTCTAAGTTGTATAAAAAAAATTGCAAATGGCAAATATATTAGTAATAAAATTTGTTAAGAGTTGCCAACGCACGCGACTTCACTGGTGTCGTAGGCGTCCTTAAAGCTATGGGTAACCGTTTACCTTCAGACTTTCTGTTTGCTTGTTTGCCACCATAGTAATTAAAAAAAAATCATTTTTTTTTTCTTATACATGACATTAGAGAGAAGTAACCAACATACTATGTCTGGAAGAGATTGCTTTAGCGATAACACCGTCTTTTGTACTCCATATGTGTAATATACTATTCTTTATGTGTGTTCCTGCAGTTTCCAATTCCATCTTGAGGCAGGGTTGTGGCACTGTTAGAGGGACCAGCGTGTTTCTGTTACTGTCTTCGTGTTAGGCAGGCGATAAGTGCCGACGCAGCGATCGGGCGAAAACAAAAATGGTGCAAATAAAAGGTAAGACTATTTCTAAAGTGAAAAAAGTGTTGTCCTCCTCTCTCCTACTCGCTGCGCCCAACAGGGTCCATAATTGAAATGTCAACTACAAATTATATTATGGAATGCAATAAGAAATAAATAAATAAATAAATATTATTTAAAATCTTATTCTGCCCTTATTCTGCCGACATTGGGACATGTAACTATTTAAAACTAACTTATTGGCAATAAAAAAGTGGTATAAATAAAAAGAGACGTCAGTAGGAAGGCAGCATGCGTGTGTTCAACACTGACAGTCTGTCACACGACATCGCATGGCTCTCATCATTCGTCTCGTCAATACGATGACACAAAAATTAATTAAAAAAAAAAACATTATTTTTAATAGAATATGAACATCGCGTTTACTACCCTGTGATATCTCCATGATACTCCTCATGTGTTGCCATTCCTGAAGACTATGGTGTTATTTAGTGTTTTACTACCATATCCCAATCATCTGAGACATGAACGTGTCAGAGGTTTCTATGCAAACGTCATCATCATGTTAGGCATTATCTGTCCAGTGCTGAACATAGGTTCTGTCCGTTCAGTACTGGACTACGTTTTTTTTTTGATGGGTGAAAATGGTATGGTAACCCCGCCTGCGCTAACGAGATACGCTTGCGGAGCACCAGTGAAGGGTGATAGATGAGAATGAAAACAGGCCAGTTAGCACATCATGATGAATTCATCAGGAATTAACCATGATAGTTTCCAGAGGGAACCGCGAGGAGGTCGACCTGGTTGGGTATATTGCTAGCAATGGGATTCTCAATCTCCATCACTAACAATCCCTTTCCCCCCCTACTGGACTACGTTAGGTTTATATTATATAGGATTTCTCCATAGACTGGCATAAGGAACGAGGTTTTACCTTATGGCACTTTATAATTAATTTTACTAGTAGTTACCACTCTTGTAGTTCGGATTGGCAACCACAGTTAGGCTTTTGATGAGGTATTAAGAGAGATACCGCTACCCATCGATTCGGCCATAAGTTTCTTTAGTGGCTTAGAACATCGATGGGAAAGGAAATCTATGTAAACAAATTTAGTATAATCACCCTGTTGATAGTCGACCATTTCAGGGATTTACAGGATATGGAGGCATAACACCATAGTTCTTAGGAATAGCAAAGCATGAGGGATACCATCGGTATAATGTTCATGGTACTGTTCATATCTCTAAAGCGACAGTTACCACCTCCTCTATCAGGTGGACCGTCAGTTTGTTTACCATTCAAATTATTTATTAATAAATTGATAAAAGTACTAACCTGTCTAACAGCGATGGACACCAACTTGTCGAGCGTATACGCAGGGTACGCTTTGATGCCAAGCATTTCTCTCGCCGCATCTTCGTACGCTGCAGAGTCGATATTTCCGTCCAATACGCCTTTAACTAGTTCCAGTAGCGCGTTGTAGTACTCTGATGGGGAGGACGCGTCCGCTGGTAGGTCTGGGGAGAGAGGATTAATAGTATAATAGATAGATAAATACCCTTTATTGTTTCTTCTATAAGATTACAATAGTAAACTTATTATAGATACAAACAATTACAAAAAAATATTACAGTGAGAAAGAAATGGGCGGCCTTAGCGCTAAGAGTGATCTGTTCCAGGCAACCTATCGGTTTAAGAGTGGGATATGGCAGTGAATTTACAGGGTACAGAGGAATAACACCTCAGTCTGCAGGAATAGCAACGCATGGGGTGTATCATGGGTGAAACAGTATACTCTGTTATGTCCATGGCACTGCTCATGTCTATAGGCGACGGTTACCAATTTCCAACAGGTGGGTTGTCAGCTTGTTTGCCATTCTAAGTTGCATAATAAACTTGGAGGAGTAATTATAAAGAGAAATCTTACTTGTTCAAATAGACTTGTTTACAAGCTCTATTAAAATTTATTTATGATTCCACTGCAGTGTCACTGTTATCTGTTGAGAAGGACCCGCATGGAACTCAACAGTTAGTATTTTCAATCTATTTGTGTACTTACTAGATAATTTTACATTTGTATGGGGTACTTTGATTTTTCATTATAGCATTTTAGGGGGGAGGCCTATGTTCATCACTGGACAGTTCACTAATAATACATGCTGGTGGGGTACCAGTGAGGGATGACAGGTGAGATTGAAAAGGTAGGTCAGTGAGTCCATCGTGATGGATACACCTGGAATTGAACACGAAGGTTTTTAGGGGGAACTGAGTGGAGTATCCATCTAATAAGATGTATTGATGGTAATGAGGGTGTATTAGTTTCTATTACTACGAATTTCTTCTTAATTCTATGTAGTGTTGGTAGTGGTGCTTGTGGTAGTTTTGGTGATGGTGGTGATGATAGTGAGTGGTGATAATGGTGGTGGTGAAGATGGTGGTGGTGGTGGTGATGATGGTGGTAAGTGATGATTGTGGTAGTGGTGGTTATGGGGTGGTGGTTGTTACGGTGTTGATGGCGGTGGTCGTGATGGTGGTAAGTGGTGATGATTGTGGTGGTGGTGATGGTGTTAGTAGTGATGGTATTGGTGACTTTGGTAGTGTTGGTGGCGAGTGTGGTATTGGTGACAGTGGTAGTGTCGGTCTCGGTGTCGGTGTGGGCGGTGTCGGTGTCGGTGTGGGCGGTGTCGGTGTCGGTGTGGGCGCGCGTGGTGCCGGTGTGGTGCCGGTGTGGGCGGTGTCGGTGTGGGCGCGCGTGGTGTACGCACTGTTGGGCTTGAGGCGCAGCGCGTGCGCGACGGCGGGCGGGCGCGCGCGGCCGTCGAGCGCGTCCTGGCGCGCGAGCGCGGCGGCGGCGCGGCGCGCGCCGGCCAGCCGCTGGCACACGGCGCCGTGCAGCCGCAGGAACAGGTACCACGGCGCCGTGCACACGAACCGCGCCTCCTGCGCCACGCCCACCATACCATACACATTGTATTAGACCACCTCTGTTACATTCGTGTTTCTACCTCACGCTTCACAACACTGCGTTTCAGTTCGAACGGTGAGGTATGGCAGTAAATTACCGTGACCATTTACATAAATTATGGTAATTTAACTGAATTGTCTTAAATTGGATGTTTAGACTACTATTACTACTAGAGTGATCTATAAGTAGATCCTTTTATACATATCAAAATAAATTCAAAATCAACAGAATTACAACGTAACAAACAAACAAAAAAACTAAGAAACTCCTTTTTTAAAGTTGACAGATAAAATTGTAACTGAACGCTTTCTATACATGCGAGGTATTAAAAAAAAAAATACTATAAGGGATCTTAAAACAATCAATAAATATCAAAACAATAATTATTACAAATCTTGTCTGTCTGTATGTTAATTCCGTGGATCACATAAAAATTACTGCACCAAATTGGATGCCTAATTGCACAGCCGTATTCTTTAAAGTCTAACTTAAAATCTAATATATATTTCATCTTAATATGCCATGCCATTATAATAATGCCATAGTTAATAGCTTATTAACTCTACTTTTGAAACCACACTTATAATATAGCAAGCAAAAAGTATTTTATTTTTATTATTTTTTATTTATTCATTAAAAATAATTACAACATCATGACAGCAAAAGCCAAATCAATGTTATAAATCTAGTGTGCTAACATACAAAGTTACAATAAATGTATTTAACCCGACTCTAGATATTTCTGAGTCGCTTCTAATATCTTTGGCAGGCTACTAATCATCATCATCTTCCTACCCTTATCCCAATCATTGTTTGGGGTCGGCGTAATGTTTTCTATCCATATTATAAAAAGATTTGGCATATAGTTTTACGACCGGCCGCCTGCCTGACGTCAACTCTGTTTGGGAACCCTCTTTGGCTACTAATATTAATAGTATATATATATATATATATATATATATATATATATATATATATATATATATATATATATATATATATATATAAATTTTGTTTAAAAAAAAATAGCAATAACGAGACACAACTCACATTAGGCGGATAGTCTCTGTAGTCATCCTCCTCTTGTTCCATTTTGATCTCCATCTTCACAGAGTCCTCGTTACTGCTGTTCCGTTTCACGCTGTTTGCCGCATTTGTGTCTGCAAATAATTTAAAAAGTTCTTTTAAAAATCTACGCTCTCCATATCCTGACCTTTTTTTTTAATAGATGATAAGGAATCTGAATTTCAAGTTTTTTTTTAATGCATGATAATGAAAAGGTAACCCTTGCCTGCGCTATCGGTATACACTAGCGGGGGACCAGTGAGAAATGATATGTGAGGATGAAGCAGCTCAGTTAGCCCATCGTGATGAATTCACTAATGTATCATTCACGATGGTTTCCAGGAGGAACCACGTGGAGGTTGAGGGTATATTGCTAGCAATGGAGCTATTAAACTCCATTGCTAACAATCCCTTTCCCCTCGAATTCCAAGTATTGGAATGGACTAACTGACCTTTTTTTTTCATCCTCACCTATCATCCCTCACTGGTGCCGCCAGCGTATACCGATAGCGCAGGCGGGGTTATCATTCCATCATCACCCATTAAAAAAAAGTACAACATAGATGCACCACTCGGTAAACAAAAGAAAACTTGCCAAGACGTACTATAACTCTGTTAACAAAACAAATTTGTGGCATCCGCGTAAACAAACGTAACATGTGATGGTAAACCCGTTTACCATCACATGTTTAATGTAAAATTCACCTTTACTGTCCGTATGGTTGTTGTTCTTGGGTTTGTTCTCCTTATCGTTCTTATTGTTTCGGCCGCTCTTATCTGACGCGTTGTCCGACTCCGACGACTGTTGATTATAAAAATAAAATAAATTTTTGAATTACAACAACTTTCCAACAATAAATCAAACATATAGATAAATAAATAAAAATATTCTTCATTTATAAGGATTTTTTTTTAATCTACCGCCCACTTCGAAATGCATTTTCAGCTGTGAAATACGAGAAGAAAGTCAGCTGTTGCTTTTTCTACAAAAAAAAAAACATGAAATGGCTAAAACAACTATCCCAAACTTCATATTGATATAAAAAAAAAAATCAGTGTTCTTTTTTTTTAATCTACGTTTAATTTGGGATTTTTGTTTGTTAACATGTCAATATCCCATAAAATCTAAACAGGTTATCTACTATTATAACTAAAGAATACTACTTACTAATTCACTTAAGCAGTCAGTGTTCTTGAACAGACCAGTCCCTACTAGAAGCATCAGTTCACATCACCAGAGGGAGACTTTGTACAAAAGTCGATTGCTTGGGCACCTCTGTCGCATTCGTGTTTCTACCGTAAAGAAGTTGTGTTTGCATGGCTGTGTTTCGGTCTGAAGGGTGGGATATGGCGTGAATTTACAGGGTACAGAGGAATAACACCCGAGTCCTCAGGAATGGCAACGCATGGGGGGTATCATGGGCGAAACAGTATACTCTGTTATGTCCATGGTACTGCTCATGTCTATAGGCGACGGTTACCACTTTCCATCAGGCGGGCCGTTAGCTTGTTTGCTAATCTATATTGTATTAGCTTATCATCCGCTACTTAGTACATTTTGATTTTAGAAGTAGAAAAACGCAATGGAATATACCACTTTTAGACAACTTATCGACAAACCATTTTTAAAGTTTTTTTTTCTCTATTCAATTCTTTTTTTGCTTTTAACCCTTTTAGTGCCATTGATTTTTACTAATATCTACTTAAAAATGCCAAAGAAATCTTTGTCATGTTGATGTCATTTACTCTTGTCTCTAAAAAAAACTGTATCTCCTCCAAAAAATATCCAATTTTAATATTTTTTTTTTTACAGCAAGGTAAACAGCGACTGATTTCACGAGCGCTATGACGCTCGTGGCACTTTTAGATGCAATGCGCACGAGCGAGATGGCGCTCGTCGGCACTCAAAGAGTTAAATTGTACTTTTTGCTACTGTCGTAGCTATTTTTTCCTATCTGATTTTTTTTATCTGCTGTTCTAATTTTATCATTGTTAGAATTATAGCTGTATATTATATACATGTATTTGTGTATATAAGAGTATATGTATGTATACATACATATATGTAATGTGTAGTAACAATACACATATTTTAATAGTAAATACACCGCCTACTTAATTTTCCGCTTATCTCATGGTTAACTGGCAGAAAACGCCATTAGATGTTAAGTCCGCCATATGTACACTTAAATAATTGTGCATTCTAGTTTTAAATACGTAAATATTAGTAAGACAAGATATTGGGGTCGATACTGCGGCGATCTTCTAAAACTTATCCTTAAATTAAATATTTCAATTTGATACCACAGCGAAATCTATTTTAAATATCAATATTAACTAAATTTGTATTATATTTGATAATAATAATAATTATTTTATTTAATTACCATCAATAAAACATAAATTTCGTTAAATTACCAAATTAAAACATTAAGTTTAAGATACAGAGAGATTACACCTCATCGGCAACAACGTCTTACCTCTTGTTTCTCCGATTTGACGTTAGGTGTCGCCTTGTCGTCTTGTGGCGTTTGGTCGCCAGACGGACTATCTGGGCTCGCTGGGTCGTCTTTTTCTTCTTTGAACAAAGATATAAATATAATTATTGTGAATTAAACATTTTATTTATATATAAACTAAGCTATAATGATGTTTCAGTAACTTAGCGAGACTCAATTTGAATTTAAACTTAATTATTTTACCACTTAAGGTACAAACGTAAAAAAAAAACTAAATTCATTTTTGTACTAATAAACTGTTTAGTAAATTAAATTTATTCTACATTTCCAATATAATCGTCGTATTTTTCTTATCTTTTCTGGTGCAGTGGTACAATGGTTGGGGGCTCAGAATTAAACATTTTGTTTATTTATTTGAGACAAGTAACAAAGGTAACAGAGATATTATTTTGAAGCAATTTAGTAAAGTAATTATTGTTTATATTTAAATAAACAATTCATATTTTTAAGTTATAAAATGTATTAGAGACGCCATATTTTTTTTCTTTCAATTACCAGTCACAGGCCAGAGAGCATCAGTCTATCTCTATACATCAAGCATAGACTAATAAAGTTGCCATATTAAGAAATGTGTGGATTGCTTTCTCAACGAGAGACGTCAGTAGGAAGGCAGCATGCGTGTTGAACACACTGACAGTCTGTCACACGACATCGCATGGCTCTCATCATTCGTCTCTACTTAAACCACAGTATTATTACTTATCAAATGTATGTACTATATATAGTCTGTCAAGTAAGATTATAGTCAATTTGTAAAAAAAAAAAAAACTTTATTTAATAAAAATAAAAAATATATAGAGTCATTGTTCTTGATCAAAGCGAAGAAGCAATGTTATTAGTATCACGTTCAGTCGACATTGCGTCAATAATTGATGGATTTATCAATAAATCCTAGATATACTTTGGACCAAGTATATGGCGTATTCGTCTGGTAAAGACTTCCAAATGCGATGGATTTCTCGAGATAACTGCTTTAAAGTGTATACTCTTCTTCAACGAAACTTCCGCTTGATGTACGCTTTAACATTTCGGGTTTTTGTCACAATTGGGTTAGCGTCGGGCGATTGAGACGTCCAATCCTATGTGACAATGCCAGATCGCTCCTTCTACTCAGGGAACAGTTTGCTACAATGTTTGGGGTCGTTGTCTTCTTGTAAGATCCACTCCTCTTTTTGGTTAATGAACCGGCGTTCAACAACCAGTAACAATGATTTATTATAAATTTCGATCAAGCATTTAGATTGTAGGTAAACGAGGTCAATGGCCCAAAACTCTTATCCGAGAAGCAACGCCAAAAATTAATTTTTACAGCGTATTTTATGATGCGCTGTACCAATTTGTTGTTTGGGATTGACCAGGATCGAGGTATGGAAATATATACCCAAACAGATGCTTCGTCTGAAAAAATTACATTACTCCTGTCCCGATCGACATTTTTCTTCGCTAAGGCAAGTCGTTTTGTAACGTGTTTTTCGCTTAGTAAAGGTTTCTTTACTGTAGCACGCCATTCGATGTCGTACTCACGGAGATGCTTACGTACAATTTCGTAGGATATATCATACCCGTTTTGGTACAATTTTGTTTGTCCCTGTCACAATGTTAGATTAGGATTGCCCAAAAATAAGTTTACTATGACTTTATCGACTTTAGAAGTCACTTTATTTGTGGAGCTAACTTCCGGCAAGCCATCGACAATTTTTATCTCATTAACGAGTAACATGTTTCTGCAATAAAAGATCGACAAACTTAAACGTTCTCAACAATGCATCAACTAGAAAGTGCCATCTATCGGCGTAAAAAAGAATTCGTTCGATACGTTCACTTAAAAATGAGTTATTCAGACAACGATCTTACTTGACAGTTTTCTAGTATAAAGATTTATAATAACTTGAAAATGATTTGCCATCAATAACAAAACCATAAAATCAAATAAGTAATACACATAGACTAGTACTATGTTATATTTCAAGAAAAGGACCATAGTTTAATAAAACTAACGACTCTTTTCTTAAAATACGCTTATTCCGGGAAGAAAAAAAAAAAAACAATAAACAAATAGCCACCTTCATCCTTCTCGTCATCGGACAGCGGCTGCCTCGGGTGCGAGAAGAGATCCGGTAGGAACCTCCTGAGCAGTTGCTTGATGCGTCGCTTCTCCGCCTTCTGGATGGCAGTCTGTCTGCGGGCGTGGTGGATCAGCAGTTCCGCCGCATCCCGTACTATTTTTATTGCTGTGAAACACATCGTCATTGTATAGAGGCATTAAAAACACAGTGACAATGAGAATGAGTTTGTAAACAAGTCTATTTAAATAAAAAAATATTTCTATTAACTATCTTACTAATATATAATAAAATTATAACTAGACGTCTGTACATGTGAGATATTTCAAAAAAAAAAAAAAAAACAATATGAGGTATCAATAAGACCAAGATAAATTTTGTCTGTCTGAATGTTTGTTCCGACATCAAGCAAAAACTACTGCACTAAATTGTATGCAGTTTTCATAGTTGTTTCTGAAGATATATACATAAATATATATCTATCACGCCACTACATGGTTGACACTCAGTTAATATCAGAATAGGTTGAGAATGAACAAATTGTTGGTAATGGGGTCTAGGAGGCTTCATTGCTAACAAAATGTCCATGCAATTACCATAGAAAACATCACAATTAATAACTAGTGCATTCATCACGATGGACTAACTTGACCTGCCTTTTCCTTGCCTTTAATCTGTCGTGATTAATTCTAGTGGAATTTGTCACGATGGGCTCACCGACCTGCCTTTTCATCCTCACCTATCATCCCTCACTGGTGCCCCGCCAGCGTATACCGATAGCGTAGGTAATGTTACCATTTCGGTTTCATCTTGTTAAAATACAAAAATAAAATTTGTTACAGTATATTTATTTATTTATTTAACTCTTCATTGCACCAAAAACATAAAAATAAACAATGACATATAAACAATTCAAGTGAAATACAGTAGTATTGAGTACAGATTAAAATATATACATAAAGGTACAAAAGGCGGTCTTATCGCTTAGTGCAATCTCTTACAGACAACCTTTGGTTAAAGGTGAACATATAAACATATATTACTGAGACGTCAGTAGGAAGGCAGCATGCGTGTGTTCAACACTGACAGTCTGTCACACGACATCGCATGGCTCTCATCATTCGTCTCGTTTCTAATTAGCTGCAGGATTTTTCTTTTTATACTACTTAGAATGGCAAACAAGCTGACGGCCCACCTGATGGAAAGTGGTAACCGTCGCCTACAAACATGAGCAGTACCGTGGACATAACAGAGCATACTGTTTCGGCCATCATACCCCCCATGCGTTGCCATTCCTGAGGACTCAGGTGTTATTCCTCTGTACCCTGTAAATTTACGCCATATCCCACCCTTCAAACCGAAACACAGCCATGCAAACACAACTGCTTTACGGTTGAAACACGAATGGGACAGAGTTACCCAAGTAATCGACTTTTATACAAAGTGTCCCTCTAGTTCTCAATTAGTTTTTTTTTTATTTGTTACCTCATAATTTTTTCAGTTGTAAACCAATTTGGAATATCTTTTTTTTATCTGTAAGGATATTTTTTATCTTTCACGATTGATTCAATAGAGATTTAATCAAAATCGATTCCGTAGTTTCTAAATCAAAATTTGGTTTTGTCACAATTGAAGGAGACATTTCTTTTTTGTGAAACAAAAATGTAATTGCTCAAAAAACTGAGTTCTCAGGACCGTCTTTGATTACTGAGGTCATAAAATGTTTTCCAAAATTTCGGAGCCAAACGAAACACAAATTTGATATTAAAATTACATAATACATGCCATTTGGAATTTTTTTTTATACCACTGAGGTGGCAAACAAGTATACGGCCCACCTGATGGTAAGTACCGTAGCCTATGAACACCTGCAATACCAGAGGTATTACGCGCGCGTTGCCGACCCTACTCTTTTAATCTCTTTATTTTTAAATATTAAAAATGTTAAAATATTATTTCTTTGGACTTTTATAATAGGATGTATGACGAACGAAATGTTAAACTCCATTTATTGGTCCGATTTTGGTAAAAACAAAAACACGAAATTGAGTCCGAAATTTCGGAATTTCATTTCATGGTAGACCCGCTGATGACTTGATCGTACCTACACGTTAATGCAATGACGAGTTTACTCATCACCTATCAGCAAAGTGTTAAACTAGAGCATATGAAGTCTCATCTTACCTTCTTGCCGACTCTGCATATTGTAGTCCACGATCAGGTGCGGACCGGGCCTCCTGGCCGCGTACGCGCTTTCCACCTCATTGAACAGTGACTTGGAGCGCATCGCTTTCAGATCGTTCTGCTTGAAGTTGATGCCCTGATGATCTAGTGACTTCAGGTAGTATTTCTCATTCTGCTCGCGCCATTGTTTGTTGAAGCCCTGTCGAGTAAAATTACACAATGAGCACACATGGGGAGAGAAAGAGATTGTTAGTAATGGGGTCTCAATATAACCTATCAGATCGATATCCACGCGATTCGCCCTGGAAACCATCGTAGTTAACTTTCCCTTACTAATATAAATAATAATAAATATGACAATTTGTTTGTTTCCACTTGGCATATTAACGGTATAACCAATCGCTATGAAACTTGGTATAAAAGCACTTTCAAGATTTTTTTTATAGGTGGCAAGCAAGCTGTATGCTTGCCCACCTGATGGTAAGCGGTCACCGTAGCATCAGGTCAGCCTCAACGCAATTCCCCTGGAAACCATCTCGGCTAATTCCTGTTGAATTCATTTCAATGGGCCAATCGACCTGCTTTCATCCTCACCTATCATCTCTCACTGGTGCCCCGTCAACGTATACCGATAGCGCAAACAGGGTAGATTTCATTATAACCCATTAAAAAACCCTCCAAGCTTTACTTAGTTCGCTACTAGATGGCAAGTGTCCAGCGCTCTTTGTATTATTTTATTGTTTTCTCATTGTGATTATTTCTTGTAATTGTTTGTATCTATAATAAGTTTACTATTGTAATCTTTTGGAGGAAACAATAAAGAGAAATCTATCCATTTAAGAGCTGCGCTCTTGTCTGTGGAGCTCTTGCCACTCACTACGATTTGCAGCGAGTCTCTTCACCTCTTGATACGACACGAGACCAACTCCTTCCTTGATCTGCCTGGTGTAACTATGCCTTGGTCTTCCTCTTCCCCTCCTTCCTTCTATCTTACTTTCTATTACAATGTTCATAAGTTCGTCGTGTCGTATCAAGTGTCCCAACATTTTTTTCCAAAGATTATCTATATAGATATATCTATTTAATTATTACTGTAAACATATTTCTCTCACCTTCTGCGCCTCCCTCCACTCTTCCTCTTTAGCTTTGAGCCGCCGCAGCACGACGGGTACGGCCACCACCGGGTTCTTCTTGAGGCCAGCGATTATGTCCACCGCCTGTCAACGTAACATATTTCAAGATTGGACTTTATTCTCCACTATCTATGACGATCTAAGGTCGAGTTAAATGTTTGTTTACTTTTTTTTTATTCCATTGAAATATATTTTTTTTTATAATACTATGAAACAGGCCTGCGAGTCTAGTATAGTAATCACTGATAAGTAAATTTATTAAGTTATTATTATTTTTATTTGTCTTTTAACTGTTTTAGTGCATTGATTTTTACTAATATCTACTTAAAAATGCCAAAGAAATCTTTGTCGTGTTGATACCATTTACCTTTGTCTCTAAAAAAATTGTATTTCTTCCAAAAATTATCCAATTTTAATAATTTTTTTCTACAGCAACTGATTTCACTTTTTTTTTTACAACACAGGAGGCAAACGAGCACGCGGCTCACCTGATGGTAAGTGACTACCGCCGCCCATGAGCACTCGCAACACCAACGGCATTGCAGGTGTGCTGCCGGCTTTTTAGTTTTAGCGCTCGTCAACACGAAAACAGTTATATTTCTCAGTTTTTAGAGCTGGTAATTATTTATTTATTATTTACTTGAAACATGAGATACATGGTATTAAAAGATAAGATAAGATCGCCATACATAAGTATGTAAAAGTTAGATCCTTAATAAATTTTTTTACATTATTTTGCTGTTATTTCTGTATGTCAGTGTTAATTTAATCATGTATTCACTCTATTATATTCATTAACATTTTAACAATAGCAATACGTAAAATATTTATTTATTTATTCTTTATTGCACAATAAAACTTTGTACAAATGGCGATACCATTTGTACCCAACCAGCATTCTCTACCAGCTAACCATTAGGTAAAAACGGAAAGCGTATGCCCTTCATACGCTTTTTAAACATACGCAGTGAAAAAGATGTGACTTTATTAATATTTTATATTTTAAATACACAATCAGAACATAATGCGATGTAAAACGATGTGAAATACTATTTACCTGTAAAGACTTTTACATCGTGTTTAAGTGCCGATAGTGTATTTAAAATATGTGTAAACAACAACGAAAGTTCAAAATTAACTAACATTGTATATTTTTTTACATTATTTCTTTATCAAACTATGATCTCTTTCAATGGAACTTCAATGAAAACGTAAACAAACAACTAACCCGACTGTAAGACAGTCTTCTGTCTAGAGATGGATAATATATAGCAAATCTATATATTGGGGGGAAAGGGATTGTTAACAATGGAGTTTGCCCCATTGCTAGCCCTATTAGGTCGACCTCCACGTGGTTCCCCCTGGAAACCATCGTGAACGATTCTTGCTGAATTCGTCACGATGGGCTAACTGACCCGCTTCATCCTCACTTATCATCCTTCACTGGTGCCCCGCCGGTGTATATCGTTAGCGCGGGTGGAGTTACCATTCCATTATCACCCATTAAAAAAATATATATATATTTGCCTAATAATGGATATATTAAATATATACCCCATTCGTTATGAGGCTAGCTTCGCCACCCAGGCGTAAAGAAGCCTCAACAAAAATTAGATTAAAAAAAAACAAATAAATATATCATCATCACCTTCCTGCCCTTATCACCATTATTATTTGGGGTCGGCGTAACATGTTTATCCATATTACAAAAAGATTTGTCTTATAGTTAATACCGGCCACCTGCCTGACGTCAACCCTCTGGGAATGCATTTGCTGGTGATTTCCACCACAAATAAATATATACCCGATCGTAATTAATATATCCATCTGGTATGGGCGATGTAGAAATTTTGATGGACTTTCTTTACTCCATCAATGTCCAGAGGAGCCGAATATATAGATACTGTGCCGGTAAGGATAACACCCATGCCCGGGGGAAAGGTATTGTTAGTAATGGAGACTGAGAATCCCATTGCTAGCAATATACCCAACCAGGTCGACTTCCTCGCGGTTCCCCTGGAAACTATCATGGTTAATTCCTGATGAATTCATCATGATGGGCTAACTGGCCTGTTTTCATTCTCATCTATCACCCTTCACTGGTGCTCCGCCAGTGTATCCCGTTAGCGTAGGTGCGGTTACCATACCATTTTCACCCATCAAAAAACACCTATGCCCACTAATAATCCAAATAAAAGATCTATTAAGCGACTGAACATTTCGATTTGTTACAGATTCATTTATTATTTCTGTGATAATTTCAACAAAACTTGATTAAATACTACGAACCCCACACCAACAAATATTTACTACTACACCGGTACATAAATAAATGTACTGCCAAGCTTAAATTAAACTAAATAAATTACTTTAATTTAAATAACCAGATAAATATATAAACATTGTAAATATAGCTACTAATAAAATATATTAAACATACTGCATAATTAATAGAATATAAATATAAAATAATATATAAAAATCGAGCCTCAAAGACACTGCATGCGGTATAAATCTACATTTTACAAGTGCTCCGTTGTACTGAAGGAAAGGAGACAAGAGAAGGAGAAGGAAGGAGATACAAAATAGACAACTCGATAAATTTGAGTACATAATAACACCAGTCATTAGGAATGGCAATGTATGGGGGGTATCATGAGCGAAACAGTATACACTGTTATGCCCATAGTACTGTTCATGTCTATAGGCGACGGTTACCACTTTACATCAGGTGGGCCGTCAGCTTGTTTGCCATTTTAAGTTGTATAAAAAAATTGTACTATTTACGCCCATAATAAAAATTACTTTTATATGTAACAGATTATTTATAAAAATCTCTCCTAAAACATATTTTAGTGTTGTTTTTTCAAAATGTTTCATGAATAACACTATACTAATTGCACTTTTTATCAGAGATGAGTTTTTTTTTTTTATGGAATGGCAAACAAGCTGATGGCCCACCTGATGGAAAGTGGTAACCGTCGCCTATAGACATGAGCAGTACCGTGGATATAACAGAGTATACTGTTTCACCAATGATACCTCCCATGCGCTGCCATTTCTGAGGACTCAAGTGTTATTCCTCTGTACGCAGTAAATTCACGCCATATCGCACCCTTTAAACCGAAACACAGCCATGCAAACACAACTGCTTTACGGTTGAGACACGAATGGGACAGAGGTACCCAAGCAATATATAAATAACTAATAGATTACCGACAATACTAATAACAAATAAAAAAATATAAAATTGTGATCTACAGTTAGAGGAGGGAGGTAGAGGGTAGACGAGAGGAGATCGGCGAGGAGTGTCTGCGGCATGCGTAGAGTCCGGCGCGACCGTACCACCTTGTCTCCGTAGATCCTGCGCAGCGCCCTCTGGTGGATGGTGGGCGAGTGGCCGCCGAGGCAGTCGTCGAGCCGGTACTTGGCCGCGTCCTCGGGGCTCATGCGGGACAACTTCTTCTGGACGCCTTCTAGCACGCGGATGGTTGACGCGTTTGTCTCTATCACCACGTCCAGCTGGAAGCGATGGGGAATTTATTACCAATTTTATTATTGAAATTTTCTTAAATACATATTATATTTTAATGTAAGAATACCCGGATTGACTTTCGTGTACTTTAGAAGTCAGAGGGTCTACCATAAAATGAAATTCCGAATTTTCGGGCTCAATTTCGTGTTTTTGTTCATACCGAAATCGTCCCTGTAAATGAAGCTTAATATTTCGTTTGTCATAAATTCTACTAAAAAAGTCTAAAGGAATGATTCTTTAGCATTTTTAATATTTTTAAACGGGTATGTATTATGTAATTTGAACATCAAATTTGTGTTTCGTTCGGATCCGAAATTTCGGAATACATTTCATGGTAGGCCCTCTGGCTCGGCTTACGTCACGGCCGTTTGCGACTAAAGGACTCGGATGGTCCCGAAACTAATCGAAGCATTCTAAAATACACGTAAATCAATCTGAATATTCTTGTATTAAAACACGACGTTGTTGCCATATGGGAATTATGTGTTTCTTATTTAGAACAAAAAACTTTAATCGTGATAAAACACATTGACTGGCGACGAGAGATTTTGTAATAACCAATTAACCGATAAATTAGTTACGATGGTTTCCAGATGGAACCATCGTGGAGCTCGACCTGATAGCGGAAATTGTTTGTAATGCGGTCTACCAGTCCCATTGCTAGCAATATACCCCGTCAGGTCGACCTCTACGTAGTCCTCCCTGGAAACCATTGTGCTGAATTCCAGGTGTATTCATCACGACGGGCTGACCGACCTGCTTTTTTTATCCTAACCTATCAACCCTTACTGGTGCCCCACCAGCATACACCGATAGTGCAGGCGGGGTTACCATTTCATTATCATTCATTAAAAAACATTCCTGATTACTAACAATCCCTTTCCCCCCCCCGGTGCCGATGTAGGCATAGGTACTTAGCTTGTAAGAAATTAGAGTTTTTATAAACAAAACGATATATTTTCGTAGTCTGTGCATTCACTAGTGGTTGTAATTACCTCAAATCTCTCGTCTTCGCAGCGATATATGTACTCTTCATACTGAGTCTTCCGCGATGTCACGAACGTCGAATCCTCACTCCACGTCGGGAACGAAACCCACGTATCATTTAGCACCTTAACAATGGAGAAAATAAAATTAGATTACACTCTTTATCGTTTCCTCTAAAAGATTATTTTATACAATATAGAATAGCAAACAAGCTGACGGCCCACCTGATGGAAAGTGGTAACCGTCGCCTATAGACATGAACAGTACTATGGACATAACAGAGTATACTGTTTCGCTCATGATACCCCCCATGCGTTGCCATTCCTGATGACTCAGGTGTTATTCCTCTGTACCCTGTAAGTTCACTGCCATATCCCACCCTTCAAACCGAAACACAGCCATGCAAACACAACTGCTTCACTTTTACACAAACTTTTTTTACTTTTGTACAAAGTCTGCCTTTGATAATTAATGTTCCTTTCTCCACTAAGTTTGCTGGAAGAGAACTCTGACAGAGTTAAGCTCGCCTATTGTATATCTTTATTTAATATAAGTTACAAGAATGTAATTTTTGTGATCAATAAAGTATAAATAAATAAATGTATTCCACAAGAAGAAAACGGACTTCAATTGTGGCAAAATATGTTATTTTAATTTCAAATATTGTTGGCATTGATAATAAATTTCCATTACTAGGCAATTCCCTTCCTCTAGGGTCATGAGGTCTAGAAGCGGTAATAGTGAGATGACGATTTAAAAGTGCTTGTAAAGAAGCCTATTTAAATATTTTTTTTTATAACACACTCAAACGAACATGGGGCTCACCTGACGGCGAATAAAGCCGCCCTGATAATTTAAATTGGACTCACCTCCTTGCAGAGCTGGGTGCGACCGGAACAACGGCGGGCGGCCGCGTCCCGTGGGAGGGCGCAGTACGACGTCCCCAGTCGCTTGCACGTCGACAGGTCTGTAGTGGGAAACAGACATCTTTACTAATATAGAATATATCTAATAAATAAAGTTACCATGAGGAGTGAGGCCCTGGTGACCTGAACTTTTTTTTTATGGGTGAAAATGGTATGGTAACCCCGCCTGCACTAACGGGATACGCTGGCGGGGCACCAGTGAAGGGTGATAGATGAGAATGAGAACAGGTCAGTTAGCCCATCATGAATTCATCAGGAATTAACCATGATAGTTTCCAGGGGGAACCGCGAGGAGGTCGACCTGGTTGGGTATATTGCTAACAATGGGATTCTCAGTCTCCATTACTAACAATCCCTTTCCCCCCGGTGACCTGTACTACAGGTATTATTATACCTATCTCAGGTACCAGTCTCTCACAATTATATTTATAGGGGGAGAGAGGATTGTTAGTAATGAGGTCTAATAGCCCCATTACTAGCAATATACCCTTTTTATCGCGTGGAGGTCGACACCTCCACGAGATTCTCCCTGGATACCATCATGATTATTTTTTGTCGAATTCATCATGGTGGGCCAACTAACCTGCATTCATTCTCACCTATCATCTTCCACTGGTGCCCCGTTGGTGTATACCGTTAGCGTGGGCGGGGTTACCATTGAAATGAAATGAAACTTATTTGCTTGATTACATTCCATTGTCACTCATAAAAAAATATTTTTAATTCGATCACTTTAAGCTTGTCTCATTGCATTCCACTGTGATGAAATATGAAGAGAAAATAAATCAATCATTATTATTATATAGCAGTGAACATTGCTTTGGACTTGACATCAGTATCAACAGTTATACCCTATCAGGCAAGTAATATATATATATATATATATATATATATATATATATATATAAATATTAATTATTTGAAAATATGACCAATGTCGTCTCGGCATAGAATAGGCCGCCCCCTTCCTTTTTTGTTGGTGTTGTCTAAGACAGGGCGAGCGATGGGCAGCAGTGTCCCCCGCAAAACATCTATAAAGCCTAACTGCGGTTGCCAACTTAGTTGTTTGGGTTGCCACGATCGAGTGGACTAATAGTCGCGATCGACCGGTTGTCCACCTGGTGTATACTGTGTCGTCCAATGGTAGTGGTTAGCAGTGCAGTGTCGTTACCTATATCCATAGCGGCGTCCCCCTGCGGCCGGTCGTGCCGCAGCTGGGCGCCGAGCGGGCCGACGGGCTCGAGCCGCAGCTTGTCGGGCGGCGCGGCGCCCGCGCTGCCCGACAGCGAGCTGCGCCCGTAGCTCAGCAGGCCGGAGTTGCTGCCGTACCCTGCTCCAGAGATGACGAAACAAATCAATAGGTTTGAACATCTGGTGATACAAAATACCATTAACCAAACTGTAGAATCGCCCATTGACACGTTGGACTATAAAATGCATGGCAAAATGTGGGCAGATAGATAGATGGTACTGCTCATATCTATAGGCAACAGTTACCACTTTACATCAGGTGGGCCGTCAGCTTGTTTGCCATTCTAAGTTGTATAAAAAAAAATATTTATTTACATTACTTACAGCACACAAATTACAATAAATAGAAAATACAATACACAGTAAAAGAGATAAAAAAATGAAAATAAAAAAGCATATAATATAAAATATATATATATATATATATATATATATATATATATATATATATATATATATATATATATATATATATATAAACTAACAATCTCCGTTCTTTTATGTTCAACACAACAGCAACATTGGTTAGTAGGCATGAGTAATATCGAAACCACTCTGATATATCTATATATTGGGTATTTCACATCCTAAAGAAGTTACTCATATCGGTATCACTCATACTAGTCGGACATCAATATTCATTTTGATTGGATTCTACAATTCAATATTATGTATTGAATAAACAACAATTTAATTCATCCATTATTGAGCTAATACATATATAGATACATATTGTTTTCTCACTGTGATTATTTCTTGTAATTGTTTATATTTATAATAAGTTTACTATTGTAATCTTTTGGAGGAAACAATAAAGAGTATCTATCTATCTATCTATATTAAAACTAGCTCAAAGTCCCTGAAAAAGATAAGGTTTCTACATTTCCATCTGTCTGACATATCTCGAAGGATAAGCAAGCTGAAGTGACAATGGGCTGGTCACATAGCTCGAAGAACCAACAAGAATATACAAAGAAAAGTTCTTGACTGCAAATCCCGTACAGGCAACCGTAATGCAGCACGACCACTAGATGGAGTGACAACCTCAAACGTATTGCAGGATGTCAGTGGACACAGGTGGCTTAGGACCGTTCCTTATGGGGGAGACATATGTCCAACAGTGGACTGATAACGTCTGATATGACGACGATGATATGAATCAGTAAACAAAGCTAATTAAACTGACCAACCTATCACTGGTTTCCGACAGATCAACATTTGTATTGTTTAAAAGCACTAATTTATTAAAAAATTGCTGATATTCGCAATAAAAATGTCTGTGCACATACAGGTTATAATGTCACAGTGGAAAGCACTCGATAAATATTCAAAATTCAATAAACATCAAAATCTAATGAAGACTTGACCGAAAAACTACTAAATAACATAACACAAACACATACACAAATATATAGACAAGAAAATCAATAGAAATGAAGTTTTGAAAAGAACACAGTCTCACTTGCACAGTAGATAAAATTAGAACTGAAACGTCACATTTTTCGTATGACGCCGAGGGTAGATTATCGAAGTTGTGACAAGTAAACTGTCAACGTCATGCACTAGTTGGTTATTAATCTAAGTCGCACACGGTACGTTTCAATTCACGTAAAATATGAACAATTCAATGCACAACTATTTGATAGTTTAAAGATAGAAATGGAAAAAAATAAACAGAAAATTTATGATTCTGCAAAGAAAACATTAACTAAGACTTTTGAAAATAAGTTAGATCTTTAAGAAGAAAATACATTACTAATAAGATTATGTTCCACAAATAAAATTAACTTTAATTATGGTAAAACTAGTTAATTCGAAACTAAACTGTTATAAAAAAAAATCTATTGGATCTAATCTGCAAGTATATCCTTTTAGAATAAAAAAAGAAAAAACAACCAATTTGAGAATATTATTTCCTTTTTAAATCAATTAAAAATAAAAAACATTTGAAATACAAAATAACTATTGTATAAAGAAACAACAAAAAAAAAACAACCTCATAACTGTTTAGTTTGGAAGAAAAAGAATAATTCAAATATAGAATTGGCCGAAAATATAAAAGGAAATTTTCTAAAAAATAAAACTTAAAAATTACTTTGAAAAAATATGAAATAACAAATGGTCAGAACAACATAGAAGTATCATGGGTATAAAGGATAGGGTTCAATTAGTGGGCATTAAGGCAATAACGAAATTCAAGAATGTATACAATAAAAAAGTATGTCGGGTTAAAAACATAATACAAGCAGTAACAGGTGCAGTTTGTACAAAGATGGCCAATGATAGTAGAATGGAAGACTCCGGAGGAAGCATGTCTTCGGACAAAATAGGTGTGTCAAAACAGTTGCTGATTGAATATTAAATATATTGTTACATTGCTTATTATTATGTATAATAACTTGTACCTAGCCAATAATGATTTTGAATGCTTTAGACAATAAGGCGAACATTTGTACTTCACAATAAATCAATATCTGTAAAAACAATGTTCTGACAAATCAATCTATCAATCTAATTATCGTTTCCCCAAAATTCACATCTCCCCTCTTAATAGCAAATTAACCCCAGGCAGAAACACAGCCAGATTTCAGCACCCCAGGGAAAGAAACTGGCGTACTACTTTTTTTTTATACAACTTAGAATGGCAAACAAACTGACGGTCCACCTGATGGAAAGTATTAACCGTCGCCTATAGACACGAGCAGTACCATGGACATAACAGAGTATACACATAATACCCCCATGCGTTGCCATTCCTGAGGACTCAGGTGTTATTCCTCTGTACCCAGTAAATTCACGCTATATCCCACCCTTCAAACCGAAACACAGCCATGCAAATACAACTGCTTCACGGTTGAAACACGAATGGGACAGAGGTACCCAAGCAATCGACTTTTGTACAAAGTCTCCCTCTGGTAATTCTGGTAGTATTATGCAAGCAGTATCTCTTTCTACATCTTTCCCAGGAATGAGCTGCCTCGGAATCTCAACCATCTGAGATGTTGTTCTAGACTGTTTGGGTTAAGACCCTTCACCTACACAACAATATCTTTTTTTTTTAAGAGTTTCCTCTTGTTGGTGCGACTAATAAGATTTATTATTATCATTCCACTGACCAACATGTATGCCGGTGTTGGTGGGCGTGTGCGGCGGGGACGACAGCCCCACAAAGTCCTGCAGCCACTTCTGCAGCTCGGGGTGACGCCGGAGGAATGGACTCGTCACGCACAGCAGCTCCGACGACGAGATGACTTCGTGCGTGAACAGAAGGAGGCACCTGCCGGTGATCAATTGATAACATTAGTCTATTGTAAATATTTGAGTCAAAGGAAGCTATTTAACTATCCATCGAGATATAGGCTCTGGCTTTTAACGTTAAAAACAGAATTTCTGCGTTTAACCCTATGGTGTACAAATCCTTATTTAACAATTATATTAATCAATAAATGAAATATTAAAAATTTTTAATGATAATTAAATACCTCAAGAAATTATCGTAAACACGCTGCGAGCGGAGAGCCTTGCGCGCGCGGTCAAAGAAGTTAAAATCCTGCAGGGTGGCCACCTTCGCTGCTTCGGCTAGAGACACATCCCGTATGCCGCCGCCTCCGCCGCCACCCACGCTGCCGCCTCCTCCCCCGCTACCGCCTGTGCCGCACACACCGCCCGATGATATACGGCTCTTCTTGGCCGGCGGGCCTGCCGGCATCTGGCTGGAGGATGTGAAGCTGGGTGATCTCTTGAGATGGTGATGCTGCGACGGCGGCGTTACCACGTTGCTCGACACTGAACTTGTGTGCTTCGGTATCTGCTGATGTATTTGTTAGATTAGATTACCGTCTTTTAGAATTTAAGAGATTATGCTAAGTACAACCTTGGCTAGTCGTATGGTCCCGGCACCCCTTCTTATCCCGTGACTGTCTTAAGAGGACACTAATGGAGGGCAAGGGATGGCCAGTAACGTCCGTCTTAAAACATCTCCAAAGCCTAACTGCGGTTGACAATCAGCCTGCCAAGCGTGGCAACTACAGAAAAACCCCCTAAGGAGGAGGCTTATGGTCAGCAGTGACAGTTAAAGGCTAATATGATGATGACGATGACCTTGGGTTCGCACATTATAATAATCAGAACTGTATAGCGATCTAGCCTGTCTGCCAGCTGGTAGATAGATTTTCAAAATAATATATAGCCTATGTTACTACTCACTGATTATATAGTTTACTATAGGAGTAATTTTTTTTTAAATCAGATGAATAGTCAACTTTATGAATTACAAACAAACAATCAAATCTGTCCTGTTTATAATATATAAGCAGATGTACATATATATTTGAAGACCTCTGTGGCGCAGTGGCGGTAGACGAAATGCTAAGTTCGACTCCTGGTCCAGCCAATTTAGGAAGCTAAATTTTCTGAATTTGCTCGGGTCTGGATATTATAGGTGTTTTTACCTCGGATATTTGTCGCCTGAGTTCTTAAAACACAGGGTAAGTCTAGACTAAGGACCAGGCGAACTGGTGTACAGCATTTAAAATTATTATAAGTATATTTATATGTATACAAGTGACATCCCAGCAGTGGGCGTTACCTGCGCGAGATGGGCATGCGGTGGTGGTGATGCAGGCGGGGCGCTAACAAAACGTTCCGTTTCACTCTCCACACGTTGCTGAATCAACAATAATAATATATCAATCATAAATCATAACTATTAAGTGTCCAAATTTTTAAAACGTAAGCAGTCTAAGACTGTAGTTGTTAACTTCATCAATGTTTAAAGAAACACTTGTTAGTGGAACATGTTGAGACAATTACTAATAGGTCCTATTGACACAACCATATTGGTGGGGCCTGTTGAGACAACCATATTGGTGGGGCCTGTTGAGACAATCATATTGGTGGGGCCTGTTGAGACAACCATATTGGTGGGGCCTGTTGAGACAACCATATTGGTGGGGCCTGTTGAGACAACCATATTGGTGGGGCCTGTTGAGACAATCATATTGGTGGGGCCTGTTGAGACAATCATATTGGTGGGGCCTGTTGAGACAACTATATTGGTGGGGCCTGTTGAGACAACCATATTGGTGGGGCCTGTTGAGACAATCATATTGGTGGGGCCTGTTGAGACAACCATATTGGTGGGGCCTGTTGTGACAATAATTGGTGGAGCTTGTTGCCAATATTATTAGTAGGGCCCATAGACATTATTATATTAGTAGGACCTATTGTGGCAGCCATATTGAGAGACCTAATGAGACATTTATTGGTGAAACCTATTGAGGCACTTACCGGCGGTGGTGGCAACAAAGGCGGTGTTCTGGCGTGTGGTGGGTAGTGTGGCTTGGTCACTGCTTTAGCATCAGGCAGAAACTGACCAAACTCCGCCAGTAGATCGTCTTGATTCTCAAACAGTTTAGCGACCTGAACCACAATTATAAGTGTTAAATGTAATATCAAACCTTTATGTTTACACAAACGTACACACGGAGACAGAAAATTAAAATAGATTTAAAGTAACTTCGTTAATGTATTGTTATTAAAATATAGAACATTGAATAATTTTTTAAATTGAATCACACAAAATTCAGTATGAATGTCCTCATTTAAATACAGTGGAAACATATATTAATGCAATATCAAATTATTCATAAGCATTATTTTTATTTTATCTATATTTTATATTTTATTATTTTTATAAATGAAATTAAATTTATTTCACTAGAAACATTGTTCACAAAATGTTAGATTTTATTTTGGTTGTCCATTATGTTTCGCCAGATTAAATGTCATGAAAATAATTTCTATAGTAGATTGATTTTGAATTTTTAATTTTGCTCGCTTTTCCATCCAAATATAATCTTGCACCAATTTAAGGCAAATGTGAATAGACTATTCGTGGGCCCGCAAGCCTCATCATAGACTACATAATGGCTTTCATATATATATATATATATATATATATATATATATATATATATACATAGCATATTCATGAGTACACACATTTGTTAAGATATGATAACTCTGCTTATCATCAGGCGGCCATAATTTGCTAAAAAAAAAAAATCCAACTAACCTGCGAGTAGACTTCCTGCTCGGTCTGCTGCTTTGCTTGGGGCTCCTTCACGTCGCGGTGGCCGCGTTGGTAAGCGTGCAGTATCTCCAGGAACCTCTTGTATTTGTCCGGTTGACGTGAAAAGCGCGACTGTACGAAGGTGATTGATTTATTAAACTACTATTATGTTTATATATCTCTAATTATATGACTAAAAATTATACAAACGATTAATTCAGAACTCTTATAGAGCAGCCGCTAGTTTTTATCACTTTGGGTCAAACGGTAATTTGTGTCATCATAATTCCTAACAGTCGAACAATTGCTAGCAATATATCCTAGTTTATGTATACTTTATTGATCAATACAATGGTGGTACAAAAGGAGGACTTAATGCTACAGGCATTCTCTACCAGTCTATGTAGGATACATTATGTACATTTATATGTGATACACGCAGGCGCAACTACGATATATAGCTAGTTAAAAAAATGTAACTATAATTAAGTAATAAGTAACAGCATCATCAAAGTCCAAATGCAGTTGTCAACCTGCCAAATTTGGCACTTTGGTTGGCAACTGTTTAATTACTGGCAATACTCCCCTCATGAGGAAGGCCTATATTCATAAATGGAAAGTTAACAACTGACACAAGTAACAATATAATAAATTTATTTAATTTTGTAACTATCCTAGATAGTATAAGTATTTTTAAATATATTAATAAATAATAACAGATTGTTAATTTTTTTTTTTAAAACATTATTGTAATTCTAATGGAGGTATGTAAGTATGTAATAACATTATAAAATAAATAAATATAATATTGTGCTATTACAGGTTACAGAAATAAAAGATTACTTACATAATAATAATAAATAGGTAGATAGATAGATACTCTTTATTGTTTCCTCCAAAAGATTACAATAGCAAACTTATTATAGATATAAACAATTACAAATATAAATAATAATCATAAAGGAAAAGTAAATTTTGTACAATAAAAAAAAAAACAATTATAATATAGCCTTTATTGCTAAAAGTATATAGTCTTTTTTTACACTAAAAATGCTTATTCAGTTCATTTCCAGCTTATCCTTTGATATAGGCCTCATCAAGATACTTCCATTTTTATTTCCCATTCGTTAACCTATACTATAATTTTCCATGGAAAATTAAATAGATACTACACTTAAAAACACAGAAAATAGAACTCTATACCCAATGAACAGAACATACTATTCAATTGACGATTTCCTTGGAGAGAAATGCAATAAATTTCCTTAATATTATGCTAATACAATGATTTTTTTACTGTAAATGTGACATAATTGGATTTCTTTTGTTTTTTTTTTCTTATATATATAAGTTTTTGATATTGTATACCTCGATAGATGAGGTTGATCATAGAGGACTTGTTTTAACCATCCATTATTATATACCTAACCATGTACCTATGTATTCCGAAATAAATAAATGTAATGAAAATAGAACTCACCTTAATCTTGTTAACATATTCGATGGCATGATTGAACTCGACCGGTTGGCCGGGGGGCGCGGCCGGCTGGTGGGGACCGCTGCCGGCCGGAGGCTGCACCGTGCCTAAAATAAACGCTACGATTACACACTCGTTTACGGGACCTACACATCGGCGGTAGGTAAAGCTCGATCAGAACTCTTTTAGAGCAGCCGCTTGTTATTCTCATTTGGGGTCAATCGGTAATTAATTTCATCATATAATTAAGTGTTAAATGTTCAATATTAAATAATGACATCTCCATATTAATTTAAAGGCTTGCCAATGAAAATCAGCGCTGTATCTGCTCAGTTGCAGCATAACGCTGAGCGATGAACCGATTCAGCAAACATTACCTAACACCTTTCTCTCGGGATTGTTAGTAATGGAGACTGAGAATCCTATTGCTAGCAATATACCCAACCAGGTCGACCTTCTCGCGATTCCCCCTGGAAACTATCATGGTTAATTCATCATGATGGGCTAACTGGCCCGTTTTCATTCTCATCGATCACCCTTCACTGGTGTTCCGCCAGCGTATCCCGTTAGCGCAGGCTATTACCATACTATTTTCACCCATAAAAAAAAAACCTTTCCTTTCTATACACGTTACGTTACTCTGTATGAACCTTTTTAAAACCAGAGCTACACATTTCGCCTTATCTAAGGGCATTCAAATGTTGTCTCAGCACATGTTAGTATTTTTTAATGGCTTACATATATACATATATGTTTATTACAATTGTAAATTAAATAAATGCATTTATTTATTGTGAGCAAAGGTAGATTTATCCCTTACAAAGATCTCTTCCAGTCAACCCTACACAGTAGCTGGTGAATATAAGCATATAATAGTGATTTCGAGTCCAGACGTGCTTACCAGGTGGATGATGTATAGCAGCAGCTTCGATCTGCTGGTGAGCTTGTGATATCTGATGCAGGGTGTTGGCCGGCGGCGCGTTCACAGTCAAATTGTGGACTATGGCGCTGTTCACTGACCTAGGAGTAATGAATATATTTATTAATAAAGAAATGTAAAATTGAGTTTGATAGTCACTTGGTGGAATTGCAGCTTGATCAATAGATTTTTCTGGGGGGAAAGGGATTGTTAGCAATGGGGTTTGACAGCCCCATTGCTAGCAATATGCCCTATTAGGTCGACCTCCACGTGGTTCCCCCTGGAAACCATCATGAACAATTCTTATTGAATTCGTCACGATGGGCTAACTGACCTGCTTCACCTATCATCCCCCACTGATGCCCCGCCGGTGTATACCGATAGCGCGGGCGGGGTTACCATTCCATTTTCATCCAATAAAAAAAAAAATCGGTTGTATTACTTTTATATGTTTTTAACCTTCATAACTCCATCAGTTATTTTACAACCAATTTAGGAAATACATTTTTTATCTGAAACTATACAATTACATATTCAAATTCATTTAATTTCAGTTAAGATCTATTTTGTTAGTAGATTTAAAATTACTTTAGTGAAAAAGGTTATAATTTAATAAACCATATACGTGAAGAAAGGCATCGATCAGGACGGCGACAAACCAGGGCATGGTTATTTTGTGTTTCAGTCATCGTGCCGACGGGATGCCTAGACCTAGACGGGATCACAAGTGCATGGACATCCTCAGCTATCATTTTAAGGATGGTATTGTCACTTCCCCACATTCTTTTCACTATTGACGCAAATTTCTTAAGAATGATGGAATATTATTATGTATATTGGTCCCATAGAAATTTTATTAAAATCGGTTGTTATAGTTTAGTTTTGAAATCAAAATAACGGATTTTGGCACAATTGAAGTTGTTTTTTTCACCTATATATAACAAAACATTTATTATTATAAAACATACATATTTTACTAGCGACCCGCCCTGGCTTCGCACGGGTGCACATTACATCACATTACATTAGAAACCTCTAAAATTATCAGTGTTCCTCTACAATATTATGCATGTATTATACATATAAACGTTCCTCTTGAATCACTCTATCTATTAAAAAACCGCTTTAAAATCCGTTGCGTAGTTTTCAAGATTTAAGCATACATAGGGACAGACAGAAAGCGACAGCGACTTTTATACTATGTAATGATTATTATAAAACACAGCTACTCACTGTGCGACAGGCAGCAAGTGCACCAATTGTGGCTGCGGCGGCGGGTGGTGCACGCCCAGCAGAACGCCGCCGGTACTCATTCCAGTCGGTGAAGGCATCGACACAGAGACCTGTACATAATGGAGGTATTCAATATATTTATTTACAGGGAGTCCACTATGGTTTACTGGACAATTTTTTTTAATTTTTATTATACTTAGAATGGCAAAACAAGCTGACAGTCCACCTAATGAATGAATGAATGAATGGTTTATTTCCTCTCCACAAAAGATAGTATACAGTGACAACTTGAGGTACAATTACATATGTAAGACCAATTTTGGGAGACTGGTGCTTGCGGTAGGTTTTGAAGAACCCGTGTTACAAGTCACCAGTGCCCCATCACCATGGACTACACACATACAAGGCAACCAATTAGTGTTATAAAACACAGATAATAATAATGAGATATAAATTACGAAAATTAAGCTAATGAATGGTAGGCATTGTCTATAAGGGCAGATCCACACTACACACACTGCAATAGCTCTGCTATCCTCTCTCATAGGAACAAGCCGTTCCTTATGTCAGTTTACCATTATGGAGGATTTTCCTAGTAGTTGCCACGCTTGGCAGGCGAGTTGGCAAACGCCGTTGGGGCTTTTAGTGATGTTTTCCTCGACCATTAAGTTCCCTTAGTCGCCTCTTACGACACCAACGGGAAAGGAAACGATACCCAATTCTATGCTGGGACCATATAGCAGTAGTAAAGAATAGAAACCAACCTGTCCATTACTCTGAACTTCAATCTTGTAACCGGGCGGCAGGAATGTATTGAACCCGACTATCAACTCGGGGTGGCCCTTGAACAGGTTCGACACCCTGGTAATGACGCCGGGCGTGTCGATACTGGAAACAAAAAACTCGCTGGGGTATCGGCCGCTACTGAATTTTCTGAAATAATTTTGCTATACAATCAGTCAAGTTCGATAGGACATAATAATTGTATTGTATATGTGTATTATTTGTTTCAATAGAATACCATTAAAAGGCAACTAAATATTAATGGATTTATTTATTTATTCATTAGTACATGTATATGTGTACATGGCGGACTTAATGCTGAAAGCATTCTCTCCCAGTCAACCGTAGGGAAGTGTCAGAATACACGAATGCGGTACTAGTAATTATTGATATACATACATACTAAAATTTATATAGATACACGAAGATGAGAATAGTAAAGTTTTTTTTTTAACAGAAATGATTGATGTAGATCTGTTTGAATCGAAACATTTGGCGTTCCATTGTACCTGCCTACCCTAATGGGAGACGGGCGTGACAGATATGTATGTATAATGCAAATTCTACTGGCTGATAATATAGCTTTCTATAAGTAAAAGAATAAAAAAAAAAAAATATGAAAACAAACAATGCGTAAAGTAATATGAAGCCAGTGATGAGTACTAGTAGGTTTATATACAGGGCTACTCTGTTTGAGGTGCTTTGCATGTGTGCGTGTGTGTGTATGTGTATGCATTTCAATTGGACAAGGCGAACTCACGTTTGACTTTTAAACTCCTTCATGATATCGAGGAAATCGTTGTACACCTGCGGCTGCGTATTGAACTTGAACTTGACCTGGTCCAGGTATGATAGCGCGTCCTCGACCTTCAGCCGTTGGAACTGTGCGGCCGGTGGAGCAGCACCGGGCGACACTCGGCCTCCCGCGGCCGCCGCAGGCGGTAGGTTGGCCTGCTGCTCGAATAGCTGCTGAAAACATAGATCCTGTTAGTACAAATAAAGTAATTTAAACTAATATTAAAAAGAGTTTATTATAGTAATATATCGTTTCTAATGAATAAACTCGAATACTTGAAACAAGTTGAAAACTTCATTCACCTGTAGATAGTTACCATATCAGTGTTGTCCTACACAAGCCATATTATCTACCCATGCGAGGCAGGGACGGGTCGCTAGTATTTTACACAAATGATAGTTAGTTGATAGCCCTCTTAGGAGCATGACTTAACATAACTTTACCGTAACAAAGTGTGGTAACCTGGCGCAATTATTTGTCATTTTTCAAAAAAAAATTTCAATAATTAGTTATTTACAAAACTAAACTTTGCTAAAGTTGGCACGTGAAGACGAGAAACACGGTGGAATTGAGCTCGAATATTTTTTTTTTTTGTAAATTACCTGGGATAGGTATATTTGGGGGGTTGCAATACCCAGGATTGTCTGGTGGTGTGATTGTTTTGGTCTTAGTGTTTGTGTCTGTGTTGTGAATTAATATAATACATGAGAAAGTTTGTAACAATCAATTGAATCCTTTGTTACTCCTACACGAACGAAATTTGGTACACTTTCCATCAGGTGGGCCGTCAGCTTGCTTGCCATTCTAAGTTGCAGAAAAAAATCTGATCACTATATGGAGAATTTGATCACCTCAAAACCCAAAAAACATGGATAATTTATATCCTATAACCTAGCACATAAAACACATCTTTATTCACCCCCCCCCCCCCATCTAGGAAGAGTACGCATGGACCGGATATTAATTTCCAGTTTTTTAAGGACATTTTACATACTGATTCACGTGAGTGAAACTGCAAATCATAGCTAGTCTTAAATACGCCAATATTTATAACTGCAATACTCTGGGAGGGATCAATAAAGAGCATCTTTATTCATCTCTCAAGCCGATTGAAAACTGAATTCTCCCCAATTACAGACATACTTTAGGGTTATTGAACTATGTAGAAACGCGAAAAAACTTCTGTGTCCCCCTTCGAAACTGTCAATATTACGTACATCATTTCTGAATCGCCCTTGCGTCGGAACGACAACCCAGCACTTTGTGATACAAGGCGTCGCTCAATAAACACCCCACGAAAAATATGTCAGCCTTTATATTTAAACCAATAAAATATTTGTCAATATATTTATTTATTTATTTATTCACAGCAAAACCAGGGCTACACTACAGCAAAAAAATACAGTTTAGGATCACAAAATAAGCCACTAATAGGTTTTCACAAGTGGCAACAATATAGATACAAAGCGCTGTACACAAAGAAACAAAAATAGGAGTTAACAAAAAAAAAATGAAGTTAAATAAAAGCTTGTAAAAAAATTCTGGGTGACATTATTTTGCTAGGACGTTATGGCTAATATTATAACCCAGCTATATACCTCGGCTTTACGCGCGAGTCCGTACTAATATTATAAATGTGACCATTGCTAGGAATACACCCTATCAGGTCGACCTCCACGTAGTTCCCTCTGGAAACCATTGTGGATAATTCTAGTTGAATTCGTCAGGATGTGCTAATTGACCTGCTTTCGTCCTCTTTCATTAGTCATCTAACACTGGTGCCCCACCAGTGTATACCGATAGCACAGACGGGGTTACCATACCATTATCACCCGTTAAAAAAAAACGTACACCGATAGTGAAGGCGGGGTTACCGTTCCGTTTTAGACCATTAATAAAAAAACAAATCCACTGACCTTGAGCCGCGGCTGCACTTGCGGCGGTTGTTTCGGCGCGGCGTACTGGACTGCCGGCTTCATGTACCCCATGACCGGGGGGCCGGAGGCACGGGGGGCGGTCCTCGCGAATCCGCCTACGCTGCCGCCTACAGACAGCATCGCTGTTGCACCTGTTCGATACAAACAATATATACATATAATAAAATCGTTACTAATTCATTAGATTATGAACGCAGTAGAACCCAAAACAATGATTTTTAGATTTTTTTGTCTGTTTGTCTGTACGTCTATGCATTATAATCTCAGAAATAGCTTAATCTACTTGGATGTGATTTACTCCATTTAACATTTAGTGTTTGTTTTATTACAATCGGTTCATAAATAAAAAAGTTATATCAATCTAAAGAGTCACATATACGAGGTTTGTCCGGAAAGTACGTATAAAAATTTTATTTTACAATTATTCAGGTAAATCAATTTTATCCCCTTCAAAGTACTCCCCCTGTGACATAATGCACTTGTGCCAACGCCGTTTCCACTGTGAGAAGGCTCCTTGAAAGTCCTCTGGTTGTAGGTTTCTCAGCTGCCCCGTCGTAGCTTTTTTTATCTCATTTATGTCCCCCAAATGCCGCCCCCGAAGTACCAATTTGGTTTTTGGGAACAAGAAGAAGTCACACGGGGCCAAATCCGGCGAATAGGGGGGGGGTGTTCGGTCACCGTAATGGAATTTTTACTCAAAAACTCACGGACAACAAGAGAGGTGTGGGCAGGGGCATTGTCGTGGTGAAGAATCCAACGCCCCTCTCGCGCCAATTCTGGACGAACTCGTGCCACACGAGCTTTGAGGCGTCTGAGCACATCGACGTAGAATTTTCCATCAACTGTCTGGCCTGGAGGGACGAATTCTTGATGGACAATCCCCCGAACATCGAAAAAAACAATCAACATTGTCTTGACATTTGAGCGGGATTTTCTTGATTTTTTGTTCGTGGTTCCCCGGATGTCTTATCGAATTAGATCGGCAAAAATTTCACGGCCATTCTTGCCGAGTTTCGAGAGAAACTTGATTACGACGCGCTGCTCTTCAACGGAAGCGGGCTCCATGCCGACGGGGTTTCGTTAAGAGGTAACTTCACAGATGGCGTGACAAGCCAGTTCGCACCGCACGGCGGTCAGACCAGAACTGAAGCATTGTTAGGGACATAAGGAAGGGGTCCTGCGCTTACCTGGCCTCCCCACTCCTCTTTCTCGCATTCCAGAACACTTTTATACGAACTTTCCGGACAGACCTCGTAAAATGCTATAAAATAACCGATCAGTTGAATTGGCTGACACTTTATGAAGGTATTAGGTACGTATTTATCGTTTAAATGTATAATACAATATAAGACCGGATTCTTGAAAAGTTCCAATCGGAATGATATACGGGAACTACATAGAAGCGGGCATCGCCGCGGGTAACGGCTAGGAAATAAGTATAATCACGACTATAATCCTTAGTGGTGTAGTCAGATGAATTTATTTATTTATACTTTTGCACACATTAAAATATGTCTACAGGGCGGACTTAATGCCTGATGGCATTCTCTACCAGTCAACCGTTACGATCAACAGAGAGAGCAAATGGCGGTGCATTGATTTAGTATGATACAATTATAAATCGACATCAAATTGTTTTACATTGTAAGAGATTCCTTTTTATTTTCAATAGACTTTGCTAAATTTAAAGATTGTGTCCCACAAAAAAGAAACCGGATTCAATTACGAAAAACCAGTTATTTTAATTTAAAAATTAAACTACTCAGCCGATTTTGATAAAATTATATGGAACAAAACCAAGTAATTTTTACCTTTTACGATAAGAAAGAAACAGAAAATTCAAAATCGGTTTACAACTGACCGAGTTATGAGAGAACAAACATAAAAAAATACAAAACCGAAACGACCTTTCTTTTAAAAGTCGGATAAGGGGGGGGGGGGGGGTCCTCAATTATATTCTGGAGGGGCGTGCAATGTTAATGTTAGACCCATCCATCTATCGTACACTAGTACAATCGACTCGAACAATATAAAATTGCAGCTTCGAAATCAACACCAGGGACGCGACAATCGCTCGTCAAGCGGGTGAAAGGTTAAAAAAATATGCAGCATAACAAATATACGTCATCGAATATCAGATTTTTTTTTATACAACTTAGAATGGCAAACAAGCTGACGGCCCACCTGATGGAAAGTGGTAACCGTCGCCTATACACATGAGCAGTACCATGGACATAACAGAGTATACTGTTTCACCCATGATACCCCCCATGCGTCGCCATTCCTGAGGACTCAGGTGTTATTCCTCTGTACCGTGTAAATTCAAGCCATATCCCACCCTTCAATCCGAAACACAGCCATGCAAACACAACTGCTTCACGGTAGAAACACGAATGGGACAGAGGTGGCCAAGCAAACGACTTTTGTACAAAGTCTCCCTCTGGTAAATTCACATTATTTAAATATTGATATGTATTTATTCATATTGTAATTGTCTATTATCAGTTGTACACACACTCATAAAGTTATTTATAGAATCAACAACAGTTTAATGTATTTAATTAAAAAAAAAACGTATTAAGCACTCATTTTAGTTGGCCAGTTTTCCCAGGTTTCCCAAGAGACTACAGCATGGGGTTCTTCAAAAGGGGGGTAAAGAGGTTACTTCAGGGTCGGCAACGCGCGCGTAATACCTCTGTTATTGCAGGCGTTCATAGGCTACGATAACCACTTACCATCAGGTGGGCCGTATGCTTGTTTGCCACCTCAGTGGTATAAAAAAAAGTTCCTCGTATATGCTTTGCTTAGTTTAGGACTAGACGACGCTTTTGTAATACGTCCAGCAGTATTTATGTTAATACATAAAATAAATTCCGTGTCACGTTGTTCGTTTATATTAAGTCTCCAAAACCGATCGGACAGATTTTAATGAAATTTTGCAATTTGTTTACTTTATTTATTAATTTATAAAACAACTTTTAAGCAAGTAACAAACGAACTTTTACACTTATAATATTACTAGCTTTTACACGTGACTTGTTCCGCATGACCGAGATATTTCAATTTATTTATTGCATTCTACAATATTATTTATGAAAGATGTTATTAATCAAAACAGTATATTGTAGAGACCCTGTCGGGCAAAGCAATTAGAAGCGGGGAGGGAAACGTTTTTTTAGTTTTCATCAAGATTTCAATAATGAAATAATTCAATTTCAATTTAATCAATTTAAATTCTATTTAAATTCCAAATTAATTTAATGATTTTTTTATTTCCATGTTTCATTTTAAATTATAACAATTTAACATGGTTATTTATTTATTGAGATATGTTCATTGACAGAGAGAGAGAAAGCAGCCTATATCCTTCTCCGTCCCATTTAGCACGTTTATACCAAATTCCATAGTGATTCGGTTAAGTCATTAAAGTTATATACACTATAAGATAAACAAACTAGCTATAACCGTCTTCAAGTTTCCATCTATCTCTATACTAAAAATCTATCATAATCGGTTCAGCGGTTTAGACGTGAAAGCGTAAAAACAAACACTTTAGCAATTACAATATTAGTTAAGGATATATTTTGCTTATAAGTTTGTATCTATAATAAGTTTACTATTGTAATCTTTTGGAGGAAACAATAAAGAGTATCTATCTATATATATAAAAACAAAAATATCAATTCAGCTCACCAATAATAGAAGGTTGGGCCGATTGGGCCAATGTATGCATGTTACTTGCTCCAGGTTGTTGTATTTGCTGCAACAATACCAAATAAATAATTAAATACAATTATTTATATAAATATATCTTATATATAAAATTCTCGTGTCACGGTCTTTGTTACCAAACTCCTCCGAAACGGCTTTACCGATTTTTATGAAATTTTGTGTGCATATTGGGTAGGTCTGAGAATCGGCCAACACCTATTTTTCATACCCGTCAATGATAAGGGTGACCATCCCCAAAATATTTTTTTTTTATTTTTTTGACAAATTTTTCCATTTTTATTTTATTATGATTAAGCATTGAAAAATACATACAACTTTAAATTTTCATCGTTTTACGATCAACCCATGTATTTTAATTGCGATTTTTATATTTCGCAATAAGTGGTAAAACAACGTTTACGGGGTCAGCTAGTATACATATATATTCTTTATTGCACTAAAACATACAGTAACAACAATAAGTTAATAACTATTAGCTAGTTATATTATAATACAAACGTAAATGTTTCAAACACTTTGTTTAATGCTACTGTTTCCCTTATATCTGCATAGTTTTTTGTACCTAATATTAACTTTAGTGATGTTTTAAGAGAGACACAGCTGCCCATGCCTCGCCCGTTTAGCGACCTCTCACGACACCAACAAGAAAGGAAGGGGGCGGTCCATTCTATACCGGGAGCGTACAAGTTCTATTGGAACAGTCAAATCGAATCGACTTGCAAACAAAACAATACCACGTAAACAGACATAGTGCGGTGAAACGAACGCCCGGCGTCCGCATGACAAAGCTTCGAGAGTGATTCAAACTTCCTATTTATAACTCGCGCGTATTCAATATAAATGTCAGTTTTAACCATGTTTACGGATTTGCTTCGACCTTGAACGCTAGATAAAATGAATGTGCCTCTAATTTTTTTTTTTCACTTTACTTATATTCGTGGTGTACTGTGTAACACGATTGAGATAGGCTAAAAGTATATTATTATGTAATCCGTGACATATGTGGTCTATCTGTGGGCCGAATTTTATACAAATCTGTTCAGCCATTTCACTACCAGACATCTTTGAAACTTCAGCTTTATACACTTTTATTTAAAGGGATTACGACGACAATAGTTTTTATTTATAATCGAATCCCAAAAGGCATAGTTTCTAAACTCGTTTTTTTTCTGCGACTACGTCACGCTATTACGTAGCTAATTCGAAACCGATTTTCACGATTCTTTTTGAAATCAATTCGATCTGCTGCCCGTGTCGGTTCCGTGTTTAAATTAGAATATAGTGCGACAAATATTCTATTATTTTTTTATTGATTTACTAACTAAACAATGATCCACAATAAAGATTTGTACTCAGAAGATATAATCAGTGCTCTGTAAATTGTGATTGTGAAGTCTAACTGTACCTTAATGCATACATTAATACGTAAAGCAAAAACTTTGTACCCCTTTTTACAAAAAATGCGCGGACGGAGGAGTATGAAATTTACCACACTTATAATTTACATAGAGAAGGAGTGCGAAATGCTAAGATTTTTTAAAAAAATTATGCATAACAAATACATTAAATCAATAAAAAAAAAAATTACACACACTACCATGTATTTTGCACACACACGCACGCATATATTCTCACACACTATCACTCTTTTGTTTATTGTTAAAGTCTGTGGTCAAACTGAGAATAGATTAATATTGTTTGTCTGTTAACATTATTTGTCCATAGTCTTACTGAATGTCAAAAATGACCATAATAAATTCATTTATTTATATATATATTATGGTCGAACTTCGACCACTGGGCAACTAGTAATAGTAAATAGGCTATGATGTTATGTATGCTCAAAACTATGTAAGTAAACATTAATTTAAATTAAGCCCTATCCGAAAGACTCCCGCTGAAAATCAGCGCTGTAGCTGCTCGACTGCAGTATAATGCTGAGCGGGGATCATTTCGGCAAAAATTGCGTAACACCCTCCCCTCCTATACAAGTATATTACTCTGTACCAACCTTTGTTTACTGAATAAACTATTATTTATTTTATTTATTTATTTATTAATAAATAAAGAAATAAAGTGTCCCAGTGTGCAGTGTCTCAGTCCTTTCCGCAACTGCAGTGTCCCTCCCTTTCCATTCTCACATAAATCCTTTATTCCTCTCATTCACCAATTTCCTTTACGCATTTTCAACGTTCCCTTCCTTTTCTCCTCAATCCTTTCCTCCATACCGTAGGTGGCGTAGCCATCAACAAATGCATTCCCAAAGAGGGTTGACGTCAGGCAGGTGGCCGGTCGTAAAACTAAAAACCAAATCTTTTTGTAATATGGATAAAATCATATTACGCCGACCCCAAATGATTGAGATAAGGGTTGGAAGATGATGATTTATTAATAATTATGCGACGATGGAAGCTGCAGTTTTCCTTTACGGAGAAAAAGACTACTTATTTAAAAGCAAAAAACACCAACCGTCTAGTCCCGGCATAAAACAACCACCTCTTCCTACCCCGTGGGTGTCGTACGAGTCGACTAAGGGAGTACGAAGAATGGGCAGCAGCGTCCCTTTTAAACATCTCCAAAGCCTAACTGCGGTTACCAATCCGCTTGCCAAGGGTGGCAACTACTGGCAAAACTCTCTTTATGGGGAAAGCTTTTGTTCAACAGTGGACAGTTAACGGCTCCAATTATAATAATAATACTATTGTTGTAACAGTACGTTTCACATTGCAGAGGGAACAGAGAGTAACAATTATGCAATTCTATTCGGCAGCCATTTTTGTATCTAAACAGAGTCACTGGGCAAAACCAGTTTGGTCATGACCAGTAACAACATATGTGGTTCGTTACTCATTAAGTACAATACATTTTACATAATGCATAAAATTGCATAACAATCGCCTTCTACAAGGTCAGGAGGAAGGTGGGGGGGGGGTTACCAACAAATATATAACTAGTAATGGAGGCTTTTTTCTTTTAATGGACGATAAAGAAGTGGTAACCCCGCTTGAGCTAACGGTATATATACGCTGTCGGGGCACCAGTGAAGGAAGGTGAGAAGAAAAGGGACAGGTCAGTCAGCCCATCGTACTAATACACCTGGGGGGAACGGGATTGTTAGTAATGGAGACATAGACATGGGACAGATAAAGGAAACACTAGGTGTCACGTCATATAGAAAGTTCAAAGATATGGCCTGGGATAGAGCTGGCTGGAAGATGCATGAATTAGTCGCACCGACAAGAGGAAACTCTTAAATGAAAAGAGAGAGAAGTAAAAATTACAAAAACACGAACAAAGTCACGGGTAAAAGCCAGTAAATAATCTGTTTACACCTACAGCAAAATGATAAGTGTCGATAACCTCACACACACACACTATGCAAAGTTTATCTGAGTTATGTACCTTTGTATGCAAGTACGTTTAAATAGATCCTCATATTTTGTTTCACGTACTGTCTAATATTTGTTATATTATTTATTTTACACTTTATAGCACCATTTAAGAAATAATACAGTTAATTTTAATGAGAAATGATACAAAAGGCGGCCTTATCACTAAGCAATCTCTCCCAGACAATCTTTGGGTATAGGACATTGTAAAAAGAAAAAAAAGGGTAGGTGGCGCACTATTATATATATATATATATATATATATATATATATATATATATATATATATATATATATATATATACTAATATATGACACCTGATCGTGCCGTTTAAATTCAAATATAATAAATCTAATGTATCTACGAAACAAACATTACATCGTTTATTGACGTATTTAAAGCTTTAAATAAGTTTTCTTTTTTTTAATGTAAAATAGTTTTATTTTTTGCAAAGCAAATTTACCTGTTAAATGACTTACTTGACAGTTTTATTTTAATTTTATGGACTTTTACCTTTTTTTTTTTAATGGACGATAATGGAATGTTAACCCCACCCGCGCTATCGGTATACACCGGCGGGGCACCAGTGAAGGATGATAGGTGAGGATGAAGTAGGTAAGTTAGCCCATCGTGACAAATTCAATAAGAATTGTTCACGATGGTTTCCAGGGGGAACCACATGGAGGTCGACCTAATAAGGCATATTGCTAGCAACGGGGCTGTCAAACTCCATTACTAACAATCCCTTTCCCCCCCCTTTTACTTCTTTAGGTATATCTGCCCTATCGAACCCCGTACTGATTTCCAGATAAGGTTTTATCTGCCTTGTCAACTCACAGAAAGAGAGAAATCAATTGGGCATCAATAATTTACAAAGATGTTAAAAAAATTCCGACTTAGATTCAGCTAATATAGATTGAATAAAACCAATGTTTTAACATTTTCGGCACGCCATAAGTCATGATAAACTAGATGACGCTTCCAATGCTAAACTCAATATACCCCCTTGTACGCAGTTGGTCAAACCTATTGTAGGTAAGCAACGGGATGGGGGGGATGAAATTCGATTGTTTTACCAGAAATAGTAACATTTTGGCAAAAAAAGTTATATCACGTTTTCTTTAACAACTTGTTAGACAAAAAGTCCCTCAACATACTAAGTAATCTATTTAACATTATCTTTTCTAAAAACACCAATCTTTTATGTATTAAAGTTAATTTTATCAAAAACAATAAATTAGGCATTTACCAGAGGGAGAATTTGTACAAAAGTCGATTGCTTGGGTACCTCTGTCCCAATCATGTTTCAACCGTGAAGCAGTTGTGTTTGCATGGTTGTATTTCGGTTTGAAGGGTGCGATATGGCGTGAATTTACTGGGTACAGAGGAATAACATCTGAGTCCTTAGGAATGGCAACGCATGGGGGGTATCATGGGCGAAATAGTGTACTCTGTTATGTCTATGGTACTGCTCATGTCTATAGGCGACGATTAACATTTTTCATCAGGTGAGCCGTCAGCTTGTTTGCCATTCTAAGTTGTATGAAAAAAATCATATATTCATACGAAATATATATTTAATATTATGTATTGATAATTATCACTAACCCATATTGTTGCCTTTTTCATTTTCTATACCGAAGTCCAAAAATACACAAGTTCAACATACAAGTTCCAACTCCACTACGAGCCTCTTATAGGCGGACACTTGCTGATATGGTCGTAAAAATAGCGATCGATTGCCATTAACGAGAAAGAGTTATATCAATCCTAACATAATAAGATTACATACATACATATCTGTCACGCCTGTCTCCCATTAGGGTAGGCAGAAACAATGGAACGCCAAATACTTCGATTCAAATGCACCTCTTTCGCTTCCTCCACATGCATCAATCCTTTCATACACGCTCGCCGGTTACGGGTACTTTTAATTTGGCCCTTCTTCAGCACGTCGCCTATTTGGTCGACATACGTCCGTCTAGGGCGGCCCCTACCGACATCACCATTCATTCTTGCTCGATAAATCTCTTTTGTAATTCTTCTTTCATCCAACAAAAAAAAAACTACTTTAATTGTGACGTAACCCGTTATTTCGATGTAAAAATAAATTACTGAAGTAATTATGATAAAATTTCTATGGGACCTATATTTCTATAAGACCTCTTGCTTACTGATCGCAATTGTATATTAAAAATAAACTATCTAAACATCATATTTGGAAATAATAGAATTTCCTTGGTGCCTCCCATCAAACTGTTTATAATTACTCCTCTCCACCCAAAGGTTGCGTGGAAGAGATCGCTCTTAGCGATAAGGTCGCGCATTGTTTTCTCACTGTGATTATTTCTTGTAATTGTTTATATTTATAATAAGTTTACTATTGTAATCTTTTGGAGGAAACAAAGATCTATCTTTCTATCTTTTTAGTAACAAATCATCAAAATCTATTTATAATAAACATATATATATCGGCTAGTGATGAGTTCTATGTCCAGCGGTGGACAGATAATGGCTGAAATAATGGTGATGAATGAGTCATCTATATCGATACTTATAATAAATCTGTAGAGAGGTCAATTCTGTACATGAAATATATTTCCATTTATATATTTCTTGTAATTGTTTATATTTATAATTTATTTATTTATAGCAAGGCAACAGATTACAAATTAATTAAATAATTAAACAGATACAATAATAAGTTCACTATTGTAATCTTTTGGAGGAAACAATAAAGAGTCATAGAGAGAGAGTAAAACAGAGAGTAATACGTATCTCTATGGGCTCGATTAACACGTTATCATCAATTTACACCCACCCGTTAGTCGTGTCAAGGTTTAATTACTATAAATACTATGATTACAAATAACAAACAAACTGTTAAACATTACATTAACCACGTGATATTTTGATGGTATCAAATCAAATCATATTTGTTCGCTTGCTACATGGTACAATAAGAAGTTACATATGAATACCTGAATGTGACAGAAAATGATCTCTGACTACCCCTCATCTAATGGTATCTGTTATTTATTTATTTATTTATAATATAATATCAAATGGAGGCAAATGTAATGGACACACACAATGCATTTTATTTATATTTCTTTTTATTGTTATTTTTAATGAGGAGTTTCGCAACTGACTCTTGGCCACAGCAGAATATCAGTGTTTTGCTCTTTTAAGGGCAAAGCAATAAACTGAGCTGTGACCATTTTGTGTTACTATGGCACACGCATGAAGGAATGGAAGGAAAGGAGATTGTTAGTTTATATATATATAATCTACCAGTGTATTGTACTAAAATGTTTAGCTGTATCTTATGTTGGTAATCCTACAAATATTTTTTTTTATTTGTGCTTTTTTATTTTCATTCTTTTATCTCTTTTACGGTGTATTATGTGTATGTTTGTATTGTAATTTGTGTGCTGTAAGTAATGCAAATGTTAAACTGTATTTAGTCTCTACATTACAATTGTGAAGTTCAAACGTTTTTTAAATTATAGTACAGTTGTTTATGTCAAATTAACATAAATTTATGGTTTATATTTTAAGTAATCTTTAATACATTACATCTTTTAATAAATACATTGTTTTGTCATTAAAATATTCAATAACTCTATCGTGTATTGTATATTCTTTATTGCGCTTGTAAAAAACAAGATACAGCGATTAGTTTAACAACTTGTTAGCAAGGATAGGCTCATATCTGAAAGAGATCTCTTCCAGCCTCCTCTCAGTGCAGTGGGAGAGATATATTTGCACTATAAGACAATCCTTACGGTAATTGCTAGATGAAATAGTCTAAAATAAGTATAGGAATTAGATATAGAGCAAAATCTAGAAAAAAAAAACGTACGTCAAACCGAACGAATGGTATATGTACCTTATACACAGTACAAAGTACATATATAAGTGCATACCTATTATGTATTTTTGTAAGAAAATAAGAGTTTTTTTTTTTGAGATCCTTGTTTTTTTTTGAGACATTTTTTATTAATGAAAACTAACACTACTTTTTAATGGGGTACGTAAATTTACAATTAACGCTACATAATACACTATTTACAGCTGTGCAGTTCTGCCACAGAATGTACCACCTATTCCTTTCCCGTGGGTGTCGTAAGAGGCGACTAAGGGTATTTAACAGTCGAGGGATGGGCAGCATCTACCTCTTAAAACATCACCAAAGCCTAACAATTTTTTTTTTATGTGTGAAAATGGTATGGTAACCCCGCCTGCGCTAACGGGATACGCTGGCGGAGCACTATTGAAGGGTGATAGATGAGAATGAAAACAGGCCAGTTAGCTCATCATGATGAATTCATCAGGAAATAACCATGATAGTTTCCAGAGAGAACCGCGAGGAGGTCAACTTGGTTGGGTATATTGCTTGCAATGGGATTCTCAGGCTTCGTTACTAACAATCCCTTTCCCCCTAGTCTAACTACAGTTGCCATCCTGTCCGCCAAACGTGGCAACTACTGACAAAACCTTTCAATGACAAAGGTAGTTTATGGGGGAGACCTATGTCCAGTAGTGGACAGTTAAGAGCTAATATGATAAATACATTATCTACATACCTGGGCAGGAGATTGGGGCGGTAAGGGCGCAGGCTCGTCAGGCCCAAGCCTGGGCACGCCTGTACGCTTCATCATGATCAGTGATCAGCGGGGTCCCATCACCCGTTCACCTGGAATTAAATAAACACACACCGTTAATACATTTTTAAACTATCGAGTTATATTATTTATATTCTAGATTTATAACATTGATTTGACTTTTGCTGTTATAATGTTATAATTATTTTTAATTAATAAAGATTGAAAATTGTTGGTTATTAGTACTTTTGACTGCAAATTTGCAGTTAGATTAGGTTTTTTTTTAATGGGTGAAAATGGATTGGTAACCCCGCCCGCGCTATCGGTATACACCGACGAGGCACCAGTTGAAGATGATAGGTGAGAATGAATGCAGGTTAGTTGGCCCACCATGATGAATTCGATAAGAATTAAACATGACGGTTTCCAGGGGGAACCGCGTGGAGGTCAACCTGAGAGGGTATATTGCTAGTAATGGAGCTATTAGACCCCATTACTAACAATCCCTTTCCCCCCCAGTTAGGTAAGGTACTTTTAACTGCTATTTTAGTAAAAAGTATTATTGACTAAAGCATACGGGCAAAAGTACTTTTGATTGGTTAAGAATTTTGACTGCTACAAATACACAATGATACGATACTCATGGTGGAATGATGGGCATATTACTTTACATAAATAAGGGGTCGTTTATTAATCACGTGATGTTTTAGCATAGCAAACATAAATAAATAAATAAATACAAAAATACAAATTAGCATCTTTTACCCCCCCCCCCCCCCCCTCCTGGTGGTACGTTGTGAGGTTTTAGACTCCCCCTCCCCCTACCCAAAATCACGTGTATTTTTGGTTTTAAATATTTAAAAAATATTTAAAATCATCATGATCTTCCTACCCTTATCCAATTTTGGGGTCAGAGTAAATTAGATACAATATAATTTAATTCTGCAAGGTCCCGCTCTCGATACCCGGTGGTGGCAATTTAGGAAAGGAAAATTTCCGAATCCTCACTAAATGCGTAAACGAGTTTATTTGTAACCTTAAGTAGCGTAGCGTCTTAATGACTTAACCAATCACTATGGAATTTGGTATACAAATTGTGAGCATATTGTTGGTTAGTCTTTTATAAATAAATACATGTACTATATGGGACGGGGAAGGATATAGGCTACTTATATATTATTCTTATATATTTACATAACATCTCTTGCACACATGTGTCCGTGAGTTACGTATTTAGGGGCCTACTGAAAATCAGTGTCGTAGCTTCAGATTTGAAACTGCGACATATGCTGGAGTTAGGTCCTTTGCACAAACACTGCTACATTCATTTTATTTTTCTTTTTATTCGAAATTAAATTATTCTAAATTACTTCTTATCCTGGTCAGTAAACATATCCCGGTTACGCTGTAAATCACGAGTACAAGCTAGTCGGCTATAAAGCTCTAGGTTGTACCCTCAGATATTTTTTTTAATACTTGATAATAGAATGGTAACCCCGTCTACGCTATCGATATACGCTGACCAGCGAGGGTTTTTTTTTTTTTTATACAACTTATAATGGCAAACAAGCTGACGGTCCACCTGATGGAAAGTGGTAACCGTCGCCTATACACATGAGCAGTACCATGGACATAACAGAGTATACCGTTTCGTCCATTATACCCCCCATGCGTTGCTATTCCTGAGGACTCAGGTGTTATTCCTCTGTACCCTGTAAATTCACGCCTTATCCCACCCTTTAAACCGAAACACAGCCATGCAAACACAACTGCTTCACGGTAGAAACACGAATGGAACAGAGGTATCCAAGCAATCGACTTTTGTACAAAGTCCCCATCTGGTAATGATGAGGCAAGTCAGTCATCATTACCAGATGGAGTCAGTCAGCCCATCGTGATGAATACATCTGGAACATAATGGTTTCTACGGTACAAAGAGAAACCATTGTACAATAATCATAATCAAGAATGGTAACGTAAACCAAGAATGGTACCATTTTCCATTAAGTCTATCATGTTTTTATCATTAAATAAGATATCAAGTCTTAAAGCAGTTGGGCTTTTCAGAGTTAAATACGTGAGTAAAAGCTATGTAAATAACTTCAATACTACTTAATATTTTGTAAGAGATATATACATTTAAAAAGTATTATGGTCACGTAATTGACTTAGTGTCTTGTTTCAGGAATTCAAGGTAATAAGCTTTATGTATTTGCATGTAGCCATTGTAATTTAATGAAGCGTGGCAACAACTGGCAAAACTCCCCCTATGGGGAAGACTTATGTTCAGCACTGGACAGTTAACGGCCGAAATAATAAAAAACAAAACTATCGTTTTAACTCACGTGTAATTAGATCGAAAAATTTAGACTAGTTTCAAGATCAATTCGTGATCTTTAGTTATGAGCGACTGTGACATAGTTATTACACTAAAATATAATGTGTGTTTAAAAAACACGGAGCCATTAATTTCGATTTCTTACAAATTTGTTTTAACATTTTCGGCACGCCATAAGTCATTATAAACTAGATGACGCTTCCAATGTTAAATTTAATATACCCCCTTGTACGCAGTTGGTCAAACCTATAGTAGGTAAGCAACGGGATGGGGGGGAAATATTTTTTTTTAATTTAAGTTACTTTAGTATATAATTAATTATTTTCGACCAAAATTTGTAACCTATTTTTTAAGCAATTGCTGGTGTATTTCACGCAAAAACTACTAAATAGATTTGAATAAAATCAAGATACACGGATAGGTTATATTCTAACCTAACCGATTGACACGAACGGAGCCACGAGATGCGCCTAGTGTTATATAAAAACCATTTTTTCACGAGATTCTTTTGATATCAAGTAATAAAATAGCGTCATTAGAGATTACGCCAGTCTAACGACTAGCCTGGCTCGGCGATAATACTTACGGTGCTATAAACACGCGAGTTTGGACCGAGCCTACACAAACAAGTTGATAGGCGTCATCATCGTTTCAGCGTGAGAGGGGATGGGAGGCCTTTTGTCAACTAATCATTCCGCCTCGCCGTCCACTTGTGCATTGCACAAGACTGCCCTACAAACACGTTTGCCAGGACCTATAGAGTAATTTAAGAGAATTTCCAAATAGAAAAAAGGGCCAAAATATCCAGACAAGATTATATGCAAATAGTATACATAATTAAGACTGTTTTACAAAAGAAAATTAACTTCATTTGTGGCAAAACTGATTTTTATTTTGATTTAAAAACTAAACTACTGTATTAGTTATTGATAAAATTTCTATGGCACCAATCTAAAAGTTTATCCTTTCAGATAAAAACAGAAAATTCAAAATAGTTTCACAAATGACTGAGTTATGAGGTAACAAACAAAAAAAAAAAAATTATAACCGAAATGAGAATAACCTTTTTTGGAGTCGATTGAAAAAATAATCAAGAATCCATTAAGTAAATGTCACGTTATGAAACTACGTTTTCAATATTGTATATATCTAATATTGAGCCAATATCTATATATTGCAACTACAATATATATATATATATATATATATATTATCCAATTCTATAATATACTATACGTACGTACTACCAAGACGCATCAGACATACTTGCAGCCTCTCAAAGTCAATCGATCGTAGCCTTAACAATATTGAGATGGATGAGCAGCAGTTCAAGTTTGAGCACTCCTGTCTTATATTATGTGACTATTTGTAAATATATTTATTACTCCCTTATGTGTAAACGGCTAAACTGATTTTAATGAAATTCGATACACAAACGATCGATCAATTAGATCGAGAAGAAGAAACGATTAATGGTTTAGATGGATATCTAAAATTTACCACAGGGAGACTTTGTACTAAAGTCATTTGCTTACCACTTTCATTCAGGTAGGCCGTCAGCTCGTTTGCCATTCTAAGTTGCATAAAAAAAAAACATTTTATGCCAATTCGTATGGTCAAAGCTGGGGGACACAGATTATTATATATGGAAGATCCATATCATAAGACCATAAGCTATATCCTGTCGTTTTAATTTTAATAAAGTAGTTCAAACCAATTTTAACTATAATATTACAATGTTTTGGCAGTTTCAATCTAAGAATTTTAGCATAAAAGGAGATAAAACAGTTCAATTATTAAAATAACTTAATATGAGACGTTTGGCATTTTTAATTTTTTTTTTAAAGTTTAAACTTCCAATTGGTAGTGTTTAAATACCCAAACTGTCAGTGGTACCAGCCATTTTGGACTTCATTGGTGACGTCATAATTCCAATATGGCGGTCACAGCAGCTGGATCAATACAAGAACATTAATTGCGTTTAGCACGTGGGTGGTAGATGGAAAGTTTAATTAGTTCATCAGATAACTCAATTAGACCGTTTTATCGATAATTGACACTTATCATCGTCATTACTTTAACCAATCTTATCATCATGCATAGGAGGAAAGGGATAGTTAGTAATGGGGCCTACCAGTCCCATTTCTAGCAGTATACTCTGTCAGGTCCCATGTGGTCACACTCAAAAGAAACTCAACAGTTATATATATATATATATATATATATATATATATATATATATATATATATATATATATATATATATATATATATATATATATATATATATATATATATATATATATATATATATATATTACTTGTATGCCAAATCTCATGGAACTTGATTAAGCCTATAAAGCGTCAAGAAGTAAACAAACAAACTCACTTTCACATTTATATTTATTAATATTAAATGCAGGTGGCTCAGGACTGTTTCTTGTGGCAGTCCATGGGCAAGACCTGCTCAGCAGTGGACGGTTAACAGACGAGATGATGATGGCGTAATATTATAGAGTACAGATTTATTTTGTGTTTATTAATAGTTGAAGTAAAAAAAAAACTATTTAATCAATTTTCAAAAATATTTTACCTATAGAAAGCTACATTATTAGCACATAACATAGACTACATATTATTTTGGAAAAAAAAAATAGAGATCCCTAAGAAAATTACAATAATGTAACCCAAAATGTCAAAAAATTGTCTATTAATGCTAATATAAAATACTAATTGATCTTTCTATCTACCCATGCAAAGCCGGGGACAGGTAGCTTGTATTAAATAAAGATGAAAATCGTCTACAAATAAGTTACTGTGAGATTGAAAAAAAAAATGTGGTTAGGGCAACAAAGAAGCACTCTTTTCGAAGTCGGTCAAACTGGGTCAAGGTTCACAAACTTTCCGCCGTTGACAATGGTCCGTGGGCGTCACGGACCGTAAATACCAACGAAACTGATATTATAATATTTCAAGCCAGTTGATGGCGACTGGTAATGCTAATGACCAGATCACTGATCTCTACAAATAAACAGTAAAAAAAAAAAAAACAGAAATACACGCCAATTGTGAATGTGTTTGTTTGTCACATATTCACACATTACCGATTGTCACGAAATTGTGCATACATCAATGAATCAATAGTTTTATTTTGCCACTTAATAGTTATACAAAACACACACATAGGAAGTACTAGTAACAATATACTTTATGGGATCGACCTCCACATGGTCCTACCTGGAAACCATCGTGCTGAATTCCAAGTGTATTCATCACAATGGGCTAACTGGCCTGCCTTTTCATCCTCACCTATCATCCTTCACTGGTGCCCCGCCAGCATATACTCTTAGCGCAGGCAGGGTTACTATTCCATTGTAATCCATTAAAAAAAATCATTCATAGGAGTATGTAATAGTAAAATAAAATTTGGTGCTTGGTCATATACCTTATTTTTAATTCATTCATTAATACAAGTGATTTACTTTCCACTACTGTACAAAGGTCTTCCGAATAAGAAGGGTTTTGCCAGTAGTTGCCACGCTTGGCAGGCAGATTAGCAACGGTGGTTAGGCTTTGGTGATATTTTAAGGAGGACACTGCTACCTATCCTTCAACCATCCAGTTCATTTAATAACCTCTTATTACATCAAACTTATAAGTATACAAAATGTAAATAAAACAAAGTAACACATCTATTATACTAATACTTGGAATGGAGAAACAGGCCACATTTTACTCTAATCAATACTATCCATGCAGATAAAGTCGCAGGTAAAAATTAGCAAATCACAATTACGTATCTATCCACAGTTGCTACTGTTTTTATTCATTAGTACAAATATGTGTACATGGCAGACTTAATGCTAAAAGCATTCTCTCCCAGTCAACCGTAGGCAAGTGTCAGAATACTCGAATGCGGTACTGGTAATTATTGATATACATACATACTAAAATTACATATATAAACGAATAAATATATATGAATAACAAATATATTTACACTGTTAATTCTCTTTTTCTTATATAAAATTCAGTTAAATATAATTTATTATTAATTAATTTATTATATTCCTAGGCACCCTACCAGCTGGCAGTGATGTCAAAGAAATTTTTTATCTTTAAATATATATATATATATATATATATATATATATATATATATATTATTTTTTAATTACTTATCTCTAATTATATATCTACATTAACTATCTCATCTATTTAGATATTTATAGTTTATGGTTATTATGCAATTAGTTCATTTATTATTGTATTTCATATTGCATTCCAAAATACAATATTAGAGAAACAATTAACTAGTAATTAAAAAACAATTTTATGATATTATATGTGTATGATTTACCATCAGTATATTATAAGTGAGCAAATGTATGGAGATTCCTTTTCCACAATTTTTATACATATACATGACATCATTGGGAAAAAATAAATGTGTCTCCATACAGTTACATACATTTTGTTTCTGATATTTACAACACAAAAGAAACAAATTATAATGAGAGATTTAATGATGGATTTAAAGTTAGACAGAGTATTGTTTTTCACAAAATTACGGAACCTCGGAAGACTGTAAATTGACTCTCATTGGCTTATATGGTGACATAGAAATCAGTAGCAGTGTTTTAAAGGATGATCCTACCTTTTTTTTTTTAAATTGATCATATTCTCTAAAGAAACATTGGTTGTTATAAACCAACAAAACAATTCAAACCTTCTATATACAATCTGGAAACTGATTTTTTTGTTTATAAAACCATGCCCCTTTGGGGTCTCCGATCAAGCTGTAAAGGCCAACAGCGGCCAACAGTATTGGAATAATTAAAACAAAGTTATTTGGGAAAATTATTCAATTTTACAAATGGAACACTATCTTAAAAGAATTCTAATAATTACAATTTAATACTGTATATCTAATAATCAGAAGATAATAAAAAAAGGAATTATAATTGCAAGGAAAATGACCTTTCTGAACATGATACAAACTGCTGGCCTATAATATATTGTTTATATATATCACAGATTAAATGAACTTCTATACTTAAAACTTAAGATTTCATGCCTTCATATATTACTATTGCATAATATGTAATACACAAACGAAATAAACTGTAGGTACAAGATGAAATTTGAAAAAAGAATGTGTATATAAACTATACAAGAAAATACTAGTTCCTAATCAACCCACTGGCCAAATTGTGTTGGAAAACTGGTAATTGACTAGAAATAATAAGAAATAACTTGAGTACGATTTAAATAGAGAAAAGACACAAAACGTATCTGTAAAAATGTAATCACCTCGTACATATGTACGAAGTCATTTTAGGAGTAAAATGAACACATTACTAGATATTACAAGCTTATTAAAAATTTGATAACCTACACACTACACTGCAGACCGCATGGACTATAAAGAACAACGATAACATGAGCCCAGAGTTTACGAACAAATTGTTTCATAAACGACATGGAATATTTCTGATTACGTAACATTAAATTTATACATACCAGAAAGTTTCTCTTAATTCACAAATAAAGAAAAAAAAGAAAAATAATAATAGAATAACAACGTGACAATCAGAAGTTTCGTTTTTTCCACTTAAAAAAAATCCTCAAAATCCTATTGGCGCACAAAGTTTGACACAGATAAAACAAGACGTGTGACCGCCAAAACATACTATGGGTACGTTCTCGTTCAATGAAAAATAAACGACGCAATAAACATAAATTCTACCATGCACTCGATAGCTACGCACAAACTAGAGGTTGGTTCCAATTTGGAATTTTAAAACGCTCCGGTCACAGCACCCACACAGGTTCGTATAGAAACCGGTCCGGTGGCTACGGCGATGACACAAACTCGTACTTATTTATAGCGGAAAACGTATACAAATCGATAACAGCTCAGCTAGGTGCACAACTACATAGAACGGGGTGGCAAAATGCGATCCGCGTAGCTTTCTTCTTGGCATTTACTTAGCAACAAAACAAAAAAGAGTTGGTTATTTAAATTGCCCTTTGTTAAGTACTTAATCTATGCCCATATTTTAATAATGCCAAGGAAATATTGAATTTGGATGTGGCTTATTAAATGTGCGTTCCTTTAAGAAAATATTGAGTATTATTATTTCTACTGTGAATCATAGCACAGAGAGCGGATCTTGTTTAAAGAAAATGTTGGATTTGATTGTGGATAATCATCTTTCAGAGTATAGCAGTAAAGTCCGGTTTGCGGTGGGCTGGGGAAACGAGGACGGCGCGGCGGTATTCGTCACCGACGTAGAAAATGGCGACTAAATACCAACAATTACATCGCGCGACTGAACGTCAATGTGAATTAATTTCTATTAAAAATGCTTAATATACAAAAAGGAATACAAGTAGATCTAATTCAAATCAACCTTTTTTTATTGTCTCTTTGGTTCATTTGTTTGTCATATGAGATATATCCGATAAGACTTTTCTAAAATTGTAAATAAAAAAACTAAAAACAGTACATACCGTTAAAACACGATGATGTCACAATAAAATCTTCAATACTACGTTAGATTCACGTTTTGTAATTTAAAAAACAATTGTAAGACAAGGGATGATGATAATAACGCGTCACGGTACGCTCGAGGCGAGCATATTCGTGCGCCTCCAAATAGCGCAACGGCGCAACTTTTTCAAGCGCGGCGTCAACACGGTCAGGTGGGCGAGGTTGCGACACTGTCATAGCGCAGTCTCTTTCCCGCATCACTTGCTCGCTCTAGTTACAAGCCTTCTCGCTCGCACGCGCGACGAAGCCCTAGCCCGGGTCAGGAGGGACGCGAGCGGAACCCTCCGCAAACGAACGTCGCGCACCAAGTTGCGCGGCCGACTGACTGCGTTTAGCGCCTCCATCCACCGAGTGCCCGCGGCCGACCGACTAATCGAGCCCCGAGCTGATCGAGGAACGGCAACGTCGCAGATGGATAATAGCAAGCGAAACGGACGAGCCGCGAACCGCGATATGAAATGCCACGAACTTCTTACAGAGGTGGTAGACCAAAACAAATCTCCTTTCTCTTAAATTATACAACAGTCGCTATTGAGAACACGGCCGGGTTCTTTGTATTAATTTTCCCGCCAATAACATCAACTTTCAACACTGGAATAATGACAAACCGTCCGATGACCTAATTCAATCTTTAGTCAAAGATAGGCACGCATTAGTAGTTGTTGTTGACGATATCAGTTATCAATGTACTAAAGAATGCTAACCTCGTGTGTACTACATGTACATGCTCGCCAAGAGGCCATAATCGAAGCAGTGGGGTTGGTTACCTTGACGATAACGCAGAAAGTTGATGTTACGAGGGGTGCGGCTGAAATAACATAAGTACCTACTTATTTAAGACAAGTACATCGTGTTCTGCAAAATAAACCGTCACTTCAATCGTAAATAACCCCACATACTGCAGAATGACGAAATAATTCTCAGAGACATTAGATTGAAAATATTTAAATTTAGAACGCAGAATTGTATGTCTACAAGCCAGTTTAACTTCTTCGTAAATTCAAATAATATTCATAACAAATAGTATTGTGGGGCAAAGAAAAATGACACAGCCATTACGAAATGTATATGAGCCCAAAAAAAAAAACTATTCGATTACAAAAAAATATAATTATCCATAGACAATTGCCAACATATTAAAAATGGCAAATTTAAAAAATACAACATTTTAATTATGAAATTTCTTTTCATGGTAATCTCTTAAATATGTACCTGTCATATTGGTCGCAAATAAGTTTAAACTTGAGCAATTGACGAAAACAATAGTAAGGAATGACTTCTTTTGTTCTATTGTATTTAGGGCATTATGATGTTATTCTTCTGCCTAAACTACCAATCAAACATTATCGTTCTTTTTTTTTAATTCAATATAGGATGAGGTGCACTAAACAATAAGACGCATACAGGTATAATTTTTTTTATTTACGCCAATGGTGTAAACAATAACACATTCATAACACGCTCGACAAAGACATACTGCCACTTATCTTGCTACCTAAAATAATAATAAAAAATTAAAAGATAAGAATAAAAAAAGAATATATGAATTGAATCAATAAAGCAATAGTCATTATGACTTATAATTTTCATCAGCTATTTAAAAATGTTAACCACGTGAAAACTTTGATGTTATTATTGTGATATTTATAAGCTTAATAAAATGTGAATTTTTTTTATGCAACTTAGAATGGTAAACAAGCTGACGATCCACCTGATGGAAAGTGGTAACCGTCGCCTATAGACATGAGCAGTACAATGGACATAACAGAGTATACTGTTTCACCCATGATACCACCCATGGCGTTGCCATTCCTGAGGACTCAGGTATTATTCCTATGTACCCTGTAAATTCATTGCCATATCCCACCCTTCAAACGAAACACAGCCGTGTAAACAACTGCTTCACGGTAGAAACACGAATGGAACAGAGGTGGCCAAGCAAACGACTTTTATACAAAGTGTCCCTTTGGTAAAATGATTATAATTCATCATTAAAGGTCTTGCTTTTTGCTTCTATCTAGTACTATTACTGATCTAATATGGATATACATCATGCTGAGAAAAATAATAGCTCTAATAAAAAATACTACCACAAAAATTACTCCTTTTAAGTCAATTAAAAGCATAATAAAGTATTAGCTAAATAGTTGAGCTTCCTCTTGTAACCAACTCACCGTTTGCCTAGGACACAGGATCTAAGATCGTTCATTGTCAGATAAGTGACATATATACCTACACTTGACGATTACTGATAAGTTTTCAAATCGTATGTTAATTTATATGCATTTACTTAGTATTTAAAGTTTTATGTAAAAAAAAAATTAAAGAATTTTAAGAGAACAAAGTATGAAACTACAGATGTCTTATTAGTCATTAATTAGCAAAAAAAAAAAAAAAACAACGTAACATTGTGTCTGAAATTGTGTATAATTTTACATAAGAATATTTAAATCGAATATTTGAAATAGTAACAATAATAAATAGAAAGAAAAAGAAATATTACCATTGCAGTAAACTTAGATTTAAGCATTTTTTAATAGTCACTTTTTTTTATTATTATTTTAACAATTTTAAGTATCCACATTATATCAAAATCTCAATTTTCATCTATCCACAGCTGTAAAGTCCTAAGCCACCTCAGCAGGGAGCTCATTCCATAACCTGAGTGTTCGTGGGAGGAAACATCTCTGAAACCGCGCTGTACGCGACCATTTAGGCTGGAGAGTATGAGGGTGAACTCCCCGTCTATCTGGGGCTTACTGAAAACCAGCATCGCGACTTCTGAGGAAACTTCAGCTTTTTGCAAAGAGCTTTCTCATAAAGTCATCATCATATTAGGCGTCAACTGACAAATACTGAAGGTCTCCCCCATAAAGAGGGGTTTTGCCAGTAGTTGCCACGCTTGGCAGGCGAATTGGCAATCTCAGTTAAGTTCTTTAGTGACGTTTACAGAGGGATGCTACTGCCCATTTTTAGTCTATTAAATTTCTTTTGTTCTTACGACTCTCACGGGAAAGAAAGGTGTGGCCCAGTTTATGGCAAGATCATAGGACCACAGCAAGGCAACTAGAACATACAGTGTACCAATAATCTCTATAGTTACCTAGTCATATCGGTCATATTTTCTCTCAACCCAATAAAGTATTCCTATAATATGATGTATTACAAGCTAAAAATAGATATAAAGTGATTAAACGACCACCTATCTATATTTAGATCCTGTCTATCACAAAGGTCGTAGTGGGCGCCAGTTAATTCCAGCATGTATTTAAAACATGGAAACGTTTCTATTGCAGATACATTCTTATTCTTCTTCCTTAAACAGAAAGAAGTGTTTTTCTCCACAATATTTCCTAGAGAAATAAAATCTCGAATTCTTTAGCAATGGCGAACAATAATAGCACACAAAGTCTAAATTTTTACAAATTATTGCTTCTAGTTTGTGTAAGTTTTGCTTTGCTTTGCATTTTCTATTGGCTGTATCTGCTGATCGTGTTCTGAAGAACTCTTCAATATGATGCCTTCAGCCACTTTCCAATATCATACTGCTCGCAATCGGCAGGGAACCCATCCTCGCCAGAATGGTCACGCACAGTGCGGTTTCAGAGGAGCTTTCTTCCGCGAATACTCAGGTTGTGGAATGACCTTCCTGCCGAGGCTTTTGACTAGAGACTACAGCATGGGGTTCTTCAAAAAGGGTGTATTCAGTGTCGGCAATGCGTTAGTGACATTCCTGGTGTTACAAGCGCCTATAGACCCCGTTTACCGTATTTATTAGACCGTATGGTTGTCTACCGCCATAACTGTGTAAAAAAAGCAGATTTCATTTCAAGTCTTGCCCTTATTTTCATCATAGGTGAGGTAGAATCACAAATCTGTGTAGTAAAAAAAATTCTTTTAGACGGATACGCCTCAAAGTGATATTTTAGAGAACTGACATGTTTGTAAATAGAAGACTTATCCAATATATAGATCAGGGTGCACATAATTTCAACTGTAAATCTGCTATTTGATAAATTTTTTTTTACAACACAGGGGCCAAACGAGCGTCCGGCTCACCTGATGGTAAGTGACTACCGCCGCCCATGATCACCCACAACACCAACGGCATTGCAGTTGTGCTGCCGGCCTTTTAAAAAGGAATATGTTCTTTTCTTCAAGCTGATGATGTCGTTATAGTTGCATTGTTACTTTACAAAGCACGTTATTAAGGTTAACCTATTAAATAATTTGATAAAACCTACGTCATCACTTCTATACCCTCCAATTGGTGTCAATTTATCAATTCTTACTTATACATACATACATATCTGTCAAGCCTGTCTCCCATTACGGTAGACAGAAACAATGGAACGCCAAACGCTTCGATTCAAACAAACCTCTTTCGCTTCCTCCACATTCATCAATCCTTATTTATATAGGTACACATAATCTATATAAATAACTGTGTGATCCCGGCGTAGAATAGGCCGCCCCTTCCTTTCCTGTGGTAGTCGTAAGAAGCGACTAAACGAAACTTAAAGGTACGAGAGATAGGCAGTAACGTCCCACTTTAAACATCACTAAAGGCCTAACTGCGGTTACTAATCCGCCTGCCAAGCGTGACAACTACTGGCAAAACTCCCCTTATGGGGAAGGCTTATGTTCAGCAGTAGACAGTTAATGGCTGAAATATGTATTATTAATATGCAGTCAAATAGTAAATAATGAACTCAGGAATGGCAACGCATGGGGGGTATGATGGGCGAAACGGTATACTCTGTTATGTCCATGGTACTGCTCATGTGTATAGGCGACGGTTACCACTATCCATCAGGTGGAACGTCAGCTTGTTTGCCATACTAAGATGCATAAAAAATATCCGATCACTGTATGGAGAATTTGATCACCTCAAATGTGTTACAGGGAGTTGGTGAACGCTGACGGCTCAAAACAGAATCTTATTGCAATGTATAATAAAGACCTATGTTTAGTGAACCATTAACGGCTGAAATGATAGCACACCATTTTCACCCATTAAAAAAAAACTGACGGAATTATCAAGAAACAATCATAATATCAAATATAACCGAATCGGGAACCTCCATTTTGGAGTCAATTGAAAATTAATTTTGTTTCGTCACTTGTTTTTATCTGCAGTGGTAAATAAACTAGTGGCATACACCTGATTATAGTAGAGAAACCGTTGTTAATTAATACAGATGGTAACATAATAGCCTCAGTTTATACCGGGGGCGATATGATACGCCCATGACACGCCCCATGCGTTACCATTCGCAATAAAAAGTAGGGGATATTACTACGAAACGACAAATCCGAAGTTTCGACCAGATTTATGACATTCTCCTTTGCAAACCGAACCTAAATGGGGGGGAGGGATTGTTAGTAATGGGGTCTAATGAACCCATTTCTAGTAGGTATACCCTATCAAGTCGACCTCCACGCGGTTCCCCTGGAAACCATCGTGGTTAATTCTAGTGGAATTCGTCACGATGGGCTCACTGATCTGCTTTCATTCTCATCTCTCATCACTCACTGGTGCCTCGTCGGTGTATACCGATAGCGCAGGTGGGGTTACCATTCCATTATCACAAAAAAAAAAAATCGAACCTAACTTCATTGGATTCGTATGTTCAGACTTTTAATTCAGTCTTTAATTTTTAAAGTCTAATGTAAGCTCTACTTATTCCAGTAAATTAGACGTTTTTTTTTTTAAATTTAATTAGTTTAGATGTTTTATTTTTAATTTAATTAGTTACATCATGATGGTTAGCTATATTTAATTAAAACTTGTTTAATCTATTCTTAAAACTGATATTTCCCTTACTGATTAAATTATTCAAGTTTTTATTTTTACGCATGTTTTTTTCTCAAGTTCGTATTCCAGGAAATAAAGACTGTCACACAGACATTTCTAAAAAGTTTATTTATTAATGTAAGTACGGTAAGTAAGTAAGGTATCCATTCATTATTGTTACAGAATTTACTATTGTCACAAAAAAAAAAAAAAGGTATAGAACTAACAAAACAAATATTATCAACATGAAAAACATGCTCAGTTGTGATACACATAACGCCATCTAGTGATGGCCTCGAACAAACTCACTTACTAAACATCTAATTTTGGTGCAAAACACTGGATTTTTATTATGTTTTTACCGTTTATATTTCATTAGATGAAAATATAACAACTATGATATTTCTTTAAGTAGAAAAAAAATGTTAAATTGATTGATTTTACTGTTTATTCTAATCACATAACCCAAATGTGATAACATCGAATCAGTAGCTTATTCTTCACGTAGATAACGATCTAGATTTGATCTAAATACATACAACATGAATATTCAATGTTTACATAAATAGGTAAGAAACCTTAAATGACGTAATACACTAATACATAACAATAATACTGTGCAGAAATCTATTATCCTGTCTGACGAATAAAGGTACTCTGTAAGTGTGACGTCTGTGCTGTGTGTGTGTGTTCATAAGCACACAGACAACATACATGAAGAGGTATCGAGAGACGCCAACTTATTAACCTCAATTTACGACCAGTGTGTGCGTGACCAACATTATTAGAATTCATAAACACAAAACCAATTACTAAAATTTAATTACATATAACTCAATACAAATGCTACACAATATGTATTATAGCGCGTTAATTTTATCCATTGTTACAAGCTGAGGATACGAAACGTTTAGCCTTGAAACTTCTTATCGAACAAGTGACTGTCGAATGGCGCGAACGCGACGTTGCCGACATTCCGTGCGCGATACTGCGCCGTAATTTACAAGTAGCGCCGCCATTTTGTTTTATATCAGATGCAACGAAAATGATGAGTGATCTAGCCATACGGCTCCACATTATCAAGATTCATGGAGATAACGTCTCAAATACGCCTAACATCTAACTCACAACTCACTCTCGGCTACACAAGTAGAATATATTACGTAACCTGAAAAAAATGTCTACGTAGACGATTCATACCATCACATCATCGCACGTACATTACCTACAGCACGCTAAGAGGATATTCCAATAGAGGTATGGATATGCGAGTGATAGACGTCTAGATCGTCGAGATAACAAGCGTCCGATGCATATGCACGGCATATCCATAACCACTTATGTAGGGAGGGTAAAGTGTCGGCGCAATATGGTAGAGATACGTACATTGAGCGGATCGGGAGCCGGGGCCGGGTGCAGAGTCCACACCCAGCGGTCCTGGAGCGAAGCTCCTGCCGACCCACGACCACATAGATCACAAATTCGAACATTTTCAACGCAAATTCCACGGTATCGATCACCCACCGACGCCATTTTGAACCGACACTGAGAGCGGACGGGCGAGTGGCGAGCGGTGCGGCGTTGCCACGTCGCTAGTTTCCAATCCGCACTTCTATTTCTGGCTCCCTCCCCCCCGCGCTCGCCGTCACGCTCATCGGCGAGCAAACAGCGCTCAACAAAACATGATTTGAATCGTATCTGCCACTCCGCGGACTTATTATCGTGCCTTGAAAAATAAAAACAAAATCTAGTCGGCTGTGGACGATGCGAGGGGGGCGCGTGAGCGATACACATTTCGGCATGATAAGATAGTTAACTATACACAGTTACTATATAGTGTGTGTAATGTGGCGAGCGAACGCCCGGCTTTCACCAGAGCGGGGCGAGGCACGGCCGCGCAGTATCGCGACGACATGTGCCATTGGCCACCGCAAAGATCGATAGTCAAACACTGACGAGGCCGCCGACCTTTACAGTATTCTGTGCCTTATTACGGTGGCGGTGCGGGCGTCTCTCGCTCGGCGGCCACTATAAACAAACTACCACACAGCACACTGACGTCCTCCATGTACGAATGTACGAACACAGGCGCTTCGGAAACGACGCTCGGCCAGAGCGATGAATGTATACGTACATATCGACATATATTATGGCACTTTTCTAGAGTCGAAATTCCTATACCACGGCGCACTCAGCGCTCCCTACCGAAGGACAAAGGGCAGATTTCATACAGAAAACAAAGGGAAATGCCGGCCGAAGGATAATAACATTTTATTTCCATATCGAAATTAACTCTTTAACAAGTGTATAGCGAAACAGTGCGTTGCCAAGTCGCTAGATCGAACGTAGAGAGCGCGCGGCCCGCTGTCTACTCATTATGAAATTCAGATTTTTCGACTACACATGACTAAGATTGGGGTTTGATAAAGATTGCACCAAAATATTACGTTCGCATATGCATTATTACGATATCTCGGGGCGTAACGTATGGCTCAGGTATACGTGTGGGCAATGCATCTATACACTATATTACTAATTAAACCGATTCTCATTAGCAAAATCAACGTACTACAGTAAAAAGCAATACAAATCAACCAAACATATTGATAAAAAGCTTTTATATAAAAAGACGCAGTCTGTCAACCATTCACTCACCTGGATTTTTACTCGAAATGTGCTGATTTCTTCACAATATTCACGATAACGTCACACGTAGACGCAACAAACAAGAATATTAAGGTATTTTAAGGATTTTGAAAGATTTGATATGCACAAAAAAATTACACATTCCGCGGAGCAAACGTCTGACGCGTAGATAGACCGAATGCGAACTGTTGGTTTAGTTTGGATCGGTTGATGGGTGGGGGCGGCGGGCGGAAAACCGGAGAACGGGCGCGACCGAGGGAGTCAGAAAGGGCAAAGATTTATTAATTATAAAACAGCACAGAAACCCACTATATAATACTCAGTAAATAGTAAATAGCATCACAATTTTTCCTTTGTAAATGTCTTTTAAATTCTATACCTACAATGTAATAGAATAAATGAGTTTCTCTTTTGACATTTCGATTTTCCTGTTGACTACTGACGACTACTTACACACACATTGATATAGAACCCTGTTGATTGTTTTTTAATTTTCTTGCGATAAGTTCATTATATGCTAAGGTGCAATATGTAGAGAAATAAATTTAAATATATCAATGCTAATATTACGTTTGGAAGCTTGTAAATATGAATAGCTTATTAAAAAGTAAATATTTATTCTATTTATTTTGGAATAATGTTTATACCTATGATTTAGACAACATACTAGATTCTTATGGTAATTGCATAAAATTGAGTTTGAAAGTACAAGTAGATATAGGTAAGTATTGACATTCGCATACAAATCATAAGTTGCCATTAATAATTAGGACATTTATTCTATAGAGACACCTTATAGAGACCCTTTTTTTTTATTTATTCAAACAACTTTATGGATTAAATAAAAATATAGTACAAAAGGCGGAGTTAATACATTGTAATTTTATTTTAAGATTTTATTAATATTGTTAATACTTAACTCCTAGCTTCTAAAATATATAAGGAATTTGTATGTACTTTTGTAGTAAGTATATTATATAAGTTCAAGCACAGGCACTTAAATACAAATTATAAAGATCGTTCGCGCGATTTTTTTCTGTTCAGATGTTTATAATAATGTATTTTACACCTAGGATTCTACCTGCCAGTGTATTTGATATATATGTACTCCTAGTAACAAGACCAAAGCAATATTTGTAGTTTCCAGAAATTTGAATTAAGTAATTAATAAGTACTTATGAATTTAGAAAAAAGTATGCAGTAGGAGCGTTCTGAGGTTTCAATCTATTAAAATGGAAAAGAGAATATAGCTCATTTATAATAAATATCAATAACAATTTGTAACTATATTAGTGATATACTACAGCTATCAAGACCTACCACAATGACCATTTTATTTTTGTACTGGTAATATGAATGACATTGACGTTTCCCTATTAAAAAAAAAGCCCAACCAATCAGAAGCAAAGATTCATGAAAAGATTTATAAATTCCAAAAACAACAAATAGCAGAGCAGTTCGTGTATTTTCGTATTTGACATTAGAGACGTCACAAAAAAGATAAATATTTTTACACGTCGAAAAGTTTTAATTCACATTTAACGCGATTTTCTCTCGAAATAGCACATTTTGTACACCAAAAGGCACCCCGTTAATATAAAAATGAAGTCCAGCATCTTCATTTTAGTGTTAGCTGTTTTATTGTATAATGTATCAGCCAAAATAGATCCAAGAAATTTGAAATGTTTAGGTTCGTAATTTATTCTTTTTTTAATTATTTTATTCATTAATTCTGTATCTAAAGTAGTATTAAATTGATTGCAGTATGCCGGACGACCTTCAAGGAATTAAATAGTGTGATAAAAGGCGTGGACAAATGGAAAAAAGTCGATGTAAGTGTATCACAAATTGATGTATTTATTTTTTTTATATATAAGTTTGAAACTTATTTTGTGAATGTAACGAACATTAAATGTTATGTTGTGTATTAAAAATATATATTTTTAAAGGGATTATGACAATTTTAATTTAATTGGACTACTTGATTGACTACAAACATATGTACTATGACATAAAAGCCGGTCAAGTTCGAATCGAGTGTGTGAATTATAGTGCCTAAGGGCGTTGGTGTAACTTTATTTTTCAGAAGAAAGGAGTCTTCTATTGATCATTTTATACTCTTCTGTGGTTTGGTTATATCTGATTTTCCAGTAGTTGCCATGCTTGGTAGGAAGATTGGCAACCGCAGTTAAGTTTTGATGATATTTTAAGAGGAATGTTGCTGTCCATTCTTTGACTATTAAATCCCCTTAATCACCTCTTACTACATTCATGGGAATGGTACACCAGGACCTCTTTAATCTGAACTCTTTCAAACCCAAATGCCCAGCCCCTGCCTACATTTTCACTCCCCCACCTTTAATACATGTCTTTAATGAGCTGATCAAATGGACATTCCTTTAGCAGAAGACTTTATTCTTTTTCCATTCCTTTTATTCTTTTACGTAAATTACGAGACAAAGTTTGTTATTTATCATTAAATAACTAAAATATTGGATTTCTTTAAAATATGTAATAAATGAAACCTTTATAAATGAATATACACATGTACATTTAAAATTTCATTAGTTTTATTTAATAAAAAAACCCCTATAAATTCTTTGTACTATATTCGGAACAAATACAGAATGCAGGGTGTAGTAGTTATTAATTATTTAAGTATAAATTGCTCATTTACAATAATTGACTATGGCACTTTATTAATTTTCAGGTTGGAAACTTCCGGATGGACGCGAGTGGCAACTTGCAGCAGCAGAAGTTGCCTGCACACAGATCCGCTGTCTACATCTCTGAAGTTATAGATGGAATTTGTAAGTAAATTAAAAAAGTGGTGTTTGAGCAACCTATTTATAGGTTGGAACTTACTTGGAAATGAAATTAGTTTATTTGCATTAAACAGCCTTAAAATTACTGACAAAAGCCATGTGGCCAAATATTTAAATAAAAAAAAATTATATAATTTTTATAAAAAAAAAAACTGAATTTAACTGATCTAGATCACACACCATGTATTTGTGTTGACGCCACGATTGTACAGAAGATGATGAATTGAATATCCATCTTCTTTTTTCTAGAATTGTTTGATTTAGTAAGAAAATGTAGATGTAATTTTTTATACAACTTAGAATGGCAAACAAGCTGACCCTACCCTCCTACCGAGCATGGCAACTACTGGCAAAACTCCCCTTATGCAGGAGGTCTATGTTCAGCAGTGGACAGATAAATATGACGGGTGTCACAGTGTATACTGTGATGTCGATGGTGTCTAGTGATATTCAATACTGGTTCGTTTCAGGTAAGAAGATGGACGACTATGTACGCGTGTATTACAAGGCGACAGGCAAATTGGACATCATGTTACTTATAATGCCGGACGGCAAAATGAATCCGGACTTCTCCAAGACGAAATTCGTGACTGACGACGACCTCAACAAGAGTCTGGAGTACTATGTTAGTATTTTTGTTTATTAACTAGCCTTTAGCCGTGACTTCGCCCGCGTGACGTCGATATATTCGCTGACCTAAAAAATAGTATTATTATACCTACACAGAGCTGGGTGCTCTGCGTAAGCATATTTTTAAAAGAAGACTTTTTAATTATTTGTTGAGTCTACAAAACTTTACTAATTATGTAATTGTTTTTGATAAAATTTATTTTAATACATAAAATATTGGTGTTTTTAAAGAAGAAAATGTTTAATAGATTACTTAGTAGGTTGAGGGACTTTTTGTCTAACAAGTTTTTTGTCTCCCTCTGGTAATATGTTATACGTATTATATGTGTATTTATTATGTATAATTATTTCAGTATGTTACTATGATTATGTTACATATTTTTCACCACATCTGCCCTTCATACGCTTTCTGTTTTCACCTAATGTGTAGCTGGTAGAGAATGCCATATGGCATTAAGCTCGCCACTTGTACAAAGTTTTATTGTGCAATAAAGAATAAATTAATAAATAAATTTGAATGTGTACTAAAGTCAACCCCCCTCCTCATTTCCAGTGCGAGCGTATGTTCGAAGAGAACGAGGATGAGATCACCGATTTGTACAAGAACCGGCCCGAGGACGACGTGATGCCTGACGCGGAGAGGGAGGTGAGTACCGGACATGCCATTGAGCCGTTTCTGAGATTAGCATGCATAAACATACAGACAAATAGACAAAAATTGTAAATACCATTGTTTCGTGTTTTATTGCGTTCATAAAACCCCGCTATAGTAGTTTCTCTTATATCTTTTCCATGTACAGACAGTAACCAGTTACAATTTTATTATATATATATATATATAATAAGTATAAAAATAATAGTAAAAAGTAACTAATTTTATTAATAAAAAGGGGTAAAGAGGTTTCTTCAGGGTCGGCAACGCGCGCGTAATATCTCTGGTATTGCAGGCGTTCATAGGCTACGGTAACCGCTTACCATCAGGGGGGCCGTATGCTTGTTTGCTACCTCAGTGGTATAAAAAAAAAGACATATTTACCATAAAGAAATTTGAATATACCCCCTTATTATTTGTATATAATTGTGTTCTCCAGATATGTTTCAACCATGCTAACTACTGCGAAGACTGGATGCTGCCCAACGAGGAGGACACCACCTGGACTGAGGAGATGGAAGCGGAGTATGTTAAGGTACAATTCGCAGTTGAATTCTTGTAATTAAATTAAAAAGAGACTGTGATTATCACAGTACCATCGTTATAACCGTTACTGTCCACTGCCGAACATAGGTCTCCACCTATTGGTTTTTTTTATGGATGATAATGGAATGGTAACCCCGCCTGCGGTAACGGTATACACTGGCGAGGCACCAGTGAGGGATGATAGATGAGAATTGAAAGGCAGGTCAGTTAGACCATTGTGATGAATAAACTTACCAAGTATATTCATCACCATGTTTTTTTTTTTGGTGAGTGAAAATGGTATGGTAACCCCGCCTGTGCTAACGGGATACGCTGGTGGAGCACCAGTGAAGGGTGATAGATGAGAATGAAAACAGGCCAGTTAGCACATCATGATGAATTCATCAGGAATTAACCATGATAGTTTCCAGGGGGAACCGCGAGGAGCTCGACCTGGTTGGGTATATTGCTAGCAATGGGATTCTCAGTCTCCATTACTTACAATCCCTGTCCCCCCTCATCACGATGGTTACCAGGGGGGACCACGTAGAGGTCGACCCATTAGAGTATATATTATAAATATATATTTAGACATTAAATAAAAAAATAATATAAGTTTTAAAAATAATGATTTACAGGTCCACGGTCCTGACCCATACGGCTTCGGCGGGCTCCCCCAGCCCCCACCAGAGGCGTTCAACACCGAGGATGTTGAAACCACCCCTGATGACGGCGAGGATGAGCAGGTGCTGGACACTAAGGATGAGTTGTAATTGGAAATTGTCATTTAGTAGTTTCAATAGTACCTCAGGCACATTTATGAGAAGGCACCGGATGGGCCATGCCCATCCCAAAGCCATCATTCTATCCCAGGAGCGAGCAAAGCTTCGCAAAGACATGTCAGTATATATATGTACCTTGTTTAAGTGATCATGTCCCACTTAAAAATAACAATATGCTATAAAGAATAACTTAATAAAAAATTTAAAAACAAATAATCGATACGACCATAGACAATTTGTCGATATTCAATAGTATTACGAATAAAAAATCGATTAATCGATTGATTGATTTGATTTATTACTTATTTTATTGAGCACGCTATCATTTAGATAGTTTATTTATTTATTTATTTATTATTCGTAAAACTATAAGCAAAAAGATTTCTTTTTGTAATATGGATTAAAAAAAAACATAGATAGATAGATACTCTTGATTGTTTCCTCCAAAAGATTACAATAGTAAACTTATTATAAATATAAACAATTACAAGAAATAATCACAGTGAGAAAACAATGCGCGACCTTATCGCTAAGAGCAATCTCTTGCAGGCAACCTTTGGATGGAGAGGAGTAATTATAAACAATTTGGTGGGAGGCACGATGAAAAATTTTGTTAGTTCTAAATATGGGAAATGTAATACATATAATATTACGCCGACACGTGATGATTTATTTATTTATTTATTATTTTATTCCATAATGTTGTTGGTAGATACCACATTAACTTCCAAGTTTTAACAATGCTTAGTTACTTTTCATTAGCGGGCTATAATATTATTCTCATTCCATTTTTACATTCCGTATATTATAACGTATATATCTTCATAAGTATTTATTTATCATAGACAAACATTTATACGTCTTCCATTATAGGCATAGAGTACTTATTGTGATAAAATGTGTCGTGTAGTTGGTATGTAGCATTCGTAACTGCCAAATGTATTAATTAAATGTAATGAAACTAAATTTAATTTAACGGTACTCTAACCGGTTTACAATCAGACGGGCCGTATGCTTGTATGTCACTGTAAAAGTATTAAAAAAAAATCTTTTATATTTTTTTTAATTTAAAGTTAATAAATTTCTTTTATATTTTAATTTAATAACTACCTGTTAAACTCACGTGTAAATTAGATCGAGAAAGCTCGACTAGTTTCGGGATCAATTCGTGACCCTTAGTCGTGAGCGGCTGTGATGCGAGTACGAGCCTGACTACGTGTGACTGACTAAACCGGTAGTTATTATATTCAAATCTAATGTATCTTTATGAAACCAATAACAAATTGGTTTATTTATTTAAATATCATCACATTTACTCTCTGTATATATTTCACAGTCACAAAAATAACAGAGGAATAACACCTGAGTCCTCAGGGATGGCAACGCATGGGGGGTATCATGGGCGAAACAGTATACTCTGTTATGTCCACGGTACTGCTCATGTCTATAGGCGACGGTTACCGCTTTCCATCAGGTGGGTCGTCAGCTTGTTTGCCATTCTGAGTTGTATAAAAAAAAAGAATGTATGTCATTAATATAATATTGTTAAATTCCAAGTGATTATTTGTAAGATCATAGCGTGCCTTACTGCTTAATGCAATTTACAATTTGAGATAAATCTTAAAGACTGTTTAATATAATTTTTGATTATATATAATATAATTTATGCTGACGACAGACATTTTGTCCGCGTACTAAAAATCCCTGTGTGTACGCCATTTAGTTATATTTTAAATGGATGATAATGGAATGGTAACCCCGCCCGCGCTATCGGTATACACCGACGGGGCACCAGTGAGGGATGATAGGTGAGGATAAAGCTGGTCAGTTAGCTCATCGTGGTGAATTCAAAAAGAATTAATCACGATGATTTCCGGGGGGAATCGCGTGGAGGTCGACCTGACAGGGTATATTGAAAGCAATGGGATTGCTAATTTCCATTACTAACTATAAGAATAGAACTTACACTTAGTACAGATTGGTCCCATAGGAATTTTTATTTCAAATCAGTTCAGTAACTTAGTTTTTATATCAAAATAACTGGTTTTGCTACTTTTTAGCCTTTTTTTTTTAATAATTAATTATTTATCATGACGGTCACAGTTGAAATTGTTAAAAATGCAAAATTTCCTATTTATATTACAATTTATCATGACGGTCACAGTTGAAATTGTTAAAAATGCAAAATTTCTTAATTGTATTACAATTTATCATGACGGTCACAGTTGAAATTGTTAAAAATGCAAAATTTCTAAATTGTATTACAATTTATCATGACGGTCACAGTTGAAATTGTTAAAAATGCAAAATTTCTAAATTGTATTACAATTTATCATGACGGTCACAGTTGAAATTGTTAAAAATGCAAAATTTCCTAATTATATTACAATTTATCATGACGGTCACAGTTGAAATTGTTAAAAATGCAAAATTTCCTAATTATATTACAATTTATTATGACGGTCACAGTTGAAATTGTTAAAAATGAAACATTTCTTAATTATATTACAATTTATCATGACGGTCACAGTTGAAATTGTTAAAAATGCAAAATTTTTTAATTATGTTACAATTTATCATGACTTTCACAGTTGAAGTTGTTAAAATTGTTTTATATATTTATTTATTTATTTTGTTCGACAAAATGTAGGTATGTCGAGTGCTACGTTCACCACAACGGTAACAGGCGGTAGGTATTAAGATTATATTTATTGTTTTTTTTTTTATTCTTAATACAGATAATATATATATATATATAATAATATGACAATATTTTTTAATATCAGAGTGATGTATATGTTGTGAAATTAGTGTGATTATATTGTTTTTAAAATAAAAATGTTGTTTTTATTTGATGAGTTTTATTTAAAAATATTTTATGTATTTTTTTTTTTTTGCCATGAATGTATTATTTGTGTTATTATAATGTTCTTTTGGTATTTTTGGTTTTTGGTAAGTGTAAATCTGTATATATATATATATATATATATATATATATATATATATATATATATATATATATATATATATATATATATATATATATATATATATATATATGCATGTGTAGATTGTACAATAATTGTAATGAATTAGACATTTTTGCTTATAGTTTAAATTCTTATCTTAAAATGGCAAAAGAAGTGTCTGAATTTAATATGTAATTGTTCTCGGGTTCAATTGTTATTGTATATAATATTGAAACTAGTATAAGCTAACGCTGTGCGTAGCAACTAACGGTGTACAATTTTAAAACAGTTACTTAGTTGAAAAGCTTATTATAGTCAATGTAATGTGAATTGTATTATTGTTGCTGTGCCTAAATGAATAAATAAATATACTTTAAATATATTTTAAAATTGACAAATATAGACATCACTATTTTATAGATACTATTATATATATAAATAACAACCTATCTTCACGCCATGCTCCTTGCGGGGCAAATAACAAGACAACATTATGGAAAAATATTTTTATTCATATAGTATCACATTATTTATCGTTCACGTTCAATAAAATTAGATTATACAAAATATTATTATATAAATTCGTTATATTAGTTAATTTAATTATTGTATTAAGTCAAATCTTAACGTTTTATAGTTAAGTAAGGCTGTGTAAGTCTTTTACAGACGCTGTTATTTGTATAATAAAATAGTAAAATATATTTTTTTTAATCGAGGGTTAAAGAGCAGTAAAGAAAAAAAAATTACATTCCAGACCTAACTAACAAGTAATGTAAAATAGAAAATAATAACAAATGCTTATTGATTTAAATACTTTTTTAAATATATTTTTCTTTTCTGCTTTTAAGGGCAAATCTATCAATAATGTATCTTTTGCCAAAATTAGAAAAAGAAAATATAAGTATTCTTTACATAAAGTAGTTATTTAAAAATTCTCTATATCTTCGAACTATCTAGGTATTTTAACATGATAAATTTGCATAAGCATACAACGCCATCTAGCGTCAACAAAAATAATACAGTTGTAAAATCGTAGTGTTAGATGGCGCTGTAAATATAAAATATGTCGCCGACATATTGCAAATACATTAAAAGGTACATAAAAATTAAAAAAATATATTTGCGACTTAGAAAACGGCAGTGTTAAAAATAGGAATTATCGAAATATTTTGTACTCGACATATTTTATTCCATGTATTCTTATTTATTATTAAATAACTGCATATCCTATATTTGTATACAATATAGAAGACAGTAAACGTTCAACTTTTATATATATACCATTTACAGAGCAACCTGTAACCAAGTTAATGGGGACATTGATCCCCATTAACAACAATAATTAGTCATCATTCCTTTTTTAATGGCATAAAATGGTATGGTAACCCTGCTTGCGCTATCCGGTATACACTGGCAGAGCACCAGTGTGTGATAGATGACGATAAAAGCTGTTCAGTTAGCTCATTGTAATGAATTCCACTAGAATTAACCACGATGACTTCCAGGGGGAACCGCGTGGAGGTCGATCTGTTAGGATATATAGTTAGCAACGGGTTATACCCATTACTAACAATCCCTTCCTCCACTAGCCGCATTTTACTGGTGATACACCCCGCCAGGTAGACCACTATGCCATTCCTGCTGGAAGTCGTCTTGGTTAATTCTTTACGAAATAGTTACTATGATCTAACTGACCTGCCTTCATCCTCACCTACCATTCCTCACTGGTGCTCCGCCAGCGTATACCGATAGCGCAGGCGGGGTTACCATACCATTCTCATCCACAAAAATAGCTTAAAAAATAAGTACATACGCGAAAGATTTCAAGGTCATACAATTGGAGTTATTGTTTATTTAATCTCATACAATACTTGGTATTTTTAGTGCATTATACTTTTTAGTGTTTACATATTAAATGATTTTTTAAAATAATAAAATTGTAACCTCACTAAATCTGTACATAGGAGATATTTAAGAAGAATCAATAAGACTAATGGACGCCAGGACAAAAATTTTTAGAAATGTCTATCGGTCTGTCTGTTTTTACATATTTGTTTTTGGGTTCATACAAAAATTACGTTTGCACATTTATAATATTATTAAGCAATGTCATGTGTATAAAATTATATTCAGGAATGCATTCACTTGGTCCCCGTTTAGATTTTCATAAGACGACACCGGCGCCCCCTGCCGGCGCGCAATCAGCAACACATGCTCCTCTGCATTTCCCCGTGGGCGATGTTGTCTATACTCCACGCGGGTAGTTCCACTTTGCCCGTATGTGTGGCTGTTTCTTCGCTTGGATTGCCTGAAATATATAATTTTAACTGTAAGAACCCCATAACGTCCCACCGCTGGGCATGAGTCCCCCCATAAAGGAATATAACAATAATATGTTTATCGGTACAAAGATTACAGTTTGTTTCAATAGACTTAAATTAATATGTAAACAAATAAATAATTGATCCGACCTGTGAAAGAATTTAAAAAATTAAAAAATTTATTAAGTATACATACATTATCTACCAGACGGAGATTTTGTACAAAAGTCGATTGCTTGAGTACCTCTGTCCCATTCGTGTTTCGACCGTGAAGCAGTTGTGTTTGCATGGCTGTGTTTCGGGTTTGAAGAGTGGGATATGACGTAAATTTACAGGGTACAGAGGAATAACACACGAGTCCTCAGGAATAGCAACGCATGGGCGAAACAGTATACTCTGTTATATCCATGGTACTGCTCATGTCAGGCGACGGTTACCACTTTCCATCAGCTTGTTTGCCATTCTAAGTTGTATAAACAAAAGAAAATACAAAAAATAAAATATTTCCTTTTTATAAGTTTAGATAAGTAGAAAACATGCAGGCCATGTATATATGGTATATAAACTTATTTCGAGGAGCAATCTATGAGAGGTATCGCGGACGTCACAGTATATTCTGTGCTGTCCATGGTACTGCTCATGTGTATAGGCGATGGTTACTTTCCATCAGGTGGGCCGTCAGCTTGTTTGCCATTCTGATTTGCATAAAATATAATTCATTAATTACAAAAAAATCATTATAAAAAAGGCATTTTTTTTTAAATTCGCTAGATTTTTTTTTTCATATATGTCAGATATCTTTGCCAATTCTTATCCGAATTGAATAAGTTTTTAGACATTCAGAGTTCCATTTGTAAAAGTATTGTCAATTCTAAGAGAATTAATTTTTTTTTTTAAATAAGTAACTCCATTTTAAAGTCTGTTAATAAATATTTTAATCGATCAACACAAACAAAAACTGACAAACAAACTTAACAATTAATTAAATAATAAAAAAAAAAAAACAAAGCGCCAATTGGTAGAAAACAGCGTTTGGGTGACAGCAGGAGGGAATGTAAGGCGGGTGACATGGTTATGACGTGCCTATGAAGAAAAACTTTGCACACAACTCTTCGGCATGTATACTTCTGTCACATATTACTAACGGTATTCGCTGTGTAGGTCCCGGCATAGAATGGGCCACCCCTTCTATTCCCGTGGGTGTCGTAAGAGGCGACTAAGGTAGCTTATGATGGAGGGATGGGCAGCAGCGTCCCTCTTAAAACATATGTAAAAGCCTAACTGCGGTTGTCAACCCGCTTGCCAAGCGTGGCAACTACTGGCGAAACTCCTTATGGGGAAGGCTCATGTTCAACAGTGGATAGTTAACGGCTGAAGTCAATAATAATGGTATTCTTCAAATTGGTATTCTATTTTTCGTAACGTCAATTCGTAAATAAATATAGTTGACTTTTTTTAATTATGATAAACTGCGTATATGACGAGCTGTGATTACGACAACCTGAGTACATGACGAGCTGTGATTACGCCAACGTGTGTACATGACGAGCTGTGATTACGCCAACCTGTGTACATTGACGAGCTGTGATTACGTCAACCTGTGTACTTGACGAGCTGTGATTACGCCAACCCGTGTACATGACGAGCTGTGATTACGTCAACCTGTGTACATGACGAGCTGTGATTACGTCAACCTGTGTACATGACGAGCTGTGATTACGCCAACCTGTGTACATGACGAGCTGTGATTACGCCAACCTGTGTACATGACGAGCTGTGATTACGCCAACCTGTGTACATGACGAGCTGTGATTACGTCAACCTGTGTACATGACGAGCTGTGATTACGTCAACCTGTGTACATGACGAGCTGTGATTACGCCAACCTGTGTACATGACGAGCTGTGATTACGCCAACCTGTGTACATGACGAGCTGTGATTATGACTAATTGCGTATATAGAGCGAAATGTGATTATGGTAAATTGTATATACTTGCTACGACTTTGAGCCTTCTATAATAAACTTTTGATTCAAACTTGTCATTTATTAACCCATGTTCCATTGGAAAATTTTCCCAAATTCAGATTTACTAGTAGAACATGTCCGTAAGAGATTGTATAGAAGAACACAGAAGCATACGGTAGAGTGATATAGCGGGACACAGAAGCACACAGCAGGAGACAGAGGAGAGTGGTGGGGTTACCAAACGGCAGCCGGTGGGGCTCACCATCCGCGGAGTCGTACGAACGCAGCGACGCTGGACCCGTGTTGGACATCTTCAGCAGCGCTGCGGCCGTGCTGCGGAACACCTGGTCTATACCCTGTAATGAAGACAATTTTTTTTTAATCGTCTTCTCACTTTGGTTGTATTTTTCTTTTATGCTTGTCGCCTCATAACTCAGTCAGTTGTGGACCGATTTGGAAAATTCTTTTTTTATCTTTTTTTTTTTTTATACGACTTAAAATTTACAAGCTGAAATAAAAACATGGGTAGTTTTAATAACAAACAATATATTTTTTTTTTTTCTCTTTATAACATCAATAGAGATTAAAAATTATGGAATTCGCCTTTAAATTTATTAAGATCTTATGTCACTGTTTTTTCTTTAAAATTACTTATTTTAACATTATACAAAAGACATTTAGAAAGATTCGATTGTTTTTTTTTTTTATACCACTGAGGTGGGAAACAAGCATACGGCCCACCTGATGGTAAGTGGTTACCGTAGCCTATGAACCCGCCACAAACTAAAGTTTCATCCCAATCATCTGGACGAGTGGCGGTCTTCCACCGTGCGTTTTTCAAGGCACTTTCTTCCACGCACAACCATTCTTTGGAATCAACTTCCAGCAGCAGTATTTCCGAACCGATACGACAACATAACCTTCAAGAAAAGAGTATATTCCTTTTTAAAAGGCCGGCAGCACACCTGCAATGCCGCTGGTGTTGTGGGTGATCATGGGCGGCGGTAGTCACTTACCATCAGGTGAGCCGCATGCTCGTTTGCCCCCTGTGTTGTAAAAAAAAAAAAAAAATGAACGCCTGCAATACCAGATGTATTACGCGCGCGTTGCCGACCCTGAAGAAACCTCTTTACTTTTATAATGAACAAAAAACATAAAATTACTCGAGCGATTTTCAAAATTCTTTCACCTGTAGAAAGCTATATTATTATGGCGTACTATAGGCTACATATTGGTTTTGAAAAATTCTATCTAAACGGGCAAAGCCGGGCCGGATCGCTAGTTATCGAAACATATAGTGCTATGTCGAAGATTGACTACGCTGTGTTTTCCACCGTGATCGTATATGAAAACCTATAGGGTACTTCCCGGTTGAGCTAGAATCATGAAATTTGGCAAGAAGCAATGTCATGTAGCACAAGTAAGGGAAAAAATTCTGAAAACTGTAAATTTGTAATTTCCAAAAAAAAAAAATAAACATTTAACTCGATGATTTTGTACGGAACCCTTGTTGCGCGAGTTCGACTCACACTTGACCGGCTTTTTTTTAAAGTTTATTTATTATAACAATTGTCGTCCAAACTCAACATACCTGGTCGTGCAAGGCGGATGTCTCGCAGTAGTTAGCGCCGATGGACGCCGCATACTGTGCCGCCTCTGTTTGCGACACCGCCCTCTTGTCCTCCAAGTCGCACTTGTTACCCACCATCGATAGCACCATGGGCTCTTGTACGTTACTGTGGATTTGAGAACGCAATTAATTCATCATTATCATGTATCAGCCTTGAACTGTCCACAGTTGAACATAGCCTCTCCCATAAGGGATTTTTTTTTAATAGATGAAAATGTAATGGTAACCCCGCCCGCGCTATCGGTATACACCGACGAGGCACCAGTGGAAGATGATAGGTGAGAATGAATGCAGGTCAGTTGGCCCACCATGATGAATTCGACAAGAATTAAACATGATGGTTTCCAGGGGGAACCGCGTGGAGGTAGACCCGAGAGGGTATATTGCTAGTAATGGGGCTTTTAGACCTCATTACTAATAATCCCTTACCCAATAAGGGGGGTTTTGCCAGGTAGTTACCACGCTCGGTAAGTACCAAGCGTATTAACTACTGACAAAACCATCTTACCATCACTTGACGGTAAGTGGTACCCGTCGCCTATAGACATGAGCAGTACCATGGACATAACAGAGTACACTGTTTCGCCCATGATACCCCCCATGCGTTGTCATTCCTGAGGACTCAGGTGTTATTCCTCTGTACCCAGTAAATTCACTGCCATATCTCACCCTTTTTGCTGTGTGGCTCCGGCATAGAATAGGCCACTCCTTCCTTTCCCGCGGGTGTCGTAAGAGGCGACTAAGAGAGGGCGAGGGACGGGCAGCAGCGTCCCTCTTAAAACATCTCGAAAGCCTAACCGCGGTTGTCAATCCGCTTGCCAAGCGTGGCAACTTCTGGCAAAACAGTGGACAGTTAAAAGCTGATGTGATGACAATCTCATCCTTAAACCGAAAAACAGCCTCGTTTCTTTCAAAAGTATTACCGTTTAGTGTTTATGCTGCATTAATTAATTTTTTCTTAATAAAACTTCAAATTCCATTGAAACAGTCCACAAACCTGTGCAGTTCTCTGACCCATCCCTTGATTGCTGAGAAGCTGTTCAGGTTGGTGATATCGAACACTAGTAAGGCAGCGTTCGCGTTTCTATAATACATGGGGGCCATAGACCGAAAACGCTCCTGGCCCGCTGTGTCCCATACCTGGAAATTGATTGATGGAGTCTAAAATCCCAATGCTAGAAATATATGCTATCTGGGGGGGGAAGGGATTGTTTTTTTTTTTGCTGGGTGAAAATGGTATTGTAACCCCGCCTGCGCTAACGGGATACGCTGGCGGGGCACCAGTGAAGGGTGATAGATGAGAATGAAAACAGGCCAGTTAGCCCATCATGATGAATTCATCAGGAATAAACCATGATAGTTTCCAGGGGGGGAACCGCGAGGAGGTCGACCTGGTTGGGTATATTGCTAGCAATGGGATTCTCAGTCTCTATTACTAACAATCCCTTTCCCCCCCGGGAAGGGATTGTTAGTAGTGTGAACTACCAGTTATATTGCTAGCAATATACTCTGTTAGTGGTCCACCTTGGAAACCATCGTGCTGAATTCCTGGTGTATTCATCACGGTGGGCTAACTGACCTGCCTTTTCATCCTCACCTATCATCCCTCACTGGAGTCCCACCAGCGTGTACACACACACAGGCGGGGTTACCATTTTATTATCACCTACTAAAAAATCTTCAAAACAAATCCATACCCACCAGGAGTAAGGATATTTTAATAATGGGATTTAAAAACACCATTGCTAAGTCGACCTCCACGTGGTTCCCCCTGGGCTATCGATGGGCTAACTGACCTGTTTTCATCGTCACCAATCATCTATCACTGGTGCCTTACCAGCGTATACTGATAGTGCAAGCGGGGGTACCATTCCTTTATCACCCATTAAAAAAAGCCACCCACCTGCATTTTGACCCTCGCGTCGTCGACGTTGATGTTACACGTGAAGAAGGACGCGCCGATGGTGGGCGAAATGTGCTTGGAGAACATCTTGCCTATGTAACGCACCACGAGGCTCGTCTTGCCCACACCTGCCATTGTGATATTTCTGTACTTTATTTTACTGAACTTGATGTTATTTTATTTATTTACACGTTTACACACATTAAAACATGTGTACAGGGCGGTCTTAATGCCTGATGGCATTAGAGAATACCATCAGGCACCATTCAACCGTTACGATCAACAGAGAGAAGACAAGTCCAGACTGCCAGTATTTGAATCGTTGCAGAATGATTCACATGCTGGCTAACATACAAAAAGAAAGTAGGTTAAGTTAATGTTATTTATTATACGGTGTCAAAATTTGATTTAGTAATTTATATCTGGTACAAACTAAGATTGTTAAAGTTTTGTGCGCCCTGGTTGCCTTGATTAAAGAATTTATTTATTATTTATTATTATTAAAATGGCGGTGCATAGATTTAACTTAGTGGCGAATAAACTTAATAAATTTATTTTTGCGAATTATTCTTTATTACACACAAACATATTGATAAAAACACTTAATTTTAAAGGGCAAGTTTTTTTTTTAATAAGAGATTTCTTCGAGCAAACCTTTTCATGTCAATTAAATTGTTATTTAAAAATAAACGTAGACACTTATACGATTTGTGTACACTGCAATAAAAACATTTAAAATTATAAAATGTTAAGAAGCGCATTATGATTTATGAATGGGACAGAACTGGAATTTTACGACACTCATATATAGACACACCCAAGTGTTTACGCACTAAGTTATGCACACGCATACACGCACACACACACACACACACACACAGACGCACACGCACGCATGCGCGCGCGCGTGCACACACACACACATTCACACGCACGCACGCACGCACACACATACACGCATACAAACACCTATGCATATCCAAATTCACATTCAATGTCACATATTTAAATTAACCCTGTTCGCCGCACTATAACTGTCAAATTTCAAGCTTTGACTTGCACGAGACAGGCTTTGCCTAGTGTGGGCTCATAGTTATATTGTACTACAGGCTAATTTTGTTTAAGGAAATATAGTATATCTTATATATAAGTAAGAATATTTGTTATTTACATATATTTCACCAGAGGGAGACTTTGTACAAAAGTCGATTGTTTGGGTACCTCTGTCCCATTCGTGTTTCAACCGTGAAGCAGTTGTGTTTGCATGGCTGTGTTTCGGTTTGAAGGGTGGGATATGGCGTGAAATTACACGGTACAGAGGAATAACACCTGAGTCCTCAGGAATGGCAACACATGGGGGGTATCATGGGCGAAACAGTATACTCTGTTATGAACATGGTACCGCTCATGTCTATAGGTGATGGTTACCACTTTCCATCAGGTGGGCCGTCAGCTTGTTTGCCATTCTAAGTTGTATAAAAAAAAAAGTTTATCTGTTTATATATGTAATTTTACCGCATTCGTGTATTCTGACACTTGCCTACAGTTGACTGGGAGCGAATGCTTTTAGCATTAAGTCCGCCATGTACACATATATGTACTAATGAATAAATAAATAAGTCAGTATCAAAAGGAGTATACGAGTATAGCGTTCACATACAACGATAAGATTAACTCAAATACTTGAACCGAGGAGATTAACTGTAGAAAACCACTGCTCTTTATCTAGTAGTCCATGTGGCCATGTAAGGTGACGGACTTTTATAGATAGATAGATACTCTTGATTGTTTCCTCCAAAAGATTACAATAGTAAACTTATTATAAATATAAATAATTACAAGAAATAATCACAATGAGAAAACAATGGGCGAGCTTATCGCTAAGAGATCTCTTGCAGGCAACCTTTGGATGGAGAGGAGTAATTATAAACAATTTGGTAGGAGGCACGATAAAAAATTTTGTTAGTTCCAGATATGGGAGATGTAATACATATAATAATATAAAAATTATCCCTACTCATTATTATATATATATACATATATACACATACACACACATATACATATATATACACACACACATACACACATATACATACATGCATATAAACGCCTACACAAATACATAAAAATATATAAATACTGTTCACGTAAAATATGCAAGAAATAAATATGCTAACCAGACATATAAACATATTAAGGAGATGACAACTTGCTCAAATAAAAGTCCTTAACTTTTGTTTTAAACTTTGTTTTGTTTTAAACAAACTTTCCCTTCCCCTTTTATGGGGGAGGGGGGGGGGGTAATAATAATAGTGTCCAGTAGTTTTGTTGCTAGCAATATCCCCTATGAAGGGGAAAGGGATTGTTAGTTGGAAATTTTTTTTCAATTAATGATAATGTAATGGTGACCCCGCCTGGCGGGGCACCAGTGAAGGCTGATCGATGAGAATGAAAACAGGCCAGTTAGCTCATTATGATGAGTTCATCAGGAATCAACCATGATAGTTTCCAGGGGGAACCGCGAGGAGGTCGACCTGGTTAGGTATATTGTTAACAATGGGATTCTCAGTCTCCATTACTAACAATCCCTTTCCCCCCCAAGTAGATCAGTTGGCCTATCGCGACTAACAATTAATCAAGCACAATACTTTTTAGGGGGAACCGCGTGGAGGTCGAACTAATAGTGTATAGTGCTAACAATGAGATTGTAATTCCTATTACTACCAATCCCCTCTCCCCCCCGTTAGTTGGGAATTAACAACCCCATTGCTAGCAATACATCCCCTCGTACTGACGGCGGCGGTTTGGCAACCGCAGTTAGGCTTTGCTGATGTTTTGACGCTGCTTTCCATCCTTTACCCTCCCTTAGTCGCCTCTTACGACAGTTACTGGAAAGAAAGTGGTGGTCCATTCTATGCCGGGACCACACGGCGATATTATTGCAGTCGATTAAATTATGAAGTTGGTTAAAAATGGTTGCACAATATGAAAGAATACAGTGTTCCAACTGTAAAATAAATACGTAACAGATGCGTCAGTGCGTTAAAGCGTAACCGAGCATTGTAATAGCCACTTGTATGTTATGAAATGTATTGTCCTCTTTTTAAATAGTATTTTAAATAGAGAGACGTAAGAAATTCAGCAGATCTGCATTATTTGTCATCATGATTTCCTATTTTATGGACACTCATTGTTGTACATAGTTTCTTTGATGGATGGGCAGCAGCGTCCCTCTTAAAACATCTCCAAAGCCTAACTACCAGAGGCAAACTTTGTACAAAAATCGATTGCTTGGGTACCTCTGTACCATTCGTGTTTCAACCGTGAAGCAGTTGTGTTTGGATGGCTGTGTTTCGGTTTGAAGGGTGGGATATGGCGTGAATTTACAGGGTACAGGGGAATAACACCTGAGTCCTCAGGAATGGCAACGCATGGGGGGTATCATGGGCTAAACAGTATACTCTGTTATGTCCATGGTACTGCTCATGTTTACAGGCGACGGTTACCACTTTCCATCAGGTGGACCGTCAGCTTGTTTGCCATTCTAAGTTGTATAAAAATAATAACTGCGGTTACTAATTCACCTGCCAAGCGTGGCAACTACTGGCAAAACCCCTTTATGGGGAGGCTTATGTTCAACAGTGGACAGTTAAAGGCTGGTATGATGATGATTTATTCTATAATATAATTATATTGAGATTATCAGAGTAAGTTATTTGTTTCAGAAGAAATTAAAAAAATTAAATAATATATTTATATAAATACTAGCTTTTACCTACAACACCTATATGACTATTCTTGATGAATTAATCATGATGGGCTAACTGGCCTGTTTTCATTCTCATCGATCACCCTTCACTGGTGCTCCGCCAGCGTATCCCGTTAGCGCAGGCGGGGTTACCATACCATTTTCATCCATCAAAAAAAAAACTATGCATATTGGTCATTCAAGTAATCGTTAGGCTTTGTTCAATAAGTATTTTTTAATAACAGTTTTAAACTTATTAAAAGGTAGATCCAAAATATCCTTCAGTACCTTATTATAAGATTTAATCTCCATTCCCATAAAAGACCTATTAACTTTTTGGAAATAATACTATTATATATTATATTCATACTATAACTCCTATGGGACAGACAGAACTGAGGACCTCTATTCTTATACATTTTTATAATTCTTCACATGGATACACAGAAAATATTTTTTTTATCCATGTGAATTGGGAGGAAGGGATTGTTAACAATGCGAACTACCACTTGCTAGCAATATACCCTGTCACATTGACCTTCAGATGATCTCCCTGGAAACCATTGTGTCGAATTCCAGATGTATTCATCACGATGCGCTAACTGACCTGCTTTTTCATTCTCACCTAGCATCCTTCACTGGTACTTCGCCAGCGTATACCGTCAGCGCAGGTGGGGTTAATATTTCATTACTTTTTAAAAGATTTTGAGTTCTCCTAATTGTATGAAATATGAAACACCTACTGTATAACTTGAGTCAGTTTTAGTTTTAATGAAAGATTAACAGTACTTGTTGATATAAAATTAATTAACATAGATGTTAATTATTACTTGAATACATTAACATTTTTTAAGTGGCGATACATACCTTGGGATCCTAAAACAACAATTTTTGCTTCAATTACTTTCATTTTGATAGTTTAAACATACAATGCACTACATTTGTAAATAGAATCTTTACATTATAAAATAAAAATAAAACAAAAAAAATAAAAACAACAATTTCAACTTTGTTTTCTTTTACGGCAGTGGAAGAACATCACTGTTCAAAGCAACAAGTATACTAATAATTTTAAAATCACTGTGTCGAAACGAGTCACATTGTTTTTCAGAGTCTATCTAATTTGATGCGATTATCAGTAGGTTTGCGTGCTACTTTGCGCGTAGAGCGAGAATATCGAACAATGCAAGAAAACAAATTACATTTTCAGTTTGATATGGTTTGATAGCCAACAAATCAAAGTTCAATTGAAATGGGGTACAGAGTAAGTACAGGATAAAAGTAATAAATTCACTATCTTCTTTAAGAGTAGAAACTAGTTTATTCTGAAGAAAATTAGAAAATGATTCTATGCAGTGAAGTAGAAGTAACAATAAAATAATAGAAATGCATATTCATGTATTTTAAAACTATTTGTAACTTTATGGGAGACAGGCGTGACAGATATGTATGTATGTATGTTGTAACTTTATTTCCGTAAAATATTCATATCGCGATAGACAAGAGCTAGATACTTTATAGGAAAAACAGAAATTGAAATTCTGTGAAGTGGTTGCATAGGAACACAAAACTTTTTAGTTTGAAATGATGTATATGCAGTAAAAGTTACAGAGTAGTAATCATTTGTGACAGCTGATAAACTGACTGACAGTACATTGACGATGACAATTATATTTTATTTTGTGGGGCGTAGAAACAAATTGTCAATACTATCCTGAATCTATGTACCCCTTGAATAAGGGGTAATTAATAGATGGATTGATGGTATGACCCACGGGAAAGGAAGGGGTGGCCCATTCCGGGACCGCAAGAAAAAATATATGTATAATGTAAAATATATTTGTAGTATAATAAGAGTATTATATGTTATATTTAAATAAAACTTATTCAATTGCAATGATATATTTATTAACTTCAAAGAGAGTGAACAAAGGTGGGAAACCAATCGGAAAATCCGCTAGTACATACATGTCAACTAATGTCATCTGTTAATTGAGATGCGTTCCTTTTATACATATTTAAACTAGGTACGTTCATCTTCATTAATTAATGTACATATACATTAATTAATGAATTACTGTTTTAATTTAATATTATTCATCACGTTGCACTGTTTATTATATTTTCTGTTATTCCCGTCTACGGTCGACTATATTGTTACGGCCATTTATACTGTTTAGGTGTATTCTTTCTGTAGCCGTATACTCATGACAGAGTGGTCGTGTTTTTCATGATTATAGTTGATCGTCGATAAGGCTCTTTTTCGTGATTGAGGTTCTCGCAATGCGTCTCCATCTACTTCTGCTCACAGCCGAGCGAGAGCATTCCACAATAGACTGCTGTGTGGCCGTTTTGATGAGGTCAGTCCATCGCGTTGGTGATCTACACCGAGAACGTTTGCCTTGTACCGACCCTTGGCCAATTAGACGTTCAATACAGTTTTCATTCCGGATAATATGGCCAAAGTATTTGAGAATTCGTATTTGAACAGTTGACGATAATTTCTCTCTTTCTTTTAGTTCGCTTAGAATGGACACGTTAGCTCGGAAGCCAGTCTAAGATATTTGCAGTATGGTGTAATAAAATTTAATATATATAAAAATTATTTATTACATATATTATTCATTCTATTAAAACAATATGCCATTATAAATACGATCTCTATGAATGTAGCAATAAATCCGCCATTAAAAGCGATCACGATGGGCGTTCATATTTTACGACGTCGTAAAATCCCAATATGCTTTTAATCTCTTATCATAAAATGGAAGTGAGCGCTTAATTATGACTATGAAATTAATTATTAATTAATTATTATTACAGCGTATAAAATTCCCGTATCTCTATGTACGTTCACGCTAAACTTCGAACCCGCTCAATCAACTTGAATATTTTGTTTGAAACTTCAGAAGTAGTATAATTTGCAATAGACTATTTAAAAAAAAAAAGCTTTACTTAATGCCATCTGCATAGTCTAGGGGTTTTAAAAGAGGTATGCATTTTTTTGTGCAATTTAGAATGGCAAACAAGCTGACGGCCCACCTGATGGAAAGTGGTAACCGTCGCCTATAGACATGAGCAGTACCACGGACATAACAGAGTATACTGTTTTGCCCATTATATACCTTAATATGTTGCCATTCCTGAGAATTAAGGTGTTATTCTTCTGTAACCGGTAAATTCACTGCCATATCCCACCTTTCAAACCGAAACACAGCCATGCAAACACGATTGCTTTACTTAAATAAATCTTGAATCTTGAATCTTTACGGTTGAAACACTAATGGGACAGAGGTACCCAAGGTTTTGAGTTTCGACTTTTGTACAAAGTACTCTCTCTGGTAATTCTATTTCATTGGAGTACCTACTTCTAAAATCAACGCATAACGGGCAAGAAGCTAGTGTAATATAAAAAGATCTAAGTAAAGAAAACCGCTCAATGCAAAGTGCAAATAAATGAATTGAATTAGTTGAATAAATTATATTGATCTGTGGCAGTAACTTTATAATACCAAAAATTCTTTGTCTAAATTCTGATCAAAACCTAGACAAAATTAACATAACAAAATCCTTAAACACAAAAAGGCGGGAAATGTAATCCAATATGGCCGATTTGCACTCGCTTTCCCGGGGATTTCTGGCGCCATTACAATATTTGAGAAATCTGTTTTGCAAATATGCATTATTCTAATAAATAAACTCTAATGTAACAGCTGGAAGAGCGCTTTTCGCTCGTTCCGACTGTATGGTGGCTTAGACAAAGCAAGAGCCAGCCCGCCACAAGTCAAGTTGCAAATCGAAAACATTATACAGATTAAATTTCTAAAGAAATACACAGAGTTGTTGTTTAATTTTTTTTCTATAAATTTTATCTATCTATATATCTATGTTCCACTTACTTTATTAAAATGTTACTTTTTTACCAGAAGGAGACTTTTTTTAATGGATGACAATAGAGTGGTAGCTCCATCCGCGCTATCGGTATATACCGGCGGGGCACCAATGAAGGATGATAGGTGATGATGAAGTAGGTCAGTCAGCCCATCGTGACGAATTCAACAAGAATTGTTCACGATGGTTTCCAGGGTAAATCACAGGTGGAGGTCGACCTAATAAGGCATATTGCTAGTAATGGGGCTGTCAAACTCCATTACTAACAATCCCTTTCCCGTTGTATAAAAGGCGTTTTCCTGGAGACTTCTATCCCAGTCATGTTTTTGGCATTTTTAGGGTAGGATATAGCAATGCAATTACAGGGTTTAGAGGTATAACATCTTAGTCTTCAGGAATGTTAGGGGGGAGGGATTCTTAGTAATGTGGACTATTAGTCCCATTGCTAACAATATACTCTGTCAGGTCGACCTCCACGTGGTCCTCCCTGGAAACCTTTGCGATTAATTCCAAGTGTATTTGTGTATTCATGACGGTGGGCTAACTGACCTGACTTTTTATTCTCACCTATCATCCCTTACTGGTGTCCCGTCAGCGTATACTGTTCACGTAGGCGCGGTTACCATTTCATTATCATGCATTAAAAAAAAGTCCTCAGGAATGGCAACATATGAAGGGTATTGTGAGAGACACTGTATACTCTGTTATATCCATGACGTTCACGTCTATAGGCGATGGTTGCCACTTATTATCAGGTGGGTGTCAGTTTATTTGTCATTGTAAGTTGCATAAAAATACTTTTCTTATATTTAAAAAACAGAAGGGGGTTGTAACTACTCTCTATAGATTGGTAATGCAGGCCCGCCCCCAAAGAAATCTCATACAATCGGATCCACTACATAAGTATATTCTCGTTTACATAAAAAAGCTATTGCCCTAACGTATACAGCAGTTAAATCGAGAGGAATTGGCTGTTCTTTCGTAAATTAACTGAAAATCATTCTATATACTATACTAAGTTAGTTACAAGTAACTTAGTGTTTTAGTATAAAACTTATAATATAAATTTTAGACTAAAGCAAGCTGACCAAACAGCCAAATGACCAGCATAACGCAAAAATTAAAAATATAGATTGTTTTTTTTTCTGTGAATGACTTTTCCATAGAGTTCATCTTAGTTTTTGGTAAGATACGGGAAATATGGCGGGAACTTATCTTATAGGCGGGAAATTATTGAAATTAATAAAATTGTCTTTTGTTATAGCCTGACAATGTGTAATTGTTATGATTGTGGTGTAATAATCATTTCAAAAATAATAATTTTCGAGTTATGAGTCTCTTATACATGATGCTAACAGAAATAGTGGTAAAAATGGTGACTGATTGTGATTGAGTAAAAGAAGAAGGAAAAGACGAAGAGTCTTCCATAGGCACGGATTTTTTTTTATCTATCCAAAATAAACTTGACAGTTATGCTTTTTAAATCAAGGGCGTTATAAGTTTGAGGTTAGGTCTTGTTCTACTCAACTATTATTTTTTTTATTGAATCTTAATAGAATGATAACCTTGTATGTGCTATCGGAGCGCTAATGTGGAGTGGTAGGCGAGGACGACACCATGGCTCATCGTGACGAATTCAACAAAAATTACATATGGTTTCCAGGGTAGAACAGAGTGGATGTCCACCTGACATATACCAGTATGTCGAGGCATGAATATATGAGCAATGAGGGTTAACATCCTCATTACTAATTCCTCCCTCACACTGTTTATTAATAAAAAAACTCCTATAATAACACTATGCGTCCTCTGTTATCTTGCTATGGGTGGAGGGAGGGGTGGAGAATTTATTTAATTTTTACCCATTAAAAAAGTATGAGAAATGGGGGGAAAGAATTGTTTGTAATATTGTCCATATCCATCATTTCATAGTAATCCATTAAAAAAAAATTGTAGCTATGGGAGAATAAAAACATTTTGTCGTTCTAAAATCCATGGTTCTTTAAATAGTTTTAATGTTAGAACCATCTTTGGGATCGCAGTTATCGAAAAAATAGATTAATTGATGCGTATAATGGAACATAACGGCTTAAATATTTTATTTTCCCGCTCAAACACTGGCAATGGGAGTAGGAACTGCCCACTCAGCCTACAGAAACAAATTGAGCAAAAATCTTTATGATGCATTAGGGATATTACGATGGCGAATGTAATCCAAACAAATATGTTAAGGTAGTAAGTAAGAAATGAGACTAATTTAGCTAAAAGCCCGCGAAATGCGGACAAAGTGGTCGTAACAATAAAAGCGGCGATAAATTCCCTAACACTGCCATCTACACATCGAATGCTCATGTTGTATTCATGAAATTTGTAACTAGATGGCGTTAGTCGTGATTTAATCCGCTTGTTCTACTCTATTGCAAGCCAAATGTTATTTGAACGAGAGGGTAAAAGGTAATTTGTCTTTTATTTGATGTATACATGCTACTGTTTAATTCGTTTCTTCCATATTTAGTTGTCTACATCTCGAACGTCCAGAGAAGCAAGCGTTCATAAAATAAGAATGACAACCAAGCATACGGTCTGCCTGATGGCTCACACATAATGGTTCAATAATTGCTTTCATTAGTCAATATTAACTGTTATAGATGCATATGCAATGCATGCTTTTTTACTTTTTAAGTAGAAGAAAGGGAAAGATTATATAGATAGAGCCTCGAGCCTCAAAAATGGGTCAACTTTTTGTTTTAAACGACTTCCAAACAGAGATTCTTAATTCGTCTGTTTTTTTTTTCTGCGTACTATATTACGCTATTACGTCGTCGATTTTTCTTTTTACTAGCGGTCGCCCCGTGGTCGATATTCGACCATTACATATATTGTAATTTTAGATTATATAGATAGAGCATCGAGTGTCAAAAACGTGTCAACTTTTTGTCAGCTAACTGTCAAATTAGCTGACTCGATGTTTTTATCAGTGTTCTATATACTTACGCACACAATGTGTCTTGACGTATCTATATTTAATTATTTAATAAATAAAATGAGTTTTTACGCATTAATAAGATGCAGAATTTGTAAGACAAAATAAATATAGAAGTTATAAAGGAATCACTCGTAACTATTTATCACGCAAAATTGTATAAAAACGTTGGCCCGTTGTCAGATGCCAAAGATGTCAGAAATAAGGGAAATAAGTAATTCTAAATAAATAATTAAGTGTATACAATTTTTCTTAGATATTTCCTGTAGCTAAGGATTTTACAGTTTAGTAGATCTATACTAGTAAATTTATTACAACTAGATGGAGACTTTGTACAAAAGTCGTTTGTTTTGCCACCTCTGTCTCATTCATGTTTCTACCGTGAAGCAGTTGTGTTTGCATGACTGCGTTTCGGTTTGAAGGGTGGGATATGGCGTGAATTTACTGGGTACAGAGGTATAACAGCTGAGTCCTCAGGAATGGCAACGTATGGGGGGTATCATGGGCGATGCAGTATACTCTGTTATGTTCGTGGTACTGCTCATGTCTATAGCGACGGTTACCACTTTCTATCAGGTGGGCCGTCAGCTTTTTTGCCATTATAAGTTGCATAAAAAAATAATATTATTATAATTATTGCAAGATTTGAACAAAAATGTATTACAAGCATGTTTTGTTTTTATATTGGGTATAAAAAAATGTTCCGAAGGATTAATATTAATATAAAATTGTAATTACGTTGTCTGTACATACAAGATATTTAAGAAAAATTGATATGTGGAGTGTCTTAATAAGAGATACCTATAGGTAATATAACAATAACTTTAAGATGTTTCGTTCCGTCTATCTTTCCGTGTCTTTGTTCCGGCATCACGCAAAAAATACTTGATCAAATTGAATGGTAGCTTTTACAACTGTGGTGTTTTTAAAAAAAATCGACCAAGTGTGAGTTGGATTAACACACAATAGGGTTCCGTAGCAATTATAATAGGAGAAAAGAGAAAAAAAATTATAAAACAAGTACACGGTTTTTGGATTTTCCCCTTTGCTTATGGTATGCGACAATGCATCTTGTTTAGTTCCATGATTCTGAGTCAACCGGAAGTACCCTATTGCCATCATCATATTTATTCAATAAATGATAATGGAATGGTAACCCCGCTCGCGCTATTGGTATACACCGGTGGGGCCCCAGTGAAGGATGATAGGTGAGGATGAAGTAGGTTAGCCCATCGTGACGAATTCAACAAGAATTGTTCACGATGGTTTCCAGGGGGAACTACGTGGAGGTCGACCTAGCAATGGGCTGTCAAACTCTATTGCTAACAATTCCTTTCCCCCGCCATCATCATATTAGCTGTTAACTGCTAGCTCCCTTAGTCGCCTCTTACGACACCCACGGAAAAGGAAGGGGTGGCCTATTCTATGCCGGGACCACATGGCATATATATATTCATATCAGCCTTTAACTGTCCACTGCTGAATATAAGCCTCCTTGGGGGGTTTTGCCAGTAGTTGCCACGCTTGGCAGGAGGGTTGGCAACCGCAGTTAGGTTTTAAGAGGGACGCTGCTGTCCATCACAGATGCAGACTTTAATACCTCTGGTATAGCAGGCGTTCATAGGCTACGGTAACCACTTACCATTAGGTGGGCTGTGTGCTTGTTTGCCACCTCAGTGGTATATAAAAAAATGTATTCGATATTAATTTCAATTTGACACCTTCACGCGTTCCTGTGAAAAAGGGTCGTGACAGACGATCAACGAAGTGATTCCATAAGGGTTCCGTTTCTCCTTTTGAGTTGCGGAACCCTAAAAAACAACTCGCAACCATGGTGAACTGTCGATATAGCGAATAGAGCACAGTGAGTGACACGGCGCGGTGTTCCCGTAAAACGGGACACAATCACGCGGCCAAGCGGTTACGGGGAAAAGAAAATGGCGGAGCTTACCTATTCTTTTTTCAAATTTATATTTTATATATATATATATAATTTAAATTTACCCTGAGGTGGCAAACCGTCATATGACCAGTCTGATGATAAACGATACAAGAAAATGGCGGACTTTTTTTATGGTTGAAAATGGTATTGTAACGGTAACCCCGCCTGCGCTAACGGGATACGCTGGCGGAGCACCAGTGAAGGGTGATAGATGACAATGAAAACAGGCCAGTTAGCCCATCATGATGAATTCATCAGGAATTAACCATGATAGTTTCCGGGGAGAACCGCGAGGAGGTTGGTCTGGTTGGGTATATTGCTAGCAATGGGATTCTCAGTCTCCATTTTTGACAATCCCTTTACCCCCTTAAAATGGCAGACTTAACTTTGTTTTTGTTTTATTTTTTTATACCTACCTTTGAGGTAGCAAACCATCATATGGCTAGCCTGATGATAAACGGCAAGGATTGTTAGTAATGGGGTGTAAAAGATGAATTGCTAGCAATGAACTCTATCAGGTCGATGTCCACGCGGTTCATCTTTGAAATCATCGCGGTTAATTCTTGAATTCTTCACTAACCTTTTTTTTTGTACAACTTATAATGGCAAACAAGCTGACGGCCCACCTGATGGAAAGTGGTAACCATCGCCTATAGACATGAGCAGTACCATGGACATAACAGAGTATACTGTTTCGCCCATGATACCCCCCATGCGTTGCAATTCCTGAGGACTCAGGTGTTATTCCTCTGTACCCAGTAAATTCACGCCATATCCCACCCTTCAAACCGAAACACAGCCATGCAAACACAACTGCTTCACGGTTGAAACACGAATGGGACAGAGGTACCCAAGCAATCGACTTTTGTACAAAGTCTCCTGTTTTCATCTTCACCTATTATCCACAACTGGTGGAGTTATGAGGTAATAACTTAAAAAAAAACATACAACCGAATTGAGAATCTATATCCCTTGGGGGGAAAGGGATTGTTAGCAATGTAGTTTGACAGCCCCATAGCTAGCTATAAGCCCTATCAGGTCGACCTCCACGTGGTTCCCCCTGGAAACCATCGTGAACAATTCTTGTTGAGTTCGTCACGATGGGCTAACTGACCTGCTTCATCCTCACCTATCATCCTTCACTGGTGCCTTGCCGGTGTATACCGATAGCGCGGGCGGGGTTACCATTCCATTATCGTCCATAAAAAAACTTATATTCCTTTAGTAAGGATACCCAATGACTACTGTTACTTAGTATTACCACAGATAATATAATACTACGTAGTAAAAACTACTTAACTATTTTAACAGGTTAAAAATATAATTATTAATAGATAAACAATGGAACATGTCCATACTATTTTAGTCGCACCGCAAACGAGCAATCAGCGAGCGATCGCCGACGCGACAACACTGCGCCCCACTCCCCCCTCACCCGCTGCTCCTCGCTAAATTCAATTTGCACCAATCAACGGGCGCTGTCTTCCCGCCTTTCGCGTTGTTGGGCGCCGGACGTGAGACAACGGTATGTTCGATTTTTGAATAATATTTTTTATTTTGGTTTGTAAGCGGCCAGTTTTAGCATTTTGCGGTTTCGACTTAGACCAAGAATATAAGAGCTGTATGGCGTGTGGCAAAGTCCTCTACGGATCGTAAAGCAATAAATTAAGCGACAGTTAATTTTAAATTCTAACCAGGGGGAAGGGATTGTTAGTAATGCGAACTACCAGTCTTATTGCTAGGAATATACCCTGTCAGGTCGATTTCATCACGATGGTCTAACTGACCTGCCCTTTCATTCTCATTTATCATCCCTCACTGGTACTCCACCAACGTACACTGTTAGCGCAGGTGGGCTTACTATTTCATTAAAATCCATTAAAAAAATATTCATATTAGTAATTACAAATAAATGTATAATTTAAAAGGGATCCATCTTCGCACCATATCCTGTTAGACAAATAAAATATTTATTAGTTCATTTTTCGTATCTGGCAAGTTAGATGGTAAAACGTCATTTAAGAACTCCCTTTTGAAGAGAGTTGATAGTTGATACTAGCGAGGAACTAGATCTATGACAGTATAATAATATTTATATCAAACCTTACCTTATATAGACAGAGTGTCTCCATACAAATGCTTAGAGAAAAACGGGCCAACTTTTTCATACTTTTTTGCATGATAAATAGTTATGAGTGATTCCTTTATAACCTCTATATTTATTTTGTCTTATAATTTCTGCATCTTTTTAATGCGTAAATATTCATTTTATTTATTAAATAATACGTCAAAATACATTTTATGCGTAACTATATAGAACACTGATAAAACAACGAACGCTAATTTGACAGTTAGCTGACAAAAAGTTGACCCGTTTTTGAGGCTCGATGCTCTATCTATGCAATCTAAGGCAACGAAATTAACATGAATTATACTAGCACAATTACATTTAGGTACCTATCTACACTAAAAATCGAAATTGATGACTCATAAAGTCTTCACTCCACATAGCTTGAAAAACTGACAACTGACCGAAGAAAAGTTGTTATAACATTCAAAGTTTCAGATCAGAACCAATTTAGATTTTTTTTTTGTTTTCTATGCACTAAGAGTCGAATTTAAGATAAATAAAGCTTCGTCCTATCTTATTTACAACATGAAAGTCCATTATTTTTCTGGATACTTTTATTTAGTAGATACAATATGAGTGCTACCGAACTAGTGTTTTATACTTATAAAATTAAATGGACCAAAATCAAATCATTTTATTGCAAACGATTGCAAAAATAATAAACGAATTTACGAGAATACCTGTGTAAAAGACGATACGCATAAAATTGTGTGCCACAAAATAAAACGACTTTAATTGCAAAAAAAAAAATGAAAACTAAAAAAAAAATAGTTTTAAAATAAAAGTACATGTAGTACTTTTGTCAAGAGTGTTTGATTAGTCTGTAATTTGTTTGAAGGTAATATAATGCGACCAACAAAACAATAAAATATTAAATTTGTTAAAATGAACAAGAAATTGCTTAGATATCGTATTACATAACAATTATAAAAGAACTTATACTTGCTTTATCTTATAATTTCTTGAATTAACCTAGTTTCGGTATCTATGTATTTAATAAAAAAAAATATGTCAAAAAAGGAAAAGCGCGGGAACGTCGCCAACATGGCCGCCGGCGGGAGTTTTCGTTACAAAATCAAATATCAAATATTGATATTCGCGGCGCGATTTTGTATTCTGTTTGAGGTGCGAGATACTATTTGCAGTTCCATTTGGCATAGCGTTACACTTGTCGCCTGTCATCGTTTCGTTATTGATATTTCGTGCAATATAAATTATATTTTTATCGTAATTCTATATCTATCAATCAATCAATCAATCAAACAGAAACTGTCATTTGTTGGTGGCCAGTATTGTTATTTGTTGTTCGTATTCAGTAAAACTTTTCTGATTGTTTTTTAGCTTTCAATACAAGTACCTAAAACTATTATAGAAATGAGGGGAGGGAAAGACATTGTGAGCAATGGAATTTGACAATCCCATTGTTAGCTATATGCCTTATTAGGACGACCTCTACTTGATTCCCCATGGAAACTATCGTGTTTAATTCTAGTGGAATTCGTCACGATGGGCTAACTGACCTGCTTTCATCCTCACCTATCATCCCTCACCAGTGCCCCGCCGGTGTATACCGTTAGCGCAGGCGGGGTTACCATTCCATTATCACCCATTAAAAAAAAATTATTATAGATAGAGGATTATGAGAATTTTTTAATTTTTACACGAGGATCTCCTCTCCAGGGGAGAGGAGGCCCTCGCTTTTACTATTTAGAAATATAAAATTACATCTTTTAGGGATTCTTTCTGTTACTGCTACATTCTGCTGAAAAAATCTACCGCCACCGCTGAGTGCTAAAAATTAAAAAAAAATGCCTACTTTTAATAAAAATAAAAAAAAAATCTTAAAAAAAAAAACAATAATTAAAGATACAATTGTGACCTAACCAGTAATTTTGATCTAAAAACTAAACTGACAAACTGATTTTGATAAAATTTCTATGGGTCCAATCTGTAAGTATATCCCTTCAAAAAAAAAAAAAAAATAAAGATTTCCAAATCGGTTTACAACTGACGGAGTTATGAGGTAACAAACAAACAAAAAATAACCGAATTGAGAATCTACTTCTTTTTTAAGTTGATTAAAAATATAAAGTAAGTAATACTTACCTTTCTGTTCTTTTCTTTTTTTTATCTTTTATACAACTTAGAATGGCAAACAAGCTGACGGCCCACCTGATGTAAAGTGGTAACCGTCGCCTATACACATGAGCAGTACCATGGACATAACAGAGTATACTGTTTGGCCCATGATACCCCCCATGCGTTGCCATTCCTGAGGACTCAGGTGTTATTTCTCTGTACCCAGTAAATTCACGCCATATCTCACCCTTCAAACCGAAACACAGCCGTGCAAACACAACTGCTTCACGGTAGAAACACGAATGGGACAGAGGTACCCAAGCAATCGACTTTTGTACAAAGTTTCCCTCTGGTCTGTAGCCTATAATCAACGGGGCTACGGATTGATGGACGTTTTATGAGAACTACTTAGAGATTAGTTCATTGATTTTATTAAACTCGTTTCAGTATATTAGTTTTTAAAACTATTTTTTTTTTTAGTTTTTAATCTTAGATTATATAGATAGAGCGTCGAGCCTCAAAAACGTGTTAACTTTTTATCAGCTAATTGACAAATTAGCTGACTCGTTTGTTTTCATCTGTGTTCTATACAAGTACTTACGTACACAATGTATCTTGACGTATCTATATTTAATAATATAAGAAATAAAATGAGTGTTATTTATTTATTTATTTACAAGAAACATGCTAAGTGTATAGATGTTACAATAAGTATAAGTCCTCATATTTCGCCATAATTAGGCATGCAAATGTTAAAACTTAAAAAGAATAAATGTTAAATGAGTCATTAAAATTCGAAATGTTATATAAAAAAAATACATCAGAAATGTCACATGACACTTGTCAACAATAAAAAAGAAAGAAATGTCACTGTCAAATCATGGACTATTGATAATGGCTGCATTGTAACACGATAGGTAATTCAAGTAGGTTGTTTACATTTTTGTATCAAAAACTCTTGCACACTGTAAAAGGACTCCTCGACAAGCCAATGTTTTAATGAATCTTTATATTTTCTAAATGGGAGTTCTCGTATACTTTTTGGTATTTTATTATAAATTTTAATTAAATTAAACAAACGTTGTTAATAAATGTTGACGCATTTAAAAAGGTGCAGAATTTATAAGACAAATACAGAAGTTATATAAAGGAATCACTCGTAACTATTTATCACGCGAAATTGTATGAAAAAGTTGTCCCGCTTTACTCGAAACATTTGTATGGAGACACTCTATCTTATATAATTTAAGTTTTTAATTTTGTTTTTTTTTCTGCAATTGAAGTCGATTTTTTGGTAGTACATAATTTTTATGTATCAATTTTCATACAGGTAGCCTGGAAAAGATCGCTATTTAGCGATAAGGCCGTCCATTGTTGCCTCTTTATCTTGCCTCTATTCATTTTGTTTGTATACATATTGTTATTAAAGAATGAAGATAATCTGTATCATTCTTTGAAAAAAAACAAGAGTTTTCATTCATTAATTCGCAAATTTCATACACCTTTTCATCGCCCTCTTCATACACTTCTATCCGTTTTCATGTCTAAGTAAAGGACCAACGATATACAGTACTGGTAACATAGTGCAATAAACTGTAGAACAATATCGACAATCGACAAGACTTTATCGATATATCGACGGGCGGCGGCGAGTTGTTAAAACAAAGAGCATCAATCACGACTCGGCACGCCCACATGCGGTATTCATAGTCGGCGTCAGATATATGGAAATAAAGTATTCACCAGTACAGTGAAAAGTTTTTAGAGAAAGAAATATTTTAAAGGTATTTTTAAGATCAGAAAATAGGCAAAATTTTATTTAAACAAATCGTATGTTATTTATTTTATAAAAGAAAGAAGGCACAGTTAAAGAAAAAAATAAATATAAACCTCTTTTAATGAAAAACAAAGGAAATAATTCGTTATAAAATTTAATATTGTATTATTTAATATCTGATCTTTAGCAACATGGATTTTAATTATTTTATATATCAATTAACTTAACTTTATGGACACTCACTATTATATATGGTTTCTTTCATACATGTGCTTATATTACTTGCATACACCCACTCTAACTTGCCTACCTTGCTTTGAAATCAAAATTTTTGTTTGTATAAATAAAATCCGTTATTGGCTGTATTAATGATATATACACAGCAAAAAGAATACTTCAGGTTCTGGTTGCAATCGGTCGATCATCGGGTGCGCAACTGGATAGTGTAGACATTGCGTGCTCGTCGATGAACCTACGGGAATAGCCCGTACAGTCGGTAAATGTACTGCAAATATTGCAGGTACGACTAAAGATTCGCACCTGGAAAAAAGTAAATATTTTTAAAGTATCGGGGAAAAAAAATAAAAACGAATTTAATAAAAAAAAAAAAGAAAACCTGTATTAATTTATATCGTAATAATAATATACTTATTATCATATAAATATATATTAAGTTAAACCCTATATATCATTCAAGGTGATCAATATAATTCACTTCACATATCATATCAAAAAACTATAATATTCGTATACACGAAAACAGAAAAACTTGAGACCAAAGCAAACAAAAAGTCCAAGACTTTGAAGAGATCTTCCAATGCAGCTGTGAAGAGTTTCGGGGATACGACATCGCCCTGTCTTACACCTTTCTGCACTGGGATGAGATTTTTTTGATGGGTGAAAATGGTGTAGTAACTTCGCCTGCGCTAACGGGATACGCTGGCGGAGCACCAGTGAAGGGTGATAGATGAGAATGAAAACAGGTCAGTTAGCCCATCATGATGAATTCATCAGGAATTAACCATGATAGTTTCCAGGGAGAACCGCGAGGAGGTCGACCTGGTTGGGTATATTGCTAGCAATGGGATTCTCAGTCTCCATTACTAACAATCCCTTTCCCCCCACACTGGAATGGGTTTCGTACTCCGGTTCTTAATGCCTTAATGTACATATATTTCAACGTGCAAATTCTAATTTTAAAGTCTAATTCTAAATTTGGCGAATAAATTTGTAATTAATTTAATTTTGTCTGTTTAAAAATTGTCCCAATATTGTACACCGCTCTACCCGTTGACGTTGATGCTCCTTTCCACTTTGCGTGTTGCTGGAAGAGAACTCTATCAGAGTTAAGCTCGCCTTTGTACATTTGATTACCTCTGTCATATTCTTATAACTGGTGTGTACAATAAAGAATTAAATAAATAAATAAATAATTTATATATGAAACTCGAAGATTGGACACTCGAAAACTAGACACTGGATAATTGACACTCGAACACCCGACATTTGGACATTCGATACTCGGACATTCGACACTCGAACACTCGAAACTCATGACAATTTACGAAAAAATATAAGAACTCCCATGGAAACCTACACTACCAGTGAAAAACATAGGCCATATATTTTCGAAAATTCTTTCTATCCGCGCGAAGACGGGCCGGATCGCTTTGTTGGATATAAAAATATATTAAAAAAATTATTTACTTTTTCCAAGTTCAGTCTATAAATACGGCACCCTGGTACAAACATAAGGAGTTAGAACGAGACGGTAGAACATGCCGTCTCTTGTTAACGCACGAGAGTAGAATACAGAACGAGAGAGTTTTTCAGCGCAATTTATATAGCCCGCCCGCCACTTGAGAAGACAGTGTGGGGTGACCATGGTCTGAGCAGGAATAATGTATTTTTTTTTATTCCTGTAGTTTTACCAAAGGGAGACTTTATACAAAAGTCGTTTGTTCGAGCACCTCTGTTCGACTCATATTTCTGCGGTGAAGCAACGGTGTCTGCTTGGCTTTGTTTTAGTTTGAAGCTTTTTTTTTTTAAATGGGTGATAATGGAATAGTAACCCCGCCTGCGCTAACGGTATACGCTGGCGGGGCACCAGTGAGAAATAATAGGTGACGATGAAAGCAGGTCAATTAGCCCATCGCGATGAATTCTATTAGAATTACCCACGATGGTGTCCAGGGGGAAAGGGAAAGGCGCGTGGAAGTCGACCTGATAGGATGTATCTATCTAGCAATGGGTCAGTTAGACCCCATTACTAACAATCCCTTTCCCTCCCCAGGATTAAAGGCATTATGGCAGTGAAATTACAGGATACAATAGCGTAACACCTTAGTCTGGAGGGGGAATGGATTGTCAGTAATGCGGGCTACCAGTCCCATTGCTAGCAATATACCCTGTCAGGTCGATCTCAACATGGTCCTCCCTGGGAACCATCGTATTGAATTCCTGGTGTATTCATCACGATGGTCCAACTGACCTGCCTTTTTATTTTCACCTATCATCCCTCACTGGTGCCGGCCGCCAGCGTGTACCGATAGCGCAGGTGGGGTTACCATTCCATTATCATTTATTATTAAAAAACACCTTTGTCTTCAGAAATGGCAATGCATAAAGGGCACCATGGATTACACAGTATACTCTGTTATGTCCATGGTACTTGTTCATGTCTATAGGCCTCGATTACTACTTTTTTTATATTACTATGGTGCCAAACAAGCATACGGCCCGTCTGAATGTACGTCACATATTTTTCACCATCTCTACCCTTCATACGCTTTCTGTTTTCAACCAATGGTTAGCTGGTAGAGAATGCCATATGGCATTAAGCTCGCCACTTGTACAAAGTTTTATTGTACAATAAAGAATAAATAAATACATTTAAAAAAAATCATGCGATTAGGAAAAAAGATGTTAAAATTGAAAAAAAAGGTATTTCGTATAATAACCTAAAGGTCATTAAAAGGAATTAAAATAAAATTTTAAATTAAACGACAAGACTATATTATAAATAAAAAAAGTAAATCTGTTTGTTGTGATTTGTGCTGTAATACAAATAAAATATATATATATATATATATATATATATATATATATATATATATATATATATATATATATATATATATATATATATATATATGTAATATAATTTACGCAATAAAGTATATATACATATATACTTTATTGCACTAAAACATACAGTAACAACAAAAAGTTAATAACAATGTTAGCAAAGGCGAACTTATCTCTAAAAGAGAGTAGAGAGAGTTTCTTCCAGTCAACCTAATACAGTGGCATAGGAAGTTGTGAGTGGGCAGTAGTAGTGCAAAACTGTAACTAAAATAAACATATACATAATTAAAAAATAATTATCTATCTATCTATCTAAAAAAATAATAAAAAAAAAAACTTAAACAAGATGTCCGCTAGTGCACGAGAATGGTGGCGAGCGTTCGACTCGTTAGCCCCCCGCCCCCTCGCTTAATTTACTGTTGTAAGCGATCCGTTACCGACGAGTTTGTGCCGTTAAAGCGGGCGCACCGCCGAATTAGCTACTGTATTCATTTGTATTGTATACAATCACACAGTGTACAATCAATACTGTAATACAGTAACTCATCTATCTGGATAGTGGAGCAAGTTTTTTTCTTAATGGCCGATAATGGTATGGTAACCCCGTCTGCGCTATTGGTACACGCTGGCGGGCACCAGTGATAGATGACTGATGAGGACGAAAGCAGGTCAGTTAGCCCATCTTGACGAATTCTACTAGCAATATATCTTATCAGGTTGACCTCCACGCGACGCGACGCTCCACGAGGGGGAACCCCTGGAAACCATCTTGACTAATTTATCGTTGAATTCGTCACGATGGTCTAACTGGCCTGCCTTTTCATCCTCACCTATCATACTTCACTTGTTTCCCGCCAGCGTATACCGCTAGCACAGGCGGGGTTACCGTTCCATTATTATTCATAAAAAATACAATTACTGGGAGGGAGAGATTGTTAGTAATGTGGAGTCCCATTGCTAGCAATATATCCTATCGAATCAACCTCCACGTAGTTTACAAAATCACCGTGCTGTATTCCGAATGTATTCATCACGATGGGCCAACTGACTTGCCTTTTCATCCTCACCTATCATCTCTCACTGGTGCCCTGCTAGTGTATACCGATCCATTAAAAAAAATAGGCCTTCGCCATAGACTGCCATAAGGAACGATCCTGAGCCACCTGTTTCCACTGACTCCCTGCAATGTATTTGAGGTCGTCACTCCATTTAGTGGAGGGTCATCCTACACTGAGTTTGCCCATACGGGGTCGCCACTCAAGAACCTTTCTTCTCCATTGGTTGTCGGTTCCTAGAGTTATATGACTAGCCCATTACGTATAGTACGTGTACATTAAATTTCATACTGAATGGTTAAGCCGTTAAGGCGTTATATGGTAACAAACAAATTCACTTTCTCATTTATAATATTAGTGAGAACTAGGTATCATATAATAATGAAACTAAGGGTGAGAAATTATTTCAGTATTGGATCAATCTAATATATAAAATTCTCGTGTCACGGTGTTTGTTACCAAACTCCTCCGAAACGGCTTTACAGATTTTTATGAAATTTTGTGTGCACATTGGGTAGGTCTGAGAATCGGCCAACATCTATTTTTCATACCCCTCAATGATAAGGGTGACACACCCCTAATTTCTTTTTTATTTTTTTGAAAAATTTTTTAGTTTTTATTTTATTATGATTTAGCATTGAAAAATATATACAAATTTAAATTTTCACGCTTTTACGTTCAACTCCTGTTTTTTAATCGTGATTTTTATATGCCGCAATAGGGTTGCAAGATGGCAATCGAATATAGTAATTGTAGTACTAGAAATTTTCATGTATAGTTCTCGAAATAATGTATATGGTAAAACAACGTTTGCCGAGTCAGCTAGTATATATATATATATATATATATATATATATATATATATATATATATATATATATATATATATATATATATATATATACTGATCCAATAACAAATATATTAAAAGTCTGTTATCCAATATAGAATTGAAAGAAGAATTACGAAAGAGATTTATCGAGCAAGAATGAATGGAGATGTCGGTAGGGGCCGCCCTAGGCGGACGTATGTCGACCAAATAGGCGACGTGCTGAAGAAGGGCCAAATTAAAAGTACCCGTAACCGGCGAGCGTGTATGAAAAGATTGATGAATGTGGAAGAAGCGAAAGAGGTTTGTTTGAATCGAAGCATTTGGCGTTCCATTGTTTCTGCCTACCCTAATGGGAGACAGGCGTAACGGATATGTATGTATGTATCCAATATATTTTTTTAGATAATTTGACTAAGACTTTTAATATATTTGTATTACTAGAGGGAGGAAGACTTTGTACAAAAGTCGATTGCTTGGGTACCTCTGTCCCATTCCTGTTTCAACCGTGAAGCAATTGTGTTTGCATGGCTGTGTTTCGGTTTGAACGGTGGGATATGGCGTGAATTTACACGGTACAGAGGAATAATACCTAAGTCCTCTGGAATGGCAACGCATGGGGGGTATCATGGGCGGAACAGTATACTCTGTTATGTCCAAGGTACTGCTCATGTCTATAGGCAACGGTTACCACTTTCCATCAGGTGGACCGTCAGCTTGTTTGCTATTCTAAGTTGTATAAAAAAAATATACTTTTAGCATATTCGAAAATAGATATCTGACCGATATCGGCCATATTGAAATTGGTGATGACCCTTTTTTCAGAGGAACCCAATATATAGATATCAGATCGGTATCAATATTAGCTATACGTAAATAAAACCACGTTTTATTAACATAACTTCTATATTTTGTAAATTTGCACATAATTTTTACTTATATTACAATTATTCTATGTTTATGTTTAAATTAAACACTATATTCATTAATTTTGGTATTGTTTTAATTATATATATATATACCTATATATATATATTCTTATATATACAAAAATTATTCATAGTAGTCGTAGCAATACTGGGCTCTTAAGTTGGTTTATTTTAACAAATATTTATTAGTTTGTCTGGGTTAAATTTTGCAAGTTAAATTAATACTTAAACTGACTGTATTATTATTATTTGGAATTGAACTTAGTTCTTATAACAATACAATATGCTTAAGATTGTGATATTCTCAAAATGGCCGCCGTCACAAGATGGCGGATGGTGTGGGTATATTTTACGAGAATCTGTTATTTATTTATTCACTTGTCCTGCAGTGTAAAGTACAAGGCGGAATTAATGCTAAACGAAGGGACAAATGAAACAGTTCTAAGTGTAAGTAACAATAAAATAAATTACATTCTTTTAATCTGATTGTAACTGCAAGATGGCGGATGATGTAAGATTGTTTTTGAAAATGTTTTAAAACATACTTGTTCTATAGAAAAATAGATTAGGCTCGAGACCATTTCTCTTTTGGAAAATATCTAAAAAACCACTTTACAGCCACAGTACATATAGTTTTAAGTAATTCAATTAGTATACATAACTTTTATTATACCTTACATTAAATAGAATCTACTTAGTATACATTTTCATTATGATTAATTCATATTCAATTGTTATTATTAATAGTAATATCTAGGAGTGGGTAATATATAGCAATATATATATATATATATATATATTGTGGTTACGATATCTATACATATATTGGCTCAATAACAGATATATTAAAAGTATGTTATATAAAAAATAATATTGTATAACATACTTTTAACATATTCGAAAATAGATATCCGACCGATATGGGCGATATCGAAATGGGGGATGACCTTTTTCCCGCCATCAATGTCCAGAGGAATCTATTTTTTTTATACTACTTAGAATGGCAAACAAGCTGACGGCCCACCTGATGGAAAGTGGAAACCATCGCCTATAGACATGAGCAGTACCATGGTTTCTGTTTCGCCCACGATACCCCCCATTGCGTTGCCATTCCTGAGGACTCAGGTGTTATTCCTCTGTACCCAGTAAATTCACTGCCATATCCCACCCTTCAAACCGAAACACAGCCATGCAAACACAACTGCTTCACGGTTGAAACACGAATAGGATAGAGGTACTCAAGCAATCGACTTTTGTAAAAGTCTCCCTCTGGTAAATATATATATATCGGATCGGTATATTACCCATGCCTAGTAATACCTGCTAGTCTCTATATTTTTTTACAATAATTATACAAATTCACTCATTCATACATAAAGAAAAAAATTAAAAAAAAAAAAGTTTTTTAGGAACTGTATCCGACATATTTTATGTCAGTTTTAATGTATGTAAATAATAATTTATTAAAATGGTCATAATAAAATTAGGCCGCCATTTGTAAGGAAATATTTGGAAATGAACAATAACTTTTATAATTGGGTATTTTTTAAATCAAATATTTAAACTTATAAATCAGAGGTTTCCAAAGTGTATGTACGCCGTGGAGCCTCGGTACGTTTACAGTATCTATAGAGTAGCCTTTCCCAAAGTGGGCGATAACGCCCCCTTGTGGGCGCTGCAGGCCTAAAGTGAACAAGAGTGAAGAGACCCAGAAAAAAAAATGGGGGCGTTATGTAAAGACTCGGGAAAGGGGGTGGTGATCTTGAAGTAATAGTTTTTAAGTAGGTGAAAAAAGAGAGGCGCTAAAAAATAATTTATTCTCAAAGTGGGCAGTAGACAAAATGAGTTTGGGAACCCCTGGTGTAGAGGGACGCCGTGGGATGCTCTTGTTGAGTTGTCATCACCAAGATTACATGTCACATTGATTATCATTGTATTGTAAATTCTATTGGTCTTGGCATTGATTGGGCCACCCCTTCTTTTCCCGTTGGTGTCGTAAGAGCCAACTGATATTGGTCTAGGATTAGGTAGCAGCGTCCCTCTTAACCCTTCTTTGCATGATTTTTTTTTTACTGGTGAAATAAATTAAGGTGATATACATAATTCATGTTCAAAATTAAAGGAAAAATGGTTAAAAAAATAAATTTGACAGCTATGTTTTGTTTTTGTGCAATGGACATTAAAAAGGTATCCAGACACGGTCAACTCGAAGTGAACTTGTTCTTTTATAAAATGTTTGGACGTTCAATGTTATGATGGAAATTTCCACCATTATACAAAGAAGGGTTAAAACAGCATCAAAAAGCTAACTGCGGTTGCCAATTCGTTTGTCAAGCGTGGCAAGTATTGGCAAACCTCTCCTTATGGGGGAGGCCTATGTTCATCAGTGGACAGTTGACGGCTGGTATGATGATGGTAATGATGATGAAACTTGGTGTCAAATCGCTAGTATCTTTATACCAACTTTGGAGTACTAACGTCTATGGGGAGGCGAAACAAAATATTAAACCTGTAAGTACACTGCGAAGTAAAAAAGTTGGGGGAAGGCATTGTTAGATATGCAGACTATTAATGCCATTGCTAGCAATATACCCTGTCATGTATCATCCATGAATTCTAGATGTATTCAAAAAATTTTCATTGTCAAAACTGGTGTCCCGCCAGCGTATACCGTTAGCGCAAACGTGGTCACCATTCCATTATCATCCATAAAAAAAAAGTAAAAAAGTTTGGAAACCTCTGTATAATAATATTAAAAAGAAAAAAAGACAAGAACTATTGAATATAAATTATTAAGTTATTATTATTACATTCAAATATATCCTAATAATTTATTACTAATAATACTGTATAAAGATGTCCATTATTCAATCGTATATTCATTTATTCTATATTTATATAACTAAGTACTCACAGTTATTAAAAAATAAAAATAAATCTAAATTCTCTATTAATATTTTTGGCCTGCATCAGTTCTTAAAACTTATAGTATTATTATCTATGATACATTAAATATAAACCTTAGATTGCATAGATAGAGCATCGAGCCTCAAAAACGTGTCAACTTTTTGACAGCTAATTGTCAAATTAGACTAGTTTTTTTAATTGAGTTCCATATACTTACGCATACAATGTAAATTGACGTGTCTATATTAATTATTTAATAAATAAAATGAATGTTTACGCATTAATAAAGTGCAAAATTTATAAGAAAAATAAATATAGAGTTATAAAGGAATCGCTCATAACTATTTATCACGCGAAATTGTATGAAAAAGTTGACACGTTTTTCTCGAAGCATTTGTATGGAGACACTCTATCTATATAATGTTATATACAAATACATATAAATCAATATGTAAGTAGATTTTATTGTAAAAAAAATTCGTTTTTACACATTATATTTTAATGTTATAACTACCGGTTTAACTTACGAGTACTTAGATCGAGAGGCCCGCACTCGCGTCACACCTGCTCACGACTAAGGGTCCCTGAATGGTCCTGAAACTAGTCGAGCTCTCTCGACCAAATGACACGTAAATTAAACCGGTAGTTGTTATATTAAAATGTTAATTGTAATAGTGTATGCATTGAAAATTTAATTTATGGCAAAAAAAAAATTGACAATTTACAAAAAGAATAATGTAATGGACACATCATATTTGGAATCTTGATTTATACGCGTATAATAATAATAATTGTTATAATTAAATACTTACATTGCTAAAAACAATAAATATATTGCATAATTGGAGAAATTGCCAGCCTTGAAAATAATAACAGAATTTAAAATTGAAAATTATTACAACTAAATAAATTTACATTAAAATTTACAGAAACAATTTAAATGTTACACATAAATTGACATAAATTAATAAAATATAATCTATTTTATATAAATAAATACATATATGTATAATAATTGAATGAATATATTGTCTAAAGTAATAATGAATAAAAATAATTTGATTTTTTCTTTGTAATGGATAACCTCAAAAAATACTCACACACACAATTTCGAAAAACTCTTTCACATGTAGAAACATATATTATCAGCTAGTAACATAGGCTGTATTTTATTCCCAAAAAAGTCGTGCAACACCGGTTCGGTTAGCTAGTATTGTATAAATTAGAAGTTGGTACTTACAGCATGTATTAAGGAAATTTCTTGTAATCCTATTTTAAACGATCCACCATTTAATGGAGAAGCACTAAATTCACGGAATGGCTGTGTTTTATCGACCTACATAGGAGCCTAAGTATGTATTGAGCACTGAAATTGATTTGAGAGAGCATTAAATGGACAAAATTATAATACAGGTTGGAATCGTAGATGTTAGGATTCTTTTAAAAGTGTTTTTATCTAAGTACAACAAAGTATGGCAACCCCCCCCCCCCCCCCCTTCCTAATTATGTGGGAGGCCAGTGTTTAGCAGTAGACAGTTATCGGCTGACATGATAATGATGATGACGGCAATGTCCCAATTATATGTTAATTTTCAGAAATAATTGATATTTTTCAATGTTTCTAATACACTGTACTGTTTCATTAACAAACTCTTAAAACGGCTATGATTTCAACCTATAATTGGTAATGCATTAAAAAAAAAATGGCAACTCTGTATCACGATTTATAATGGTATGTGTGAATGTAGTCTTGTAACATTGCATTGGAATACGAAGCAATCGCTTCTTCTTATTGTTTATTTTAGTTATATTACACCATAAAATATATTATGAAATGTTTCTTGTTAAATATAAATAAAAAATATATCAATAACACTAATAAAAAAGGACCATTATTTTCATACTACGTATGGCCTAAACATGTCATTAGGACGTCCGCCATCTTGACTCATGACGACCAATCCGCGCCTATTGTTTTCCAAATTCGAATTAAAATTAGCCGCCGCTATCGCCCTCTCCCTTTCTAGCGCAATAATTCTATCCCTGTCCAGGATGGGCGGTTTAACGGCTGTCAAATCGGCCGCCATTTGTTGGGGTTTTTCGGGCTCGGCGGGCAAAGGAATTTCTTTTGGTTTGCTTTTCTCGTCGTTTTGGTGTGACGTGTGCGAGTCCTTGCTTTTGGAGTCTTGTTGTGCTTTTTTCGACCGTTTCCACTTCATTCTTCGGTTTTGGAACCATATTTTTACCTGTGCAAAAATAAAAGTTGTCTATGAATATACATTTTTCAATAAGACAAAAAAAAAATAACACATTAAATACTGATATAAAAAATGAATGAATGAATGAGTATGCTTTATTTGCATTATACAATATAGGGAATAAGCGAGACAATTAATAATGTGACGATACAGTTGTATGAGTACAGTGAGGTGGTCTTATTGCTGAGAGCAATCTTTTCAAGACAACCTTAGGGTAATGAACTAATTGTTATACAAGTAGGCATGATAATACTGTATAATTGACCAAGTATATAATAACAGTTATTTCCTAAGTAATTTTTAACTACGATTTTCTTCGCATGATTGGAATATATTGATTTACTAGGATAAAAAGTAGCTTATAATTTTCCCCATTCCAAAAACTTGTTACGTGTATGCCAAATATCATGAGTAACGGTTTAATCGTTAAAAAACCACAAACAAACAAACTCATTTCACATTTATAATATTAGATAAGAAGGAAGCCACTTCGTTACTGTAAATGTGTCTGTAACATGAAAATCTTACAAAGTGCCGTATAAATAAATGTGAAATAGCAAACATGTGCTATTTCAGAAACTAAAGCGACCTAAAACCATTCCCAAAATTACTGAGGGGCGTCAGAGATTAATATTTAAACCCACACAAGCAATAACGTTTATGGCACTCCTCCGGCCCTCCCCTATAATCTTGTCTATGACTGTAAGCTCAAATCCGCCATCGCTCAACTTGACAAGTGTTTTGGCGCGCTTTTGTAAACGTCACCGTTGTTTGGGGTCCACGTAAAAAGGTGCGGTCGTGTTATGCATTGACATTGTTTTTGTGATTTTTAGCAAAACAGCTGGAAATGTAATGTTGCCATCTCGGATTACGGTAATTTTTTTTAAAGAAAAAATAAATTTGTCTCACTGGTGCCTTGTTAGCATATATTGACAGCACAGACGCGGTTGCCATTTGCATTTTTATACTATTTAATTTACCAAACTGCACCAATTTTTTTTTAATGGCCTAAATTGAGTTCAGGTTGTTTAGATCTTTGTGTATTTAAGTACTTGTTCTAGCCATGTGTAATATGGATACCGATCCGATATCTATATATTAGGTTCGTCTGGACATTCATCTCGATCACCATATCATCTTTTAACTCTCTTGTCGAAAATAAGACTTCCCCTTGGGGGTTTTGCCAGTAGTTGCTATGTTTGGTAGGCGGATTGGTAACCGCACTCAGACTTTAAAAATGTTTTAAAAGGGACGCTGCTGCCCATATCTCGCCCTCTCTTAGTCGGCTCTTACGACACCCACGAGAAAGGAAGGGGTGGCCTATTCTATGCCGGGACCACACGGCGAAAATTATTTATACAAGTCGCTAACACCACAAACCTGTGTCTCCGTCAGCATAAGGCTGGTGGCAACCTCGAACCTCTTCGGCCTGGAGAGGTACTTGTTCATCCTAAACTGCTTCTCCAGCTCCAGGAGTTGCTGAGACGTGAAGGCCGTTCTAGGCCGTCGCGTCTTGCCGAGGAGGGCGTGTGGAGCGCCTGTGTACAATGAATTGATATATTATTGAAAAACACTATATATATATATATATATATATATATATATATATATATATATATATATATATATTATATATATATATATTTATATTTATATTTATATATATAGAAAAATAGATAAATATATATATCAAAAATATAAAAATAGATAAGAAAAGGCTGGTCAGTTAGCCTATCGTGATGAATAACGTATCGTGAATGTGGGATGCAACACGATGGTTCCCAGTCGGGACTACTTGAAGCACTAGCAATCCCCCTCCACCCCTCTCAATATTTGTATATTAAGTACCTGTATATTTCCTAGAACACCAAATGTCCAATAATTGCAGATCCACACACACACACACATACACACACACACACACACACAGCTCGCATACAAAACATCATGCAATCACATTATCATACAATCTAATCAAGGGGATAGTGTTAATTCATCCCACAAAAGCGCCGCGTTTAACTGCCATATGGTTGTCACTGACGCTGAATTTAAATTCGTTTGTCCCTGCATATGATATTTATTTGTATAGTTTTTAAAAATCTTGATTATCACTAAATAGTATAAAAACAAAGTCGCTGTCGCTGTCTGTCCGTCCCTATGTATGCTTAAATCTTTAAAACTACGCAACGGATTTTGAAGCGGATTTTTTTAATAGATAGAGTAATTCAAGAGAAAGGTTCATATGTAAAATACATGCATAATATTGTAGAGGAACACTGATAAATTTAGAGATTTCTAATGTGATGTCGTAAATAAACACATTTTTTTCCGCTTACATTGCAAACGCAGGCTGAATCCTACGAGATTTATCAAAATAATGTACTAAGTATTGTACACAATGAAAAGGTCTACAGAAAACTCCGCGATGGTATATGTCTATCTCTTATGGATATCCCACAATAACCATTTTTTATCCTTTACATTTTACGGGAAAAAAATGGCTTATTTACGAAGTGATTTTAAGCAATACAGCATTAATTTTTATCCAATTAAGTACCTTAAATACATTGTCCATTTAATATAGATCAATATGGCTCTTTACAGCATGTAATTTAAATGAATATTTCCGAAAATATTAGATTTAAAATGCAGGGGACATAGCGGTGCGGCGGCGCGTCGGAGGCCGCGCTTCGCCCTATAGCTCTTTATCATGTTTGTATTGTCTAATGACTAAAAAGCTACAAACGTTGTTTAAAAGGACATTCTGTAGTAGTTAGGTATATTTAGTATCAGCATTGCACCCGTGCGAAGCCGGGGCGGGTCGCTAGTAAGTACATAAAGAGAAGCCTTATTTATATTTTATTTTATATTTATTTATAATCTAATTTCGTCATAAAACACAGCTTTACTAAGGTATTTTTTTCTCTCTCTGATAATGTAGTTTTCTGTAGGTGAAAGAATTATTAAAATCGCTCGAGTAGTTTTTCGAGTTTATCCATTATAAATAAACATACAAAAAATCTAATATTTCCTCTTTATAAAATTAGGGATATATAGTTTTTTTTTTGGTGGATGAAAATGGTATGGTAACCCCGCCTGCGCGAACGGGATACGCTGGCGGAGCACCAGTGAAGGGTGATAGATGAGAATGAAAACAGGCCAGTTAGCCCATCGTGATGAATTCATCAGGAATTAACCATGATAGTTTCCAGGGGGAACCGCGAGGAGGTCGGCCTGGTTGGGTATATTGCTAGCAATGGGATTCTCAGTCTCCATTACTAACAATCCCTTTCCCCCGGGGATATATAGTTGAAAGAATAGAATGGAAGGGAAGGGAAGTAATATTAAATAATTGTTCATAAAATCAAGTGCGGTTAAACGGTGCGCCGTATTCGTGGACGGAGGGTCGACAGCCCTGGCTGAGCCAATAAAAATGATAATTATCAATTAGAGTTACAACACTTGGCGAACGCGACATTTGGTACTGTTTGCACAACGATAAACGCCACGGTAAATCCGTGACGCATCTGTCGCGGGTTCGACTCCCGGGGAGGGTCGATATCATTACTTAATTTCTTCGGTGGTTATATATTTAATCTGTATAATTTGATTTTAAATGTTTATTTATTTTAACACTATGCGTGTATTTTTTTTTTGTGATTATTCTATTAAAATTATAAATGCGAAAGTTTACAATTATGTTTGTATGTTTAATACTTAATTACTCTTAAACGGCTGAACGGATTTTAATGAAGTTAGGCACAGTACCTGCGTGTTGAACAATCTACCTTTTTTATGCTATTTAGAATGGCAAACAAGCTGACAGTCCACCTGATGGAAAGTGGTAACCGTCGCCTATAGACATGAGCAGTACCGTGGACATAACAGAGTATACAGTTTCGCCCATGATACGCCCCATGCGTTGCCATTCCTGAGGACTCAGGTGTTACTTGAAACTTCACTTGACCTTGAAAATTCACTGTCATATGCTCTACAAATCGAAACACAGCCATGCAAACACAACTGCTTCACGGTGAAAACATGAATGGGACAGAGGTACCCAAGCAAACGATTTTTATATAAAGTTTACCTGCGAATCAGTATGTTATACTAATTCACGCGAGTAAAACCGCAGGAAATAGCTAACTGTTGAATAAAATCTCAAATTATTAGTTTTAATATTTGCCTAATTTATTTGACCAAATCGAAATTTGTGGTGAAAGGCTGGCCGATGCGGTGACAGCTTATTAAATTTGATTGCTTATAGTATTTGTATTATAGCTGTATGGAATATCGGTCTGTGTTTGCATATGTGGGAGTCGTATTAAAAAAAAAAAAGCAATTAAGTACAAACTTCACATCGGTCAAAGGCTGCACATCCATACAGCCGTAGTACAAACATTCGAAAAATATTTAAAAATATATTAAACGGGCGCGCATGTTCCAAAATCAAACAGAAAGCCGTGCTCAAGTGCCGGAATCAAAAATCAATATATGAAAATTGTTTTGTTTACCGTACGTGACTTTGGTATGGACCCTTAATGGCCGCTTTAAAATGGATGATTTAGTTTTATTTCTTACACTGTTTGTAATTTATGATAATCACTATTTAGACAAGCATATTGTGGGTAACGCAGTTAAGGTACAAATATGAATGGGGGACAATAGTTATGCCTATTCCATAAATGGTTTTTATTTTACTGACTTTTTGAACTATAGATAGGTATATTTTTTTTTATACAACTTAGAATGGCAAACAAGCTGACGGTTCACCTGATGGAAAGTGGTAACCGTCGCCTATAGACACGAGTAGTACCATGGACATAACAGAGTATACTGTCTCGCCCATGATACCCCCCATGCGTTGCCATTCCTGAGGATTTAGGTGTTATTCCTCTGTACCCAGTAAGTTCACGCCATATCCCACCCTTAAAACCGAAACAGCCATGCAAACACAACTGCTTCACGGTTGAAACACGAATAGGCGCATAGACAATATCTTTAGCCTTCAAAAGCGACGCTTCAGATTGTATTCTGAGATATCAATGAAGGTATTAATTTTAAATCGATATTGTTATAAAAAAAATCAGACAAATACATGACAACCATAAATCATACCTCTGTAATTCTTTTGATTATTAACTACGTTATTAAAACGTGTTAGATTGAGGTTCCGAATGGTTCCGAATGGGCCGTCAGCTTGTTTGCCATTCTAAGTTGTATAAAAAAAAAAAAAAACTAGTATTTAAATATATGTTTTCAATACTTTCTGGCACTAGTGATGCCGACTCAAAACTTCCTATGCCGCTGTGTTGGGTTGATTGAAAGAGATCTATTTTAGAGATAAATTTACCTTTGTTCATATTATTTGTATAAAATTTTACTATTACTGTATTTCTGAACACAATAAGTATAAGATAGGGGGATCACAGAAACACTCTTTAAATAGAATTATGAATAAACAAATCGAAATATTTAATCAATAAAGCATATTTTTTATTTTGTTCTATTATTAAACATCAAAACTGCCTTATGGTCGAATCAATTATTATTTTGTTTACATTTTTAATAAGTTTTTTTTTTAAATATTTTTGTTACGTTCCATTGTAATAGACTATAGTAATTTTTCTGATTAACAATTGATGTTTTTATCTATTCTCTAATGTTGCACATATAGTTGTGACGTATACCATTTAATTTCCCGCCTTTTTCCGAACATAGACAATAAATCAATATGGCCATAAACAAATCCACAATGGCGGCTCGCAGATTAAGCCGTAATCGCTAGCTTGTATTCTGTGAACGGAACGCGTAAATCTTAGGTTGGGAATCGCGCCGGGAACGTTGCTCTACTTTTCCGTTATTAATATTTGAGTATTATAGATTTCTTCTATCTATAAAAAAGTATTTTATAATATTTTTTATATTGAATAAGTAAATTATAAACTTATTAGTTAAAACAAAATCGTCTGCATGGATTATTACCTCTGTCCCACTGAGGAGAAAACTACTATTATCACCATATACCCTGTCAGGTCGACCTCCACGTGGTCCCCCTTAGAAAACATCGTGCTGAATTCTAGGTGGATTTATTACGATGGGCTAACTGATCTGTCTTTTCATTTTCACCTATCATCCCTCACATGGTGCCCCGCCACTGTATTCATTTTTTAGCGCTGGCGGATGGTAGATCCAAAAATTCCATTCTTATCGAGAGAAAAAAACCTGCTCTTGTCTCACTCGTGTATCTCTCGTGAAACAGCTGTGATTGTATGCCTATATTCTGGTTTTCCACATAGTGTGATAATGTTTATAGGTTGAAGGCATGACATGGTAACACTCAGGCGACGATTACCACTTGTCTTTAGATGGGCCCTTTGTTTCTTGGGCATTGTAAGTGGCATAAAAAAATAAACAGCTTAATATCTTCAAAAATGAATTTATTTCACTTTTTTATTGAATAAAAAAAAATTAAATTAATTTAGTGCAAATAAAATTAGGTTTTATCTTCAAAAATGAATTTATATATATATATATATATATATATATATATATATATATATATATATATATATATATATATATATATATTTTATTATTATAAGCAGATTTTGCATCGCAACGTGCAGTTTTTGTTGCAATATCAAGAATCAAGGAATATATTTTTTTTTTTATACATGACGCGTTTTTAATCGTTTTTTTTTTTACTTTTTATTTTGCATGTTTTTTTTTCTTCACTGTTCAATTTAGGCACAGAAGAACTAGTAAGAAAGCTATTGTGTTAAATCCCTCTATTATTTTTTTCTTTATTTACAATACGAGTACTAATTACATTTATCCATATTAACATTAGAAAGAAAGACATATTTTTATTTAAGTCAACTTGGATTTAAGTATTTTTTAATAGTTTTTTTTTTTCGTTACCGCCCATTCGGTACACAATTTTCAGTCAAGAAGAACGGCCAGCTGTTGCTTTTTTCAAAACGTTTAATTATATATATATATATATAAATAATGAATTTATGTGAACACAAACTACTTATTATAAATGTGAAAGTGTGTTTGTTACTTCATTGTGTCTTAACGGCTCATCCAATCTTAATGTTTGTAGGTAACATACTATTCGGTATAGAGAAGGACATAGACTATGTTCTAGTCAATCAACAACACTCCGATTATGCGGACGAAGTCGCGGGTAAAAACTAGTACACTTATATAGTCGGGCACCTTACCTATGTAATATTTCTTTTGTTAAATGTCAACAATGTAATTCTATATTGTGTTTACGTATTATTCGTACCGGTGGGGGAGGGGGAGGTAGGGATCTGGTCGCTCCTCCAAGGGGGAGTTATAGGGGATGGCGGGGTGCCATAACAAATCAAATTACCCTGATTGGCGTCTTGTGCTCCGCCGGGCGCGCTAACGTCATTGTATGGACGTTGTTATGCTACTTGTCATTTTGGCATATACTTAAATTATAGCTGTATGTAATACGCGCCTTTGCTCGCGTCAATTATGAATAAAATGCATTTTAAAAAATCTTTGTTGAGTCTTTCTCTCACATAGAAGTAATGGCAAAATAAAAACTGTAAATTATATGGTTGCCTCCTTTCTTCTTATGCAAATATAATTAGTAAAAAGAGGACGCAAGATACACCATCAGTTGCTATTTTTCTTAATTCATAGCAGGCTAGTGTGTAGAAAATATTTGATATGTCAATTATTTGTCAATGACAAATTTTACATTACTAGATTATATATTTGACACAGTTTATGTAGAAAGTATGCAAGCAGGTTGTATCTGAATATGGTAGGGTTATAAGGCCGTATAACATTTTCTATACACTAGCCTGCTGTGAATTGACAATTTTATCACTCCTTCTATGTAATTCCTTGTTCTTAGGTGTTTCTCTGTAACATAGAATAAATAGTAATTCTATAAATTCCTTAGGCGCTATTCCTAATCTATGTTTGCATGCATTTGCATGTTTTTTTTTTTTAATATGTATTATGTTACAGAAGTGTTAAGCAAGATTTATTTGTTATGTATAATTTTCTTCAATAAATAAAAAACAATGTCCGTTCACGCTAATCTCCGAAACCGTTCGATCGATTTTAATGAAATCTTGTAAATGTGTACCAACTTCAGACGTAGGATATTTTTTTAATCCGGTAACAAAAGAGGGTTATTTTTTTATCGGCGATAATGGAATAGTAACTCCGCCTGCGTTATCGATATACGCTGTCGGGGCACCAGTGAGTGATGATAGGTGAGAGTGAAAGCAGGACAGTTGGTACATAGTCACGAATTCAACAATAAATCAACCACAATAGTTTCCAGGGAGAACCGCGAGGAGGTCGACCTGGTTGGGTATATTGCTAGCAATAGGATTCTCAGTCTCCATTGCTAACAATCCCTTTCCCCCAACTATCATGGTTAATTCCTGATGAATTCATCATGATGGGCTAACTGGCCTGTTTTCATTCTCATCTATCACCCTTCACTGGTGCTCCGCCAGCGTATCCCGTTAGCGCAGGCGGGGTTACCATACCATTTTCACCCATAAAAAAATCCCGGACACGTAGACGAATTTGTACATAAAAGTTTATTATAAAAATATAAAACGAAAAAGTACCTACCTAATATAGAATTAAGAAAATCATTTCGTAAAATTGTGAAATGAAAATATTCTATTCGAGAAATATAAATACTAAATTTACTTAACCGACTCAAAAAAGAGAGAGGTTTTTAATTCGTTTGTATTTTTTTCTCATGTTTGTCACCTCATAACTCCGTCGGTTGTAAACCGATTTGGACAATTCTTTTTTGTCTGTAAGTAGATATACTTACAGATTGGTCCCGTTAGAAATGTTATCAAAATCGGTTTAGCAGTTTAGTTTTGAGGTCAAAATAACTGGCTTTGTCACAATTGAAGTTTTATTTTATTATAATACCAGCGGCCCGTCCCGGCGTCGCACGGGTGGACATTTTTACATTTTAAAAAGTGGCCATTAAGGCTGCACGCGCGACGGAAGCTTAAAAATGGACTAACTTCTCCCGTTTTCCCAACAATTCCCTTCACTGCTCTGCTCCTATTGATCGTAGCGTGATGAAAAGTATACTATAACATGCCCAGGAGTATGAAGAATAATTGTACCAAGTTTCGTTAAAATCCGTCGAGTGGTTTTTGTTTCTATAACGAACATACAGACAGACAGACAAAATTTTTCTGATTGCATTTTTGGCATCAGTATCGATCACTAATCACCGCCTGATAGTTATTTTGGAAATATATTTCATGTACAGAATTGACCTCTCTACAGATTTATTATAAGTATAGATAGATTAAGTTTCAGGAACACGAGCACCACAAATTTGACCGTTATTTACCGATTTTCGTACGTCATTTCTATAATCAATCAAAATGACAATGATTTGATGATAATATCATAACGTCTGCGCGGTTTTGTGTTGAAAGTGTCGAATTCAAAAATTTTTTTTTTTATGGTAAAACAATTTTGATTTAAAAAGTTAACTATTGAACCAGAGGGAGACTTTGTACAAAAGTCGATTGCTTGAGTACCTCTGTCGCATTCGTGTTTCAACCGTGAAGCAGTTGCGTTTGCATGGCTGTGTTTCGGTTTGAAGGGTGGGATATGGCGTGAATTTACTGGGTACAGAGGAATAACACCTGAGTCATCAGGAATGGCAACGCATGGGGGGTATCATGGGCGAAACAGTATACTCTGTTATGTCCATGGTACTGCTCATGTGTATAGGCGACGGTTACCACTTTCCATCAGGTGGGCCGTCAGCTTGTTAGCCATTCTAAGTTGTATAAAAAAAATTTACTGTTAATCAAAGATTGCTTGTGTTAGGAGAAATCGTTTTTGAAGAAAAAGTTTTTTTTTTTAATTTTTATTTCTATTTCAGAATGCGTACAGAGTATGTTTTTATATTACAAAATTAAGTTTATTTCTAATATAAAAAAACATCTCTTTCACAGATAGCTTATGTTGGGATAAAATGGCCACAAAAACTCTCATAATGCACAACACCAGGGGTCGCGATGGGGTTCGATTGTTCACATTTGTAATGCGTGTTACGATTAACACTACCCGTCCCCTGCATTTGCACCGTGATGATGGTTTAGGTCACATGTCGTTTTAATTTTTATTTGGACATAGATAAAGCATGCTATGTATGTACCTATATGTTATATATATATTTAATTGTGTATATATTATATATGTATGTGTATATATGTATGTATGTATCTATATATGTTTGTATATGATAATATTTATATAATAGTGCGCCACCTACTCTTTGTCTTTTTCTCAATGTCCTCTACCCAAAGATGGTCTGGAAGTGATTGCTTAGCGATAAGGCCACCTTTTGTATCACTTCTCATTAATATTTTGTATGGGTGAGTGTAAATAAATAAATAAATAAATAAATGTTACTGTAAAAGCCCGTACATTTTTGTTTTTGATGGGTGAAAATGGCATGGTAACCCCGCCTGCGCTAACGGGATACGCTGGCGGAGCACCAGTGAAGGGTGACAGATGAGAATGAAAACAGGCCAGTTAGCCCATCGTGATGAATTCATCAGGAATTAACCATGATAGTTTCCAGGGAGAACGGCGAGGAGGTCGATCTGGTTGGGTATATTGCTAGCAATGGGATTCTCAGTCTCCATTACTAACAATCCCTTTCCCCCCCTAAGGCCCGTACATTGGTAAATGTTAAGTTTTACCAGTAAATTCTTAGGATTTACCAATGTGAGTTGGTGAATGTGAGGAAAAAACAAGATCATTTTTGTTTCTTTCATCAGACCACAATCTAACCTACCTATCTGGGGGGAAAGAGATTGTCAGTAATGAGATTTAACAACCTCATTGTTAGCAATACATCCTATCAGGTCGACCTCCACTTGTTCCTCCCTGGTAACCATCGTGAACAATTCTTGTTGAATTCGTCACGATGGGCTAACTGACGTGCTTCATCCTCAGCTATCATCCTTCACTGGTGCCCCGTCGGTGTATACCGATAGCGCGGGTGGGGTTACCATTCCATTATCACCCATTAAAAAAAACCTATTTATCTGATTATGAGCACAAACATTATACACTGAACATGTCCAAAATTTTATTTCATTTCATTTCATTCAGCATTTTTCAATTTTCAAAAAGAAATATATATATTACACTTATGAAGTACAAAAGCTACAAATCACAAGTAAATGCTTGACTTTATCAATATTCTTATCGATGCTTTAGTTTTGCATAGTTTCTAAGTACACTTACTAACTAAATAGGATCCAAGTTATCTAAAAATAAATAAATAAATAAATAAATGCTTTATATTATATACTTTATTGCACTAAAACATACAGTAACAACAATAAGTTAATAACAATGTTAGCAAAGGCGAACTTATCTCTAAAAGAGATTTCTTCCAGTCAACCTAACGCAGTGGCATAGGAAGTAGTGTGTCTTTAATTGTTCATCAAAACTTACCAAATTTATAATTAAAAATATTTAATTAATTCAGTTTTTTTGTTTTCAAATCAACACCATTTTGACCCCATTTAGCGCCCCCCCCAATTGTAATATAAACAAACAAATTAGCGAACAAAGTGAATCAATTTAAAATCCCACCCCATTTGTTAACAATAAATAAATTATTGTCCACCCCTTGCAAGGAAATAACTGTCAAACTATTACCACCCTTATTGTTAAGTTGGTAAAGTTATAATTTAATCGATAACAGTGTTAACACCATAGAAATTGGTAACAAGTGATCCATGTGTTACAATTTAATGGTATTTAGCATTAATTAATGGTATAGTTGGACCGTTAAATCTTGTTAATATAATAAAATTGTATAAAAAAATCATTTAATATCTAATACATAAAATTCTCGTGTCACGGTGTTTGTTACCAAACTCCTCCGGAACGGCTTTACCGATTTTCATGAAATTTTGTGTGCATATTGGGTAGGCCTGAGAATCGGCCAACATCTATTTTTAATACCCCTCAATAATAAGGGTGACCCACCCCTAAAAATTTATTTTTTATTTTTTTGACAATTTTTTTTTATTTTTATTTGATTATGATTTAGCATTGAAAAATACATACAACTTAAAATTTTCACCGTTTTACGATCAACCGCTGTATTTTAATCGCGATTTTTATATTTCGCAATAAGTGGTAAAACAACGTTTACGGGGTCAGCTAGTATAATATAAAAATATCAATTTCCCATATTCAAATATCAATTTGTATATGGGAGATATTTGAGAAAAAAATATATGAGTCTTAATTAGAACAATAGTGGCCAAATACTATACAAACATACATACATACATACATATATACATACACATACATATATAATATATACACAATAAAATATACACATACTTAACAGAAAAAAATGACGAAGGAAAACGAAGAGAGAACACAGGAAAATAGTACTAAAGTAAGAGGTAGTAAGAGTAAGATTGAAAAATATATGGTTTAGATACAACTGAAGTCGGTTTTTTTTTTGTGGAACTCAATCTTAGGTTGTTAAGCTTCTTCCATTCGCTTGTTTAAGATTATCCATCTATTTATCTTATCATATGTTATTATTAGCTATCAATTTTTATATATATATATATATCATTCTAGACGCTGTATCGAGATAAAAATTACAATACCATAAACTAAAATTTCATCCCAACCATCTGGATGAGTGGCGGTCCTCCACCGTGCGTTTTTCAAGGCACTTTCTCCCACGCACACCTGCAATGCTGCTGGTGTTGCGGGTGACCATGGGCGGCGGTAGTCACTTACCATCAGGTGAGCCGCATGCTCGTTTGCCCCATGTGTTGTAAATATATATATATATATATATATATCCTGGACGCCAGTGAGGGGTGATAGGTGAGGATGAAAAGGCAGGTCAGTTAGCCAATCATTACGAATTTAACGATAAATTAGTCACAAGGTTGACCTAATAGAGTATATCGATAGCAATGGGAACTAACCTCCCCATTACTAATGCCGTCTCCCCGATATTGTCATATATTATCCATTTCTACAGAATATACAAACCAAATGGAAATCTATTCATTTTAGAAATCGCTTAACAACATTAAAACACAGTCGTCCGAGGAACTCTTCGTTTTTAAAGTCGGTTGATAGTTCAAACAATATAATTATAATAAGTAATATATATATATATATATATATATGTAATGTAAAATGGCATTTGTACAGCGCATGTGCAAACAAGTCACGCCCACGGCCACCCGTATGGTACCTAAACATGTTCTTAAGTTCACCATACAATTGGTACTAATCGTAATACTTGAGGGGGAAAGGGATTGTTAGCAATAGAGTTTGACAGCCCCATTGCTAGCAATATGCCCTGTTAGGTCGACCTCCACGTGGTTCCCCCTGGAAACCATCGAGAACAATTCTTGTTGAATCCGTCACGATGGGCTAACTGACCTGCTTCATCCTCACCTATCATCCTTCCTCGCCGGTGTATACCGATAGCGCGGGTGGGGTTACCATTCCATTATCATCCATTAAAAAAAAACTGTAATACCTTACTAATATTGTTAATATAATACAATTCTCACTAAACTACCATTCTACTAGAGAGAGACTTTGAACATAAGTCATTTGCTTGGGCACTTCTGTTCCATTCGTGTTTCTACCGTGAAGCAGTTGTGTTTGTATGGCTGTGTTTCGGTTTGAAGGGTGGGATATGGCGTGAATTTACTAGGTACAGAGGAATAACACCTGAGTCCTCAGGTATGGCAACGCATGGGGGGTATCATGGGCGAAACAGTATACTCTGTTATGTCCACGGTACTGCTCATGTCTATAGGGGACGGTTACCACTTTCCATCAGGTGGGCCGTCAGCTTGTTTGCCATTCTAAGTTGTATTAAAAAAAAACTATATCTGTACGTTTGTAATATGATGACACCCCCCATTTGTTACCATTCCTGAGGCCTTGACAGATTTGAATGACAAGTGACGTGACGTAACAAATTTCAAACAGACAAAGCCGCGGTCAACGCTTGTATGTCAAAACAAACCGAACACCGCCAGTACCCGCTCTGTTACAACGACCAGTAATATATTCCAACACATTTTGATTATGTCCATTCAGTGGCCGTATAAATAGATTCCTTACTGTAAATCCACTGAAAGTTGTCCCTTTTATGTCGACGCGAGGGTTGTAGTGTTGAGCACTGGTTCGTTTGTCGAATATCGATAAAAAAATTATAAAAGCTATTAGCTCGGTGTGTCGTACGCGTGGATTCCAGAAGTTGATAAAATATTCCTCTAGATGGCGTATCGAGATTTTTTTAATCAACTTAGAATGGCAAACAAACTGACTGCCCACCTGATGGAAATAGGTAATCCTGTCGCTTATAGGATAAGCAGTACCTATGGACATAATGACACAATATATATATATAAAATATATGCTAAATATAAATAAGACCTTCAGGAGTACATCTATAGAAAGCACATCCATTTTGGTGGAGTAGTAGTTGCGTGATAAGCCGTAATAAGATACAAATAGCTTTGTTTTGTTTGAAAAATGGTATAAAAGATGGTATATAATATTTAAATATTGTGTTTATTTAAACATTTTTCACCAGAATCTGGCATACAAAATTTATTTAACTATACTATGCTAATACTATTTTACTTAAATCGTCATATTATATAAATGTCAATAAATTTACGTATTAATAATAAATTATACAGCTTACAAATTACAATCATTTCACAAATTACAAATTACATTAATTGAGTTACATATTTACCGCAGGCTTTAAAATATTCCAAAATATTCATTAAATAAAAAAAAGCATTTTTCTTGTCAAGCCAACTTTTTAGTTTTTTTTTTAAATATATTCAAGGGTAGTGTTTTTATTTCGTCCGTTAATTTATTATATATTGAACAATTTACCATAAAAAATGTAAAAATAAATTAATTATAATTGAATTGTTGAATTTAGCATTACAGAGATCATCTTTTTAAATAAATGTAAATGTGTTTTCATTGTTAGTAATGGGGTCATATATATATATATATATATATATATATATTCTACGTGGGAAACCATCGTGTATATAGTTCCAGTTGAATAATGATCGACAAGATGTACGTGAGCCTTTTCATCCTTATCATCTCTCACTGGTGCATTGTTTGTGTATACCGATAGTGCAGGCGGGGTTACCATTCCATTATTATCCATTAAATAAAAACCACGCAAAGCAACAACAGATGACTTTTATACCATTAGATGTAAACAGATCGCTTCTCTGTTACACCGACTGTATCGCAGCGGTATCAGTATTCTGTGGGCATTATGTAATAAATACGATAGCCCGATCCTCTCATTGTCAAAATTATTATAGGGGGCCATAAAATTATTTGCTTTTTTTTTACTAAAATATTTTAAGTCAATTGTTACTAACAAAAGTGGATCCTAGTTAACTGAAATAAACATTATTATTAATAAAGCCAGAGCGGGTACGCTGGCGGGGCACCAGTGAGGGGTGATAGTTGAGAATGAAAAAGGTAGGTCAGTTAGCCCATCGTGATGAATATATTAGGAATTCAGCACATTGGTTTCAAGAGGGGACCACGGGGAGGTCGATCTGAAGGGTATATTGCTAGTAATAGGGCCCATTACTAACAAACCCCCCCCCCAGCCGGAGCGAGTTGCAACGAAATAAATTGCATTTTCTGACACCCTTATTCATATACATACAACACATTCCATGTATAATAAACACTTTTAAAAATGTAATACAATATATAACATAATTGAATTATAATATATATATAAATGTAAAATATATACGCCTACATCTCTTGAGGCAATTATAACAGATGCCAAAATTGTACACATATATATGTAATATTCTTTCTTGCACTTGTAAATTACAAGTAATATTATGCATTTATAAATATAGTGAGCAAGGGTGAACTTATCTCTGACAGAGATCTCTTCCAGTCAACCCGATACAGTTGGAGAGCACGTCGTTTACGGCATTATGTAATGTAATGTAAATTGGACTCTCTTTTCCGCACTTAGCCTCTCATTTGGGCCGTCGTGCGTATGAGTCGTGGTTAGTACAGCCAACCCAGCTCCGTCCAGAAGCACTGAAGCTTCCTGAGATCTTCACAGTCCTCACGGAGCGACCTCATCGTTTCGAGAATTTGTAAACGTTGATAGGCCACAGCTTCA